>NC_089613.1:6073504-6673504 GCF_039881205.1 Euwallacea similis
GCGTATTTGTGGCCGAGATCAGTGCAGTTCCGACTCAACTTGCTCAGGGATTAAAGTCACAGGTTTAATATAATTCAAGGCTCATGAGAGATATTAGAGAAGTGAATGGTATGAAGGAGTCGAAGTGAGATGTATCGAAAACTATAGCAGACCTGCGGCGCAAAAATTCCAAAAAATCACATTAGCATAGATATTTTTTATTAGCAAGATATTTCCTTAATACATCGTCCTACACCTATCTCCAATAGATTTTATATTAATCGAGGCTTCACGAGGTCACGATGTCAAAATATTCAAATATCTTGTTTTCTCGTTTTAGGTGCGAAAACTCCACTCTTCTATATAGCGCATCATAAGTGATTGCATTTCTTAAATCTAGTGCATATTCGGGCGAACATCCATCCCCGAATGGCCTTCGACACATTATCATCTGATAACAATATAGTTATATTCGAATGTTTAAAAAGAAACTTGCCTACTGAACTTTTGTCACGTGCAAATCTGCTTTTTTCATTAAACCATCGAATTTACAGAATACAAAAAACGTATAAAGAAATCAAACAAAAACTCAAGACCCACGTCCGATCACTTCGATTTATTGAATGTCAAAAATGCCTTGAAAGCTGCCGCACTCCTTTGCCCACAGTACTGCACGTAGACACTAAATTCTTAGTCTGAGGATGTTGAGAAAAACTGGCAGGATTGGCAACCCAAAGTGATCAATTTGTACGAGTTGCAACACAACAATATCGTAATTATTATGGTAAATGAAACAATCAAAAGGGTCATCTAAGAGGGTTAGATCTGCTCATCTCGAAGGCCTTTCCACGCTTTTCGCCTTATTTAAATAGATTTTGGTGATTTAAGGAGATCAAAATGTTCCCACATGCAAATATCTGATTATATGCGAATTAAAATGATGAATGTTGGGCCTGATTAAACATGTACCGTTGTTATGGGAGATATGGATAACCTCAATTAAGATGCTGTCAACAAAGGTGGTGCGGCCTGTAATTTTGGGTTGTTGGCCCGAGGACTTTTCTAAGATGTCGGCGATCTTCTTGTTAATTTATAAAATGAATAAGCGAATAAAAAAATGAAATTAATGACTTGTTTTGGGGATATGCAAATTGAGCATTTTTCGTGTGATGCTAAAGCAATAGGAGCATTAGATTTTTTACATTCATGGATCAAGAAAGACTAAGAACAAAAAATTGTGGGTTTTTAATACGAGATCCTTATAGTCTTTTGTGTGATCCGCCAATATTACCGATCAATTTGGGTGACTTGCAGGTTTAAATAATGTGAAGCCCGCTGTCAGCGATTTGATACGATATTGGCAAGCCAAATGATGGAGTAATGTCCATTTTTAGTAGACAATGGCGTGGGAAGATGGCTTTCGTATAAGGATATTTCAAATTTTGCTTGAGGTTTCGGCACCTTTTGAGGAAACAACAGACACCACTTGAAACCAGCAATGGTAATGTGACTCTTGAAAGAGGGGTTCTGACGTCAAAACTCGTCCATTAAGGCCTAATATGTCAATATCCTGGTCACTTTACCAACAAGATAACGTCCATAAAGATGATAAAATCAGATCTGAGTATTGGACAATGTCTTTCTTTGCATGGAAATGATCTTCTTGGTAAAACTATCAATAAATTGGTGATTTTGGCACCAATATAATTTCCTTTTCCTAAGAAACAACAAAATTAGAGTGGACTCAATTTTCCCATTTCCATAGAAACTAAATTGCCGACAAGCGTTACCAGGAGGTTGAAAAACCGGGCCTAAGAGTTTGATGATCTGAATACCTTAAGGAGTTTTGATAGCATCAGATAATTTCATTCTCTCAGATATTAGTTATAGAATTGTTCAATTTTTCATTGATCTCAATACAGTAGTAGAACATGAATAAAACACTTCTGTTGCTCCTATATTCAAAATTAAGGATCTTCCTCAGTATATTCCTGGTAAAGTAGCTCTTAGTTTTAAGCTTCTTAGTTTAAAGCGATGTACTAAATTATTTAATTTAAGATCCAATTAAAATCGTTTAATTAAATCAGTTAATTTTCTTAGACAGGTAATTGTACAAAAACCTCATTCACTAAATATAATTGTAGTACTAAGCAAAAAATCTGAAGCATATCGGAATCGTTAGATTGTTCAGTTCCTTTAAATCCTGCGCCAGACGATGCGTCGAACATCTCGGTCGGGCTCCCACGGTTCTAATTTATTGTAGTGCTAGCGAATAGATTATATGGACTATATCAGTGTGAGAGTTTGTGACTTGAGTGCTACGGATAAGGTACCTTCTACGGTCCGGTTCCCACGGCATGGGGCAGAAACAGCGTGCTGTAGAGAGTATGCATTTCTCAAGATAAAAAATCTGCGTATTGCGAATCCCAATTGCGAGTTGCAAAATAAGACTTTAAAACAAAATTGTTACCAGTTTCTTGTCCGGCGCCCATACCATCACGTTCGACATTCACTCTTTGGTGGTCCGCATCATCATACAAAATTCCTTCAGGTACTCGCGATTGCCTCGTTTTGGAACATTAAAGACTGGATAATTCGATAATTACTTACTACGAGTAGGTATATGCCCAACATTTGTTTTGGTTTCGGTCCGAGAGTTAAAAAACGATTTTGAGGGAGAGAAAAGACATTTTGAATTTTGACAATTTTCAAAAATATTTCTCGAGTTGAACTTCATATCCATGTTCCTCCGCATCCAGTCTGAGTCCCATGAAACCAGCTAGGCGAACTAAGTTTCGTTTCTTCGAAGAAGTGACTAAAACTTTCTCCGAAATTAAGAGTTTCTGAGGCAAATTCGTAGTAAAACGCCTGAAAATCGCATTAAATTTTGAATTATTCTAGGGAACCCGAGAGCTCAGAAATGGAACACGGCCAAAGCGCACCAAGACCCAAAAACGAAATATCGAAAATTCTTTCCGATTCTCACGCAATGAAAGTCGAAAGGAATTTCCAGGAGAGCTCCGCTTTGAAATACCTGAATTCATAGAATATTTCCTTTGATTTTCCTAGGCTAAGTCAAATTCAAATCCCATAAATCTCCCATGTAGTTTGAATTCTCCCCAAGTAGGAATCCTTCATACATGCCATTGCGTAAACCGAAGAAGATGCGATTCTGGGAAATTCGTCTGAAGTCGATCGAGCCTCATTAGCCTTAATAAGAACACCTCGATACGCATCGGCAGTGTTAATTTTCGATTTGAAGCCTGAATGCGGCACTATCAAATTCTTTCAATATCATATATTCGATACAATGCAAGCAATTGATCATTAGATTTGTAATAAAGCTCATAGGCCGCTACTGCCTTCAGTTGTTCTGGGAATTGGATAATAGTTCACCAAGATGGGGATAAAATTAGGTAGTGGTTAATCTATCTCTTTAAAGTCAATTGGAGGAGATTAGGTGAAATATTCAGTCTTTCCCAAAATTTTCGCCCTTATGGGCCAATTTGAATCCTCGGGGTGTACCATCAACACAATCACTAAATTCTGTGTTACAATGTTCTTCGGAAAAGACCTCTTTTAGACCGTCCGAACCGATTGTAAGGGAAAAATACCGGGAACATTCATATGAATGGGGAGCTGTAGTAATCTGGTCAGTACCATGTCTCTAGAAATCAAAGAAACTCTATTTTAAATTTTTATGAGCCATACAGCAACCGATGGAGCTTCGAAAAATTATTAAATTCCTTTAAGCAAAAGCCTCTAAAATTGTCCCTATTCAAGAATTTTTTCGGCCTGAATTTGCAAAAGCATTATAACAACAAATCCCAGATCCAAAAGTTGAATTTTGAATGTCTAACAATTCGAAATCTTTAATATACATAATTTTCCATTTCGGAGAAATCGCACTTTCAAAAAGAGGTAAAGTCTCTCTAGAAGTACGATTTCTTTCCTTTGTCTCGAAACACTTTTCCATTAAAAAAAAAATTCTATTCAATATATTGATTATTTTGCATCAAATCTTGGAAACCAAGATCAATTTGGCAACCCTGTTTGCGGCCTATTATAAGCTCCAAAAATGGTAGCTTTTTACCTACTTAATCGTTTTTGTAACTCTCGTCGTTCTGGAGATATCAACGATAGACACACTTAAATGACATACTCTATATGTTGCATATAATAAATCATTAGAAAACTAATTTCCGTGAAACTGAAGTAAATCTATGTGTAGTAAATTGATCGGCATCATCCTTCCCACTAATTTCATTGCTCAAACTATAATGAATAACAATTTTTAGATTTTCAGAAATTCAATTTTTGTGATACTTAGAAAAAGCAAATTGCCGTAGACTAGTCAGCAGCGTGTCTGCAATTATCAAAGACACTTACTTCTGACAATGTTGATTAACTATAGGTCTTTTGTCGAAGATTTTGTGACCTTTCCGCCTAAAGTTGACTATTTTATCAAAAGGACATCAGACACATATAATGCATAGGGAGTTTAGGAGACAACTGCAGTTTACCGTCAATAAAACTGACGAATTGCCGTGGGAACCTGACTTTAGCAGGCCATTTTTGCCCATAACCCCAAATGTTTTTAATCTAATATTCGTTTTTAGAATAAACAATAATTTGGTGTTGTTGCCAATAACTTAGACACCATTAATCTGGCGCCACTTCGAGTTTACACATATGAAAATTTGTCCTTTCCATCATCTCGGCACAGCTGTATTCTCCCATCGTACCATTTAGTTTATGACTCAAGTAAACAATTTATTTTCGCAGTTTTTGGAATTTTTGAACTCGCAATAACGTTCAATTAAATTGCTCTTGTTCTCTCTTCGAATTAGTTTTCATTAGTGCTTGACCTATAACACCATTGGAGACATGGTGACATATTATCCAGTTATCCGAAAATAACTTGGACTATTTCCAGCTGCCACCTGAGTGGATTCTCATGCAATATTTTGCTCAGTTTCCGCGATATCTAGCAAAACGACGAAATTGCGCGTGGTTGTGTTCGGCTCCTCGGTTTAACGTGTTTTTATGTTTTTTTTTTAAGATTTACTATGTATTTTTAATTGTAAAACTTGTGTAATACTGTGACATTAGTTATACAACTGTTGAGAATAATAGAATTTTCTGCTTAGAACTGAAATTTTGAGGTTTTCGACTGAAAAAGTTAAGTACTTGATATATTTATTGGAGAATTAAGGATTTTCAAAATTGTTTAAAATTTTGAAAAAAATATTTTTTTAAAGTTTTTTGAAAAAAAAAATTTAACTTAATTTCAAACCTTTTTCTGGATTTTGAAGGCATTTCTGGAAAAGATTTTTCGATACTCTAAGGAGTTGCTGAAGTTTTTCCCGAATTAATCTAAAAAATTTCAGAGAATTTTTGCTTCTTTTTAATATCTATTTGAAACTAATAAAAGCATCAGTGATAGTTTTCGCTGATTGTTAATGGGTCTACAAGATTTTGTGATAATTTTCGAAATATACTCAGAAATTTTTTATTAATTCATCTTTTTTGAAAATGTATTTCTGAGGTTAGAAATACTCCAATCAACTCTTAAACGAAGTGTTGAGGTTAAGGAAGGTTAACGAGGTTAAGAAAGGGTCAAGGATTGTTTTTAGACATATCTGAATACTCAGTAGATTGCTCGAAACTTTGCAAAATATTCTGAAATCTTCTAATACTTGATGAAATATGAGGTAACTTTTCTAAATTACAAAAAAATCAAAAATTTTCTGAGACGTATCTAAATATTTTACAGATTTAAAATACCTGTCTTGACTAACAAAAATTTTTTACGGCTCCGAGAAGTTTTCTGGTATTTTTTAGAAGTTGCGTTTGATGTTTTTGACAGTTTTCTGAAATTTTTCTAAATATTAACTACATTGGTAGGGGTCTTCAAAAAGTTCTAAAGTTTTACGCAATTTTTCAGATCTCGTCTAAAATTTGAAAACGTTAACATTGATGTTTTTGCGTCATTGTCTAAATATGTTAAAAAAGGCATTTTTCGGAATTTTCAAAAATTTTATAATTTATTGAATTTCACGTATGTCTTTAAAATTATAATGCCAAAATTGATGAACTAAAGAGGTCGATTATAAGAATAGTTGTCCACAATTCCGGGTATCTCTCCAAATATGCTCGAGAATTAGAAAATATTATTTTTATCGATATATAAGATGAACAGTGCAATTAACCAGATGCAGAACAAATCGGTGTTGATTTGCAAATTTAATTTTTAGATGCAATGTCCCACATAAATAAATCTACTTTCAGAGTTAGGCAATAGATATTATTAGATTGATCAGTATTGCCGGACAAAAATATTCGCAAATGCAGGAAAATTTGCAGTATTTTAAAGTAAAACATCTAAAAAATCTAGAAAAAGTATGAAGAAAAGCTCTAACTCAGTTTTAAAAAAAATTGATAGAAACAGCATAATTTCGAACCTGATAATGATGTTAATTCCTTGACATGTATATATTTCTGATTCTCAGATTTGTTGCCTTTCTCAGCACCTAATTTATTAATTGCAACGATTATTTCTCTAATTATTCTCCATCAAATTGACTGATATATTTACTTTTACTTGTAAAATATCTGAGAGGATGAAAAGTCATAATGGCCCTGTACAAATTCAATTAATTTTGATGTTTTTGATCAGGTGCAATATTTATTTTTTCTTCTCCACGTGGGAAAATACTTCAAACCCACAAATTAGCATCTAAACTCTAGAAAAATGTTTGGATTTAGCAATTTTGATTTCGATTGAAGATTTCATTATGCTGAGTTAAATGTTCTTGATTATTTTTGCTATTATTGCCCATTTTAAAGGTTTTTTTTTCTGTTTTTGGATGATGTGTAAATTGTTAAAAATAAAGGAATCAGCTTTTTTTTCTTATGTAAATAACGGCTATTTATAGAAAAACACAATGGAAACACGAACTTTTATTTTGTGCGGAATTCGATTCCACGATGGTTTACATTATCTCATTTGGTACAAATAAAAATCACTTCGTTGAAAAAACACCGATTCCTAATGTTTACCCGTTCTCATTGTTTTAAAAATATTTACAATTCGGATAACTAGAAACTATTTTTCTTGTTGCAACAAATATACAAACCAATTGGCTAATAGATTGCTGGAAATGTAATATATACCGGGGTTTTTTGAAAAATTTTTTTACTTGCCTTACAGTCCTGATATGGCCCTGATACTAATTAAATGTCGAACAAAATGTTAATATTTTTAGAACGTGTATCAAGATTTTCAATGATGTATGTGATATTGATGTGCTGTATTTACATGCTCAGCGAAGAAGATTTTTTTTCAGTTTTTGGGTTACCATGCAAATTTATTTTTGCAGCCCTAGTGTGGCCCTGATAATCCTTAGATCATAATGAAAATTGGTCAGTTTATAGAGAAAGTTTCAGTCTTTCACAGATATGTATCTGTGTTATATACTCAGTAAGTCAATTTTTTTAAAATATTTCTAAAGTGATTTCTTTATCAAGGTGCCACCTTGGGTAATCCTCCCTGGTAATCCTCAGATAATGACTAAACCTGATCAATTTATAGAGCAAATTTCAGACTACCAAATGACATTTATGATACTGATGCGCATTATATGTATACTCAGTGAGTCAATTTTTTCAGAATTTTTTGATATTTTTGAAGAGTTTTCTTTAAAAAGTTGACAACTTTGTTTCCAGCCCTGGTACAGTTCTGATGATCACCATGGCCATACTCCATTTATTGCTTTTTAAGTGCGCATCTTTGTTTAGTGTACCCTCATGTCGTGTGAAAAAGGCAAAATGAACAAAAAGAGCTTTAGATTTTTGAGTTTGGAAGGGTAGTTTTGAAGGTCCTCAATATCTTTTGAGTAATCTCTGGTATAACAGAAATATATTTTCCTTGCTTCTTATTTAGATAAAAGCTCGCCATTTTATGATTGCAGTATTTCGATTTAAATTTAGTCTAAAAAGCTCTGAAGAGCCGTCAGTCGTCAGTCTAAACATCACTATAGAACTAATCTATTATAAATATGCAGATTTAGCTGCAAATATCGCTCATCATAGCTTATTCCGTAGTTTCCTGTCAATTTCTTAAAAAAGCGAGCATTTTATTGCTTTTTAAATGGTGGATATAATCGAATTTTAAGTGTGCCGTGTGTGAAAAAAAATCCAGAAGTATTTCGACGTTTAATCCCCGTGTTATTAGTTTTGCGACATATATATATATATATTGATACATCGATCCGAAAATAGTTCTCAAGTGTGCAGACCTTCTGTTGCAAGCTTTTCCACTTTAAATCCCTTGCAGTCATAGAATAGTACTCAATTAGCTGTTGCAGATCCATCAGCAATCATTGGAAATTCCTAATATTTACTTATTGTAAATATCTCACAAACAATAATTAAATATTCAAATAAACATACGTTTTACAGGGCATTAAACTTTGATTAACCATGTGAATATGTTTCGAGACTTGTGGTGTCTATAGTGATTACGTGAACTATGAGTGATCACCAAAACGATAGTGATGAGCGGATTGAGATGGGGTTTTACGGCAATGGGAGGCAGAGGCGGATTTCGCGAATGTCCCAGAATCGAAATAAAAAGTCGTCAAATGCTTGCCTCAACTTCCTCAAAGGTGGTACGTATCCTCAGTGGTTTCACATTTTTAAAAATCGCTTGAAATCCATTAAAAAGTAGTTGTCCTTTCGAACCACGTTGGAATGGGCTAGACGTTTCCTTACTTCAAGATCATTTCTAGTACTTTCCATTAATTGACAATTTTCCATAAAAATCATAATAAACATAATCACTTCATGTTATGTTTTAAACCCTGATAAAACCGGCTCATCAGGCTTTATTTCAAGACAGTTTTAACTAGTTTAGCCAAGAAAAATCTTCTTAAACCTTGTTAAAACCGGCTTGAAATGAATCCATTTTAATGTAGGTGTAAGTCGGTCCTTCAATGGTTATTTTACATTAATTTCGAAGTAAACAAGGAACTGTTTTATTCACTTCAACCGCGCCAAAACTAGTTTCAATGACTTTTTCACATCAAAATTTTAAGAAAGTGTCTTCATATCACGATCAGTAAACGCATATCATGTTATGTCAACCCTAACTTTAAGTGAACTTATTTCAAGAGATTTGCACGCTTCTTCTTTCATGGCCATTCTACGAAAATATTTTTCTATTTCACACTATTTCACACAAAAAAAACGCACAATTTCATGCGGTCTTAAATTGCCAAAAGTGACTTGAAGCGAGGTTACTTCAAGACAATTTTTAATATATTTTTTAAGTGCATGTCCTCTATTTCGCATCAAACTGTGCGCATTTAAATTCGTCTTAAAATGATGCGTATTAAAACTGGTTTAAACGAAAACAGTTTCAAAACATATTTAAACCTTTTTATCCATCATTCGGCCATAAAACTAAATGCATAAATTGCAAATGTTTTTTCTTTTAATCTAGTTGTTTTAACTGCGTTTTGTCACGTATTAATAGCGTCGACGTTACAACTGCATCACAATACTCAATTTCGGCAATTAAATCATACACCGTGTGCCAAAGAAAATAAGAATGGAAGCCATACATTATCTTTTCACATTTTGCATTTGATTTACAACATCGTCATTAAACTAAATTTGTTGTCGACGCCACTGACCTGGACTCGAGCCACTGAACTTTTCAGTTTCAATTCGGAAATGCAGCTCGATCATCATTTTTAGAGTCTCAGAGATGTTGATATCTAGCATATTTTTTTAACAACTTAATATGTTTAAAGAAGGTTTGAAAAAAATTAAATTTTAAATCGTGAAGTATACATAAATTTTGACACAAATACTTTTTTGTAGCCTGGGCGAAGTTCACCGAGACCAAGGATAAGTATGGGGACTTAGACAGTTTGGAGTTGTATTATTTGAGTGAGTACCAAACCTTCACATCCCATATAATATAAAAAAATATTTTTTATTAGTTATATATATATATGTTTTTTTAAGTTTATGTATTTTAATGTTACCTCCATTAATAAGAACTATACTCAGTTTGAGCTATTAACATAGTAGGCCTTCCATGTTTAAGTTGGTCGTTGCTAAGAATATGTGCTACCATCTATGATGCAGAAGTCTGAAGGACTCGCCTTTCAGTGATACTTAGTTTTGAGAAATTCTTCAGAAATTTAAGCTTAAATTCAGTTCATAGATGGCGAAAGATGTTTAATTCATAGTATTTTATAGAAATCTTGATTTCATGGTGAATGAAAATTTTCTCTTTGAAATTAGATAATATAATGAAGAATACTTGTTCTTCAGTAAGACAGTTGCCATCTATCATTTACTACATTAGTATTCAGTATAGCCTAGAGATGGCGAGAAGTAGGGTGTAAATCCTTTAAAACCTTGATATTAAGGTGGAGGAAAATTTTTAATATGCATAGTAAGTTAATTAATTTTAAGTTTTTTAAATCTTCAGAATTAATCAAAAATGCACAATTTTTTCGGTATTTTTTTGCATTGTGTTAACCAGTATATTTCTTAATTTGTGAATGTTTTGCAAAGTCTAATACCGAATTTACTTTTCAAAAAATTAACAAATTCTAAATGGAAAAATTCATGTCGTAGTGAAACTTCACGACAAAATTTTCAGTATTTTTCATTATATTTATATATTAATTTTTTTTCTGTTTACCACTATTTTTTTCAACTTTTAACAATTGAGACTTTTTAAAAATACTGTAAACGCGCCACTGTAACTCATCAAATTTAGGTAGAGATATAATTCTAACAAATTTTAACAAAAAATTCCTGTAATTTACTTGATTTACAACGCAAATTGCAAGAGTTTGCATCGTATAAATCACTCTTTACTTTGCATATTTTTGAATGCCTAATTTGACTAATTCAGTAAAAGAGAATGTTTACAATTTTTTAGGGGAAATAGAATAGGTCCTTGTTTTACTGAAATTGCTAACCAAAATTAATTTATTTTTGGGTTATTTCGGTTTTAGTACTTATTATTGATTATTGGGATAACATTCCTCTATCGGATGAAATATTTTCCGTCAAACTAGTCAATTTCAATATTACTTCTTGTGAAAGGAATTTGGTGAAATGCCTCGTACATAATAATTAAATTATATAACTCATTTTTGGTATTTTTTACATTTAAAATTGCAGTTAATTACCCCCCTTGAAACGAACCGCTAACAGGCGTATAAAAATAATTCCAGGCTCGCATTTAATCTTCCCAACGAAGAGAAATTCACCCCAAAGCCTCACTAATTCCTCAATGCCTCTGTCGAGCTTTAATTACCATCAGACAACCATTCTTCTCCCTCTAAAGGAAAACGTCGCCGTCTGAAACAAAAATAAATTACGGACCAATCTATTGATTCTTTCCATTAACTCGTTTCCTTAATTTCACACGTAAACTCATTCTCGTGTTGACTCGGTCTATTACTTTTCTTTTCCATTTTTTTCCATTTAGACACAGCTGGGACGGCGAAATTTTCAAAGCTCTAGGGAGGAGAAGAAAAATGCTTTTTTTACGTCCCGAAGTATTCGACGGAAGTCCGGAAGGAAATGTTATCATTAATTTTTATGGGACTTGAAGTTGAAATTACTTTCTCAATTTGTTTGTTACGCTGAACAGCTGTTTTGTTTTTATTTCGTGAAATAAAAGAGATTGATGGAAGGATAATTGCTCTTGTTACTGATTAATTAGCAATAATTGGGCGTGGTAACCGTTACTGGGAATAGGTAATATTTACGAAAATTATTATTTTGAGGTGTAAATTTTACGTGTTTGGAGTACGAAAAACTCTATATGGTATATTGACAATTTCAATGTAGTTCTGAGCGCGTTGCAGCTACAAGAAATGCACAATATAATCAGAATATATTTTTTAACTTGGTAAAAATGATATGAAAATTGCTAAAAAAATCCTTATTGTTATTTGCAGTTCTAAATTTAAAATTTTGTTAGTTAATTTTAGGAATATTTCCCAAAAAACTGCTAATTGTAAACCGTGATGTGTTGACCTCTCCAACGTAGCATCAGGCATTAGTTACCAAAAAAGTTGATTTTTTGCTTGTGGTAATGCCTCCCTCAGAATTACTCAATTTTAATCGCGATTTCGATGTCTAAACTCCGATCCCTTGAACTGCAGAGAAATTACCAAAAAGTAACAGATGCTGTCTCCCTTATCGAGTAAATCTGGCAAATCTCTTCTTCCCAAATGGCTCTAAGCTACGAATAGTTGAGTTTCTGCATTTCAGAAAAGATCGGAATCTCTTTTTACTACCCAATATCTCGAATTAATCATTCGTTATCCGGGCGTTTTCGTATGAGGCAAGGATTTATGGATTTTAAAATTTATGAGGGCATAATTCCTACGAAATTCCTTGGAAGAGTTGGTAAGAATGCAGTTTTCGTAAGAACCCAATATAAATAGCAAGTTGATCTTAAAAGAAAAAATCATAATACCGAACAAGAACTCCAAGTTTTTTCAGCGGCCTAATTTTCCGTAAAATTATGTTTCTTTTAAAAGGGAGCGCATTTACTTAAGGAAAAAGTTTGAGACACGTCAGATTCGGAGAGACACCAAAGTTTGCGGAAGCTTTGAGCTCTCTAAGGAGTTAATTTAGAAATAAAATTCCCCAAAAATGCCCCGGTTAGAAGAGAAGTTGTTGGTAATTTTAGACAGTGGCGTGCAGGGAAAATACTTTCATTAGGTAATTGAAGTTAAAATTAATATCTCAAAGCCTCCACATGTTGGGCGGCCACTCCTTGGATGGCCAAGCCTCCCATTTGCACGCCGATTTAACAAATTATTGCAAAAAGCTCGATAATAGGAGAGCTTTTTCTGTGGAAAGTCGTTAAGTGTCTGATATTCTCCCGTAAGAGGCAGATAGTTCGCAATAACCTAGTTAAAATGCCCGGTGTCGGATCAATACACGATACCATTAATCAAATATCGTCTTCGACAAAAGCTCCTCGCTATCTCCCACCGACACTTATCCGATAATTTTATTATTCAGAAGCGATTATAATTGAAACGAAGGAGAAGCCAGAGCTTTGAGCTTCCTATTATGGGCAAAGTATTCTGTTTGTATAATTAGTATACCTAGTAATTATTACAAAAATAATGCAAATATTGTTAATTAATCTTGTGATTACTGGTAGTAACTTGTTAAATGGAAAAAGCACTAAAACGAGAAATGTATATTACTTCTTCGGTCACTATACAGGGTGTCCCACTGAACTGCCATTAGACGTTTTAGGAAAACTATTAATAGCAAAGTTATGAAAGTTTAATGGTTTGGTGAGAACCATGGGGCGACCTCACCTAAAATATTTTCAATGACGTCACACTTCAGGTTGCACCGAAAGTCGATACTTGCTTGCTTATTTGAAACGGAACACCCTATATATTATTGTATTTTTGGATTTTACGTTCAATTTTAATATAAGTTTATTAATAAGTTAACTATCTTAGAAGTAATAGTTTTCGGGATATGTGCAATTGAATGTTGAAAGTGACATATGCAGATGTCTGCAGAATTGTAAGGTGTTAATAAACGGAAAGATATTTTGTAACTCTTTTTTGTTACAATATTGTAAAAGGTCCATATTTTAGTACGTTTCCAAGCTTTGCCAGATATTTTCTATAGGGTGTTCACAAAAATAGAGCCGACCTGGACATCAAAAAATGGTCAAAACTTAAAAATTTTAAATGAAATCCTATTATTTTGATGTACTATGAAATTCTGTTGAAAAAGAATCTCTGTTCATATTGAACTACCTAAAGTAAAGTTGCATAGTCTTTGCGTAATTTCGTTTTATAAGTTGATGCAGGAATTTTAAGATGCAAATATGAATGCGAATATTTTTTAATAAATATAGTATATATTTTGTTCTATAAGTCTGTATGATTTATGTCACATAACAATAGCATTTTGCTGGTATTTCCATTTTCCATAAAAATATTTATTATATTTTCATTATATCTTAGAATTAGGGGTGGTACTTTCACCAACTTATAAAACGAAATGATTCAAAAACTATGCAACTTTACTACAGTTAATCAAATATGAATATAAGATCTCTTTCGACATAGTTTCGTAATACATCAAAACAATAATAGGGTCTCATTTAAAATTTCTAAGGTTTAACAATTTTTTGTTGTCCAAGTTGGCTCTATTTTTGTGGACACCCTATAGAAAATATTAAGTAAAGCTTGACAGCATACTAAAATATGCACCTTTTATAGTATTGTGACGAAAAAGAATTACAAAATAGCTTTTCGTTTGTTAACAATTTACAATTCTGCACACCTCTGCATCTATTACTTTCAAAATTTAATTGTATATATTTTGAAAACTATTAATTCTAAGATAGCCAACGTAGTAATGAAACTTGTATTAAAATTGAACGTAAAATCCAAAAATGCAATAATGTATAGGGTGTTTCTTTTCAAATAAGCAGGCATCGACTTCCGGTACAACTGTAAGTGTGACACTCTTAAAAATATTCTAGACAAGGTTGCCCAAAGACTCTTACCAAACCACTAAATTTTTGTAACTTTGCCAGTCATATTTTTCTCAAAACGTCTAATGGCAGTTCCCAGTAGAACGCTCTGTATTAATGCAACTGGTGAAAAATTCAGTGAAAATTCGGTTTTTTTTCTGTGAGAGGCCCTATATATTATTGAATATTATCAATATTTTTAGACGCTAAACCTTCGCTGCTCCGCGTAGAATGTCCTGAGTTATGCTTTTTGTTTCCAATTTAGGAATCATTTAAATGGATTTACGTATAGAAACCCCCCCCCCCCTTCCTATTGTTAAATTGGGTTTGACATGATTTTTTCAGTTGTACAAACTCGATTTTTTTAGTTAGCAAGTACCATATTTCGAGAGCGAGATATTTATAAAAAGCGATTTTAAGCCATCAACGTCCATCATACTATGAAGCACCATTTCACATTCCTGTCGGCTAAAATGATGGACAATGGTAAAATAATAAAATTATTGCGGAATGTAAATTCGAACTTAAATTTCTTACTTCACATCGGGTGAGATTGAGTGTGCTAAGGCCGATATTTCACGTTTGCTAAAAGCGGCTTTAAAATTCGAAAATCTCCTAAATTCTTAAGGAGAATAGCCATTAAACTGGTCACAAAGTCCCTTAATGCGGGTATCGAAAGATCTGCTTTAAGACTTTAAAATCCATCTAATTATGAAGCGCACTTTCCCACCAATGTTAGTTAAAAATGGTCAAGTAATGAAGCCAATATGGAATGCAAATTTCAAGTTAAAACTTCTGCTTTAACAAGTTAAGCTCGCGGCGGTCCATTAGACCTTTTGAAGTAGGTTAATTCAACTTATTAGTAACCGAAGTCAAGGGACCGCTTTTATTCATGTTAAAATATGTATTGGCCCGCTCTGGCCCGAAAGCATTATTTTGCACTACCAAGCATTCGATGGGGAATTTTAGTAATGAAGAGTAACATCAAAGAATCAGCGGTATAACTTTTCGGTCGTACCGTTCGTTATCAGGAGCGTAACAAACGGGGCGCAAGAAGGGTAGCTGTCTCCAATAATTACCTGCTTAAATTTAAAACAAAATATTGATTTTTTTAATAGCTTCAACCAATTTGAGCCGATATTCCAACCAGAAAGAAGCTTTTAAATAATCTGTGACCAGAATGGGAGATTGCCCGACTTTTCAATCAATCGATTAACAGGAACTAACCTGAATTTCGGGTGAAACTGCATTGGAAACTGTCTGTTGATTTTAAGGTAATATGCATCTGGTCGAGACTGCAGGAACGGTCAGAACAGTAATGAAATACCTGATATTTAGTGATGGGAAATAAAATTCTCGCTTTTTAAGAAACAATAATTTTAGGCAAAAAACGCAACTTTGTTAAGAGTTTTCCCTAATTAATTTGAGCTTCAGATTCATCGTATACCCTATCATACATTAAGTAAATTACTCCACTCAGTTTAACCATCAGATCAACTTAGATATGCCGATAATTAATCATTTTGGGTAGTTGAGTCCCAATTAGATCGCACCCGCCCTAATAATACGTAGGTAGGTACCCACTTGCCTATAAATAACGTACTTATCTAGAGTTGCTCCTTTATTCATTACAGAGAGCCTCAACTTGGATTCAATTAGTTTTCCCTTTTCTATTGTTCCTCAAAATTGATTTCTGAAATCTATAATAAAATTTGACAAAGATGCGCTTTGTTGGGAAAGGCAAGTTTTGCACTTTTTAGAACTCTTCTAGACATTAATCCAGGACAATATTTCTTATACCAGACCCAAATAGAGTTTGCATTCTTCTTTCTGTCTAAACGCAAGCACATTACTCTGACTAATAAAATTTTCAGACTTTGAATTAAAAAAAAAAACAGGTAAATTATTGAAGTTGCATGAGACCAAAGTGGTGTTAAGAACAAGGTAGGCACTTTCAAAATTCCAGAAATAATCATGTTGGATGAAAACAATGATTACGATGAATAGGACAAATTCAACCAGTTGACTTGATAATAGTTCCGATCTTACCAAAACTGTCCATTCAAGATTCTTCCAAATGGTATCGGCACATGGATGATGTTGAAGGAAATATCAACGCCAGCTATCATCCAGGCCAAAATCTGACACCCTTAGAACTTAAAAAGAAAGCAAGAAAACTTTTTTAGAAACAGGGGGAGAAATTTAATCAATAAAAGATGATGAAAAATAAATAAGATGTGACAAATCCTTATTCCTGAATTCGTCTTGACCACTGTGTTGTAACCAAACTCGCTTTATTCCCACGAAAAACTTAAATTTCTGATTTCCTAAAGGGGACGAAAATATTGCAGTGTTGTGATGTTACCATTAACAAAAAAGAAAAATAAATTTGTTAACTTGCCAAAAATTGGTTAAAATGAAGAAAAATGATTTTAAAATTGAACTGCTCAAAGAGGGCACGTGTCAACCGTTTTAAAGCTATTTTCCAGGTGCCTAAAAATAATATCCCTTTTGGCAAATCCAAATAAAGTTTCCCTTTTCCTGATATTTAAACTTAAGTAATGAGTTTTTCTTTAATTTCGAATGCGGTCCAAATCTAAAAAATGCGAAAGAAATTAAACTGCTTTCCAAGCTCGGAAAGCGCTTGGGGCGTTTTATTAACTCTAACTTCTGCACGTCCCAGAAGGTTCAAATTTTTCCCATTTGAATCTCATAAAATGATTGAAAATGTTTACTGCAATGCTCAATATACAGAGTGTGGGGAAAATTATGAAACTGATTTGGTATTGTTAAAAATCCTGTACTTAGGCTCGAAAATTGCACGAAAACGTTAGGAGCATCGAGATGTGATTTACGGCTGGGTTAACAACCTGCTCGAGAAATTTTACATATTATCGATGATGTGGATTATACAGGGTATCCTAAAAAAGGAGGTTAATCACAGAATTTTTGAGCATAAAAAAATTTAACGGTAGCAAAATGGATTCGTCTTTCACAATGCTTGAAGATATACAGGGTGCTAAAGTTAAACTTCAATTTTCTACAGCTCTTGAGTTATTAAGTTCAGGTTTGGGGAACATACAACAATAGGACAGAGGAAACAAATATTAGCAAATAAATGGCTATTGATGTCCTACGAAAAAGTTTAGTATACAACAATGAGGCTAGGCTCGAGAAAAAGTATCACCTAGTAAATTAATGTCAACAATTGAGAGGGCTATCTATGTTGACTTCAGTGAGTTGCAAATTTCAACTTAATATCAAAAAGATTGTAATTACTATGAGAAACAAAAGAATTGAAATTGAATCTCAGCAGCATGTATATCTTAAACCGTTAAGAAATTTGAATTCGAGATACGATGCGATTCATTTGTCGCGACACCCTATAGAAGGCATAACATTTAATCTGGAATATCGAAATACCTCGAATACTAGGTTTCCTATGAAGAAATGTTTAGTATTAAACTTTAATCACTCTGAGAGGAAAATGTATTGGTGCTAAAGTTGATTCCTTTACATCCTCGATGTGGGCGGGGTGGGAGTTAACTTTTTAATTTCAAATGGCAACCTCATTTTTTTATAGATTCGGATAGTACAGCTAAAATAAGAAAAAAATGTTTGAAACACTTTTTCGATTTGTGCTAGAAAACACTGTGATTAACAAAATTCAATTTTTCTTTTACTTATGATTTACCGAAAGGTTTGCTGATATCTACTTTAGAATTAATAAAAACGTGAATTTTTGTGTAACTTTTATTTAAAGTAAATAGTTCAAAATGGTTCATATAATATTCAAAATAATTCAAATAACCTGAACTTCAATGCACTTATTTATCCGTATTGTAAAGAACTCTTCACATTTACGAAGTGTGTCTTCTGAAATATTGGCACAAACATTAATAATTCGTCGAATCATATCCTCACATGTTATTGGTATTTCTTTATAAACCTAACCTTGGAGATATCCCCACATAAAGAAATTCGGTGAAGTAAAATCTGGCGATCTAGCAGGCCACTTCACTGGATCAGATCTGCCAATCCATCGACCGTTAAAATTACAATTAAAAACTTCCTTTATTACCGCAGAATAGTGAGCCGGGACAACCGTCATGTTGAAACCTCATGTTCTAACGCACTTTTAATTGTAAGTTCAAGTCTTGGAGTAACATAGGCAATTCATATTCAAAAATATTCCAGTACATATCACGATTCAAGTTGCTTTCAATTATGTAGGGGCCGATAAGTTTACTGCCAATAATCCACACTATACGTTGACAGTTCGAGGACGCTGGCGCTTAACTCGTCGAAGCCAATGCGGATTTTCAACACTCTAGTAATGCATATTATGCCTATTCACTGTACCATGATTTGTAAACGTTGACTTCTCAGAGAAACGGAAAAAATTGGAATTTAGTTCTGTTTCTCCAGATGCTCACTCACAAAAGTCTAAACGATTTTGAAAATCTTCCTCACGGAGCTGTGGTGTAAAGTGATATGATAAATATGAAATTCGTACATCCTCAGCATTCTCCACCTACTCATATGAGAAATTCTTGATAATCCTGATATTTCTGTTGTGCTCACTGGAGATTAAAGGCCACAACATCTAGGACTGAAATTTAATTGCTTTCTCCACACACCGTGCTGGGCGACTTCTTTTTTTCTGATTTATAATCACTTCATTAATACAATTTTTAATCACACTTTAGCACCAATACATTTCCCCCTCAGAGTGATTAAAGTTTGATAGTAAACATTCCTTTATAGGATACCTAGTATTCGAGGTATTTCGATATTCCAGGTTAAATGTGACACGCTGTATATGTAGCATATAATTTTTAAAACCTCTGTTCATATTTTATAATTGATATAAATTCACGTGGGCATAATAAAGCACCCCATTTAAGGGAAATAATACATTTCGCCCTTTATGCACATGTGCCTTTCACATGTTCCTATCAAGATGAATGCATCGTAATCTAGTGGTGACATACGTGACACGTACAGAAATTGCTATTCCCATTCGAAATTTAATGTCCGATATTATGACGTAAATATCAAATCGATTAACTTAGGCTGCGATTTAACTACCAGGGGTTTAATGCCGGATATTCTACAGAATGTCTTAAATTTTACCGTAGGAATACCCCCATTTGTTCCTAATCTAGTCACGTTTAGACAATAGCATATCTTTGAACTTCCCAGGTGTTTAACTCATCTCCACCAGAATGTTCCAGACCAGAATGGAAATCGGAGCTTAACACTTTTTCCATATTTCAGTTCAAGAAAAGGAGAAATCGACTTTTGTCGGAAATTCACCCATTTCAATTCAGAGATGATAGTACGGAGATAGAGGTCTGTTGCCATACTGTGGTTTTAAATCAAATTTCCTAAGGTTCTAGAAGATTCTGGAACGACGCTTTCAGAGGTTCCCAGGACTTATGAGATGTTCTCGATTGAATGCGTTAATGAACTTATACTTAGAGCCTCGACGTATAGATTTGAAGGTGAAAACACATTTTTCCCTTTTATATAGATATATTATGTGAGATATGGGCAATCCTAATTCTAGCATTATTTTCCCAATGAAGGGCACTCTGCTGCGAGTGAAATGCCCGCCAAGAAAAAGCATAAAAGATCTTTATCAAGGGGATAGATCGTCTTAAGAGCACATCTCTTTATCCCACGATGCAGTAATGGGTTATCATATTTTATTTCGGTGCTGGAATATTCCCGAGATAATGACTTCCGCAATGCACTTGGCAGAATTATAGCTTAATTTTTTCGGGTCGCAGGAGACAATCTTGTATTCCAGAAAATTGGGAAAGTTTTCTATCTTCTTCGGATTTTTAACAAATGTTCTTACACTGGATTTCATCCATGCGTTCTTTGCAAAATCCGCGCCCAAAACATTTCCTCTTTCAATTCCTGCCAAATTAAGCAGGGCAATTTGTTCCGCGTTTCCAATATCTTCTCCCGACCCGAATCCTCAAACGTTCGAGAACAACTTAATGGAACAATGGAGAGATTCTGGGCGATTTTAAAAGCCAATACCCATCATTTTGCATTTCCCTATTGCCAGAATTCTTCTTGAGTTGTTCTTCAAGAAATAACGTTTATAGAAACGGGTTCCTACGGATAAAACGTAACAAGTGATTGAGAAACTTGCTCTCAGCCCGAACTAGGTCGCAAGGGTGTTGCTGCATTATACAGCAAAAATACCGGAGGAATATTAAGTGCCTGAAAATTGTCTTAAGCAAAATTTATGTGACGTGTGTGATTTATGCATGGCACTGTAAAGAAACGTCTTCTCGGTGTGAAATTGAATTAAGTATGGCCAGCTCCTGCTATTTTCCTGTCATAAAATTTAAACCGGGTGTTTAATATACCGTCTTTGCGTTGCCGGGTAATTAAACAACTAACTGAACGGGTAAGGGAGACAAAGGGTTGGAACGTACCTTAGGGGATTAGGTATTTTTTGGACTTTTAAGGAATTCTTTATGGGAGGGTCGTCAGCTCTGAAAATGACCCAACTAATAAAACAGTTCTGTAATTTAAATATTTAATAATAAAGCGGCCATAAACAAAGTGAACGTTTCGTTTTTAGCCTTATTTGTGGGCGCAGATTTAAGTGAAGGAATCGGCACTCTTCGGTGTGACTTCACTTGTGTGTGATAAATTTTACGCATTTTTTCGTTTGGTTGCTGCTACTTGTTTTAGTTTTATAAAGTGTTGTTGCATAAAATAAACGGATTCTAAAACTACTGTTTGCGTGCTGGTCCTTCGATATTCCCATTTAGGAATAACATACTTGAACCGTGGATTTTTCCCCGCTCAGGGTCAACTATCTTAGGTGTCCATCAACAGATGTTTTTCCTGTACTTTCGCCAACTGATTTATTTATGTCTTTTTCAATTTCTTGCACATGTCGGTTTCTCTGCTCTAATAAATTAGAAAATTGTATCCTCCAATTTTGAAAGTAGTTTTTCGTGTTTTTTAGAGACTCGTTGGAACTTTTCTATGGATTTTCGTTCGCGACGTTTTCTACTCTATGAAGTTTTGCAAATTACTCAACGAAAATGCCCAATTTATTAAAGACATCTCCTTGATTTCCTCTCATAATATAAACTTCATGATATTTTACATTTCACGAAAACGTTTTGCGTTGGATTGTAACTTTATTTCAATGCTTGATCGACTTTTATTCTAAAGTTTCTAACTTTGAACCTTAGAAATAGTGAATGAATAGAAATAGAAAAATGTTTAATCACAAAAGCGAAATGGAAAAAGTTGGACTTGCAATTAAAATTAACTTCGTATGACTATTCGAAATTTGCATTGTGCCCTCTATTTCGCTCTATGTCTCTATGAGAACCAATTAAAGCAGTTTAAACTTTCGAACACTCTAAAAGCTTCCCCAGGAAATGAACTTTTAAATAGGAGCGCTGAAAGGTATATCTATTTAAAAGGGCGTGGTTCGCAAACCTATTTCTTTTAAACACTGTTCTAGGATATCTATAAAGAAACAGTTTTTTTAGATAAATCGATAACTTCAAAGCTCAGTAGCTCAGTAGCTCAGTATGTTAAGGTGGTCGCTTATTCCGGTTCTCCATTGCAGGAACGTGCCCAAAGTTCACGAGTTTAAACTCTTAAAGGAAACTTTGAAGTTAGTTTTATCCACTTTCTAAGAAAACGTTTGAAGTCCTAAAATTCCACCGAACTTGTCTGAACAGGTCACTTGTGTTGCCCCAATTACAAAGTTATTAAAAATATAAACTTGCCCTTAGTTTCAGTATAACATTAAAGTTTTATGGATAGGTGCGCACACAAGTTTTTTAAAACTAACTTTGAGTTTCTTCAAGAATTAAAAATTGTAATTTTGAATTAAAGAATTGCTGGGAGTTAAATCAGGATAGCGTGCAGGTCAAGAAACCAGCCTGTTTCATCACTCTGAGTTACAAAGCAAATTCTAATGTCTTATAGTTTCTGAGATATAAGGTTCTTTCAAGGTTTATTTTCACAATTTTTTCAAGAGATTTCAAAAGCATTCTGAACATCACAGAACCCTCAATGAGGATCTTTAAACAGAGGTATTGAATGAAAATAATTGTTTTGTATACGAAACAGCTTGATTGATTTTTTTCCGAAAGAATCGTGACTGGAATGTTTGTTTGGATGTTGGGCGGAATACAAAGGGAAATCCAATTTGCCTTTATTGTCATCAGAGAGGAAAAGATCCTTGAAGGTTGGAAATTTATTGGAACAAGTGAAAGATTTCAAAACAGTGTTGTTTCCTGTGTAGGAATAGTTCGAAAAGGTATTAAAATAGGAATAAATCCAAAACACTATCCACATAATACGGAAAGATTTGACAAATTAGAAAATTTTTTAAAATTATCAAACTTTCACCGATAATTGCAAAATAGCTTGACCTCCAGATTTAGAACTCGTGAATGGATGTCCCATTTGGGCTAATCATACTATTTACGTAATTTTTATCAAATCTAAATACAGGGTTTCAGCACTGAAAGAAAGTGAGGGGTATTTACGGTGGATACTTATTTCTCAAGCTCATCTTCATTATGCGGTTTCCGTTTTAGATAATTACAATGGAGCTCTAGAAGGAAGACAAACACATAAAGTTTTAAATTAGTAACTTCAATATAGTAGAAATAACGTTAGACCTTAAAATAAAATTCTCCTAGATTTTGGTGGGATTCTATATGCAAAATATTTTAAATTCCTATTGACGCCATAAGCCCTTCGTATAGATTTCCCTGATTAAGTACACCAATATTCTAAATACTTCCACCGTTAATCTTCATATAAGGCACGTTACATTCCTATCTCCAGACACCGTATAATTCAACCCTTGGATTGTAGCCCTTAATTACTCCTGGAGGACCATGTTTAGGGTCCTTTCGCCCAATTCTACCCTGGAAATGTGATGTCATGTTCTTGTAACGTCGAATACGTCATAATTGGCCCGAAGATAGGGATGGACAATAGTTTCCATGATGGCAGCGCTGAAACTCATTTCTCCTATCTACGTTTGTTTTATTTATAGAGTGAGGGGAATGTTTGCGGAGGTGAAGAGAATATGGATTTTGCGGTGATGTAGTGTAATGTATCTTTTATCTAGTGGATAATAAGAATAATAACAAAAAGAATCGAAATTCTTTAAAAAACTATTTATTAATCGGGGTATAGAGACCAAATAATACTAAAAGTCTTCAAGATTCGCAACCAAAAATGCTCCTCAGCGGTCCTTAAAAATCCTTAAATCTATAGAATGAGCAAAACTTCGGGACTTTCGAGTTTCTAAATTTTCCGAACAATCCTTATTAACTTCCCTATGGATGTCATAGGAATTTAAAGTCATCCAGTGGATATAATTTCCGGAAAAATGTTTTTAATGAGGCTCAGAATGTTAGTATTAATCCAGGATATTTTCCATAAAAATCAAGAAGAACTGCAATTTAAAAAAATCGAAAATTTTATTTTAATTGGAAGCAAAAATTCCTCGGGAGACCTAAAAATATTAGAAAGCCAATAAAGAAGGAAGTAAAGTAGTAGTAGTAGTGGTAAAGCGGGGAGTCGAAAGCCTGGAATATGCCCCGAAATCCCTTCTTACTCCTTAAATTCGCCCTTTGCTATGGATTATTCTCTTTTTCAGGTCTTATTTGGAGAACTCTTAACATTTTACCAATCTTGGTTTGTTCATGTTGGGTCAGGTTAAGGTTCCAAAAAAGAAGGACGGACGATTAATCAAATTATTCGATTCACTCTCAAGGCGGGGGAGACGTACCTTTTGCTGACCCTGAGACACGATTTAAGTTTGTCGAGACGCGATTTAGACGTGGAAAGGATTCTTTTTCAAATAGGAATTTTCTTAATAGGTTCTGAAGGGTTTGAATCTTGCTTTCAAGAAAATTTATCAATTTGTGAAGAAGATTTTCTAAGTTTTGTGTAACTTTTTCCAGAATAAAATATTTGCAATAAATGTAAATATGATAAAGGTAAGAACTCTGAAAATGTGTATTATTTTGAAAAAACCAGACCGTCTTTAAAAGTTAAAATGGGGGAAGGTCAAAATTTCGAACTTTAAATTCAAAGATTTTCGAAATTTTGAAAACTCTTTAGAAGTTTATGTTTCTAGAGCAGATTGCACCTTCGAAAGCTTGCCTGCGATGATTCAGAGACTCTCAAAATACGAAAGTTGAGAATTACAATTTAGAAGTTTTTGTCAGTATAATATCGCATCGGTGAAAAATTTCCTTCTAAAAGTCTTAAAAAAAGCTTTAAACATATAGGGAAAATCTGTTAAGGACTTTAGGTTATTGTTTTTGGTGTAGTTTGCTTAGCTAATTTATTTCGTACTTTCATCCCTTAAGTTACGCCCATGTATATCAATACTTATTTAGAGGATTCCATCTGGGTGCCAGACAACCGTACCCATTAGAATATATCGAAGAGCTCTTTATGGCTGGGAAATGTGCTATTCGTCAAAAGAAGCTTTCTAAATTGGATGGATGGAATTGCCGCGATCTGCAATTCGGCGGATCTGCAATACTTCAATAAAAGCAACTTGTATAGGTATTCAACCGATGGCGGCAATTTATGACATCAGGTGCGACCATAACCCGTAAGGGCTTCTGGTAGTGGAGCTCCTCAGGTTTAGTACTTAAGGGATGAGCGTGGTAGATTTGTTCTCTTTGACTAGTGCTCGCTCTAAACATGTGATCGTAAACATAGTTCGTAATTTTCCCAGCTAAGCAAACTCCCACTTCATGCTAAGACCAATACTTTGTCATTATTTAAATAAGTGAAAATTAATACAGTCCACTTTCGTAAACCAAATTGTTGTTTTCGTGGTTTGGTTTATTGAAGGAACCTCAACAAAATCTTATCTAACACTGTTCGGAAATATTTTTCTTCAAAAGTATTTCGAAAAAATTTCGGATTTTAAAACAACACAAAATGGAAGATGTTTCATTTCTGGATACGGGGTCAAAGCTGAAAATAACTAAAATTTCTTGCTTTACAACTCCAAAAGTTTTTGAGATATTCAGTCCAAATTGGAGGAGCGTTTAGACGCAACCTTCAACTCTGAATAAATGATTTGAATAAACAAAGATAAAAAAAGAACAAAGGACGAAGTTTGGAATTTTTAGTCTTTACACTGAGTGGATACAATGATTTTTTTGACTTTTATTATGTTTGGGAATAATGTCTCGCGCATAAGCAGGCGTTGTTCTGTGAACCCTTGTTAACAAGGGTTCTCAGAAACTGGGGGACATGCCGCGATTGTTCGCAAATTTCCATTTTGTAATTTCAACTTCCTTCATATTAATTTCTATTGTCTTTTTTCTGAGGTATTTCCTGTAATAATTTTCTAATTTTATTTCTCAATTCATATCCGTTGTAGCTACCTCTGCGTAAATTCCAAACTTAAATTATTTTTCGCAAAAAATACATCTCCTATTCAAGTCAAATGAAGTGTTCTATTTTATCCAGATCAAGGAGAGTTCCCACGGTAAACCCTTTAATGATTTGACACTTAATCCCTCCAATAATTTACCACAGTCTTTCCCCACATTTTCCGGCGAATAATAATCAGATTAAGTGGCAGATTAAAGGGCTCGAGCTTAAACAGCCGTTTAGAGTTGGGTCACCTTGTTCCCGCCAACTTTTTTAGTGCAGCAACTAATGATGAAATGAATAATAATGTCGCAGGAGAGCGTAAATATCAATTTATATGGAAGTCCCAGATAGACAAAACGATTTTCTTCGCCTGCAAATTGCTTCATCTGCCTTTGTCAGCTCCATGAACGTCAGATCGAATTTCTCTCAAATAGACAAGGGGTTAAGTGTCAGGCATTGGAGGGAATTCGTCTTTTTTTGCTAAGGAAATTTCCCTGTGTCTCTCCCATCACCTTTCACCTCCAGCCTGGTTTTTTTTAGGTCCCTGATCAATAACTTTGAAATTTGTCCACCTGCAAACTAATTTTTTTTTTGTTTTGAGCGAATAAAACAAATTGAAAAACTTTACACAAATCCTGCTGTCTATGTAATGGACCATTTTCGGGGGAATAAGTTATTCGGATGGTAGTTTTTGCTGGCAAATAAATTCACGAAGAGAAATAGGCCTACATATCTTACAAACGGCCGGGAAAATTATGCAGAGCCGTGGCAAAACGGCCGTTACTTAGGATTTAACCAACCAGAAAAAAATCGCATGCCTAGTAATTAAATATTTGTTTTAATTTGGTTCTAAAACCTTCAAAATCTCGCGGTTTCTTGCAGCATTGCGGTAAAGAGCGTTATAGGATAATAGCGAAATTTAGGATGATGAAAGGAGAAATTTAAAGCGAAAATGACTAAAAAACCTGGAAACTTGTAAATTTTCGCTTATGATCAGGAGGGCTCTCATTTGTCTATTGGTTTAAGTTTTGCGCATTTTACTACAAACAAAAAAATATTTTATTCTAGAAATTTATCAAATATCTCATGTGTCTTAATGTATCTCATATACAGTCTGTCCCAGATAAGGAAGAACAGTATGGGGATCTCCAAAAAGGGTAATAGATACAAAATGGTTTATATTGGGAAAAAGTTGGGCAATTTAAAGTAAATTAATAACCTGTTTTTATACCGGCTAAATTCCGAATGGTTACGAAGATAACCGGAAAAAAACGAATTTGGCGGTTTTCGTTTTTTGCAAGTAACTCTTATACGGTTATAGTTAGAGAAATGAAAGTTTTACATTATTAAAGCACTTTCTTGAGAACTGTTTAGCAGTGTTGCCAGTTTTCTTATTAAATCCTTACTTTCGGAGAAAAATTAGTAGACTTGATTTTCATATGGGCGTGATTTCGATTATTTATATTTTCAAAATCGTCATAAAATTCCCTTTTCAGCCATGTATTACATTTAGTATTTTTTTCAGAAACTCTATGAGTTATAGCCATTAAAGCATTTTTTGATAAGTCGGCCATGATTTTGGCTTATAGTAATGGTACATATTAAATAAATGAATGCTATAACCGTATAAGAGTTACTTGCAAAAAACGAAAACCGCCAAATTCGTTTTTTTCCGGTTATCTTCGTAACCATTCGCAATTTAGCCGGTATAAAAACAAATTATTAATTTGCTTTAAATTGCCCAACCTTTTCCCAATTTAAACCATTTTGTATCTATTACCGTTTCCGAGGTCCCCCTACTGTTCATCCTTATCTGGGACAGACTGTATAATTATTTCATGTATTTTTTTAAAATTTAACCTCTCATTGAAAATAAAAATACCTTCGGAATACCTTCTAATAAAAAAAACCTCATTTTGAATTCCACAAAGCCGTGAAAGCATTGAAATACAGTATTTGATCAATAGAACGATTTTTTGCTGTATTTTGATACGACAAATCTGCAGAAATCGCCCTGTATACAGTAAAGTATAGTCATTGATTTTCATGCGAAGGACTCAGACAAAATAAGTTGTACGTTATCTACCACCAATAAAGTTGGAATTTTAGACTGAAAACTTGGATAAAATAAGTTTTATAAGATAATGTGTACCCTAAATTAACGTAAAAGGCGTTATCGACCGCTCAGAAGACACATTATTAGACCCAGGGGAAAGATATCGCATTATAGGCAGTTTCGGGTTTTAATATTTGAGGGTGAGATTAACTTTTGTTATATTAATAGAGTAAAATTATATGGGAAATGTGAGTTATTAATGTTTGTATTAGATATTTATCCAATTTTGATACATTAAGAATCAATTATTCAACGCGTGGTAAAAATTGAATAAATCAATTTTATTCAATTTTGATATATTAGCAGGCAATTTTTCCATGTGCAGCGGCGCTCCAACGTTTTATTCATTAGTAATTTGAAAAACTGTGGAAAAAAATCCACTACGTTTTCCATTTGAAAATGCGATGAAAATTTAGTTCTTTTTTTAAATACATCTTCCAAAATAGTCTACAGTACCGAAAATAAAAATTACATTTATTTTTTAATCTCTGTAATTTAAATGTTCAGAATATTCCCTATTTTGACGCAAAAAAACTTCATATTGATTTTTTAAGTCTAACAAATTTATAAAAACAATTTATAAAATTGTATATTTTATAAATTATTTTTATTATTTATAAATTTTTTAATTATTAATAAATTTTATTTATTAATAAAAATTATTAAATAAAATTTATAAATTAATTTATAATTTTTTTAACAATTTATAAAAATCTAACTAAACACATTTATAAAAAGTTGTTAATGTATCTGCTGAAATTTTTAAAAATTCTTTTTTGTAGTTCTTCAGTATTCTTCGGCGGCTTTTCTGAGTGAAATATTTTGTTTTTCATTATGCCCCAAATGTATGCATCAGGTGGTGTCAGATTAGGTGAATGAGAAAGATATTCGAAATCTGTTCCTCAGGAAGTTATTCTATTATCAAAATGCTGACGAAGCAAATCTATGGTGCGCGGAGTTGAATGGCTCGTGCACCACCCTCTTGAACCCATTATATGCGCACCTATAGATTTCGCGCACGGCGATTATATATTTCACAAAAGGTACAATAATTTTCTCTCTATAATGCTCTTGATTCACAGCAAGTGAATTCTTATTATCATCTTCAACGAAATAAGGACTAATCACTTCTTGGTTACCAATGGCTCACCAAACGGTAACTCGAAGATTGTGGAGTGGTTTCTACACAATAATATCAAGATGTTCAAATCCAAGGAATTTGGTTGCTTGTCGATTAATATAGCCTTTAAGATGAATGTAATTCTCGTCTGAAAACCATGTTTTTCAAGAATTCCGCATCTTCATAAATTAAGCTTAACATGCGACAACAGTAAATTTCTCTTGCGCGTTTGTCTGCA
Source organism: Euwallacea similis (assembly GCF_039881205.1). NCBI lineage: Eukaryota > Metazoa > Arthropoda > Insecta > Coleoptera > Curculionidae > Euwallacea > Euwallacea similis. The sequence goes on from NC_089613.1 coordinate 6,102,945, forward strand.
GCGTTTAGTCGTTGTTCGATTTGAATACGGTATGGATAACCACCAATTGATTTGAACACTCGACATGTAGATGTTTCACTGATATTGAATTTACATCCAGTTCTCACAAAGTTTCTTTGAGGTGATTGCACAACCTGGTTGAAAACACGTCCTTCGTTTTCATTAGTTTATATTGTTTTTCGACGACCTGAAAACCCTTTACGTTGGCACAATACATTAACAATGCGATTAAATGTTTCAATCACAGCTAAAATCACACTTTTTAGTGGTTATTTTCTTAAACGTTTGTCGATATTTTATTGACACCTGTTGTAAGACTGGACCATCATTGCGACTATTTCCGTCTGAGCGGAAATAATGCTCTACCAAAATCACTTTTTCTTCAGTTATTAGAACCATTTTTAAATCAAATTTAACTGCATCGTACTATTAACATGGTAAATAATAATAATTAATCAAAATATGACAAATGCATATTAGGTTGAACCGTACAATGATTGGCACTTTAAAGACTAGTACAATTCGAATTTAATTTTATTTATATTAATGTATAAATGTTTACAATTGAATTTACTTCAGATGCTTTAGAATAGTTTAAAGTTTATAAAGTTGTCGTTTTCTTACCCTCTTAGAATCAACTTCATAAGAAAAAAACGTATATTATCAAACTATGACAAATTTTCAATGATTGGCACGAAAATGGCAATGATTGGCATCAAACCAAACAATAATTGAGACACCCCGTTTTTATATAGAAATAGTAATGTTTAATTAGAAACACTAACAATAAGCAGATATTAACCTATAAATGGAAGTAACAACCTAGGTAAGCATGTAACTAGTTGTATTTTATCAATAAGTAGTAGGTAAAGCGTAATAACTTGTTGATAATTTTTGAATTATATTTGTAAAGTTTTATTAGCAATTTTCCTTTTTTTTTCTAATTGTTGTAGCACATTATGTCTTAGCTCTTTTTTCTTTCTTCTCTTTTTTCTTTTCTTGTCATTTGCGCTTTCTCTCATCTTTTTGTTTTTCTTCATATATTTTCTTTTCTCTTTCATCTACCTGTTGCTGTCCCCACTGCTTGGTTGTCAGTACAAAGGGCATCCGCTTCGTATCTCCTTTATCTTTTCGAATAGGAGTTTCTGGCCATATAAAAAAATATTTTAAGTCGCTTGATTCATGGACATCTGAATAAAACAAATACGTTAATATAAAAAATCCTATGGTTTAAAAAACACTTTCCGATGTAAATGCAGTTGGTGCATTCTCGCAAAATGATCGTTCGCACTGTTTGTCTAATTCAGTAATTTCTTTTGGAGCTATTAGACTGTCATCTATTCCTTCAATAGTTATGGAACGATCTCCGTCGAATTCCACCCCTAATGCTAATTCATCAAATATTATTGGCATATCATCAATGTTCATTATTTCATTTTCACCATTAGTATTTAATACGTTAATGTCATAAATGTTAGTTAAACTCTCTTTGCATGCCTCACTTATTATTACTTTCGAGGTCAAATGTCTTCCATACTTGGTGTAGAACTAAAAATTCTTTTGACTGATGCTTAGTCACGTTATCAGTTGTCTTTAATTTCTCTATTAGATCTGGTCGCGCTATTTCTTGAAATTGGGAGTAAGCTATGGTGGTACTTAGTCCAATATGATTAAATTTTCTTTCAAGTCTTATTTTGTCTAAACATTTTGTATAATCCACTGTATCTCGGTTCCATGAACATAAACCTGTAGTTTGAAATCCGCTAATTACAATTTCAGGGTTTATGTAAGAATCAAGGACTATTTTCACTGTCAAAGCGAATTTATCCTGAGTCGGTACTTCGGCATTATGCTGCCTCCTCCAGTCTAAAACGGCTTTCTTCCAGTAAGATTTTAGGAGCTTAAAAGTTGACACATCTGCTGATTGTAATATGCGTGTTGAATTTTCGTGCAGACATAAGAATTTTATTTAAATGCAAGCAAAGATCACTTAGTTGATATAAAAATTGCGAGCGATGTCCATCAATGAACAATATCACCTGAAAACTTGTGGATTTTTTCACTAGATATGCATGAAAAACATTTGCTATGTATTCGAAAAACAGTTTTCATCCATCTATTTTCACTGATTCCAATTCCCCATTCATTTGGTACTGGATGGGAAATTGAAGACGGCAACCGCTTATAAGGGTAAATTATAAATGGAAGAGTTACTTCATCTTCTGCATATAAAGTAAATAAAACAGTTAGATTGAATTTCGCTGGTGCATTATCATTATATACACTTCTAGCACCTTTAAGAGCTAGTACTGTCTTGCTTTTAGAGCAGAACAAAAAGCAGATTTCGTCTGCATTGAATATTCTGTTAAAGTAGCTCAAAACTTCAAAGAAGTTTTCTTCCTTCAAGCATGTATTAATACTTTGAAACCAACTCCTTATATCTCCTTCACTCGCTTTAACACTAGCAGAGAGTACACCTTCAGGCACTTTTTCACACAGCACAGGATGCCTTTGCAGAAAGACTTGTACCAACCGTCTTCCGGCATGTTGCCTTTGAATGGGTTATCTCTGGGTTTCTCATTCAAAAATTATTTTACATTCACTTGCAGATCTTTTCTGTGCAGAAAGCTCCTTTTATGACTTTCAAAGACCCAATTTACTAAAATATTCTCCTCTTCCGTCGAGAGAATAAGTTTGGATTCAAATGTTGCTTTAGTGTACTTGTTATTTAATCGAAACTGTAGAGTTGAACGTGGTATATCATATTTCTTCAAAGCGACTTTTTTTGACAAAATATCACTCGCTATTCCTTTTAAAGTTCTCGAAAACTTATCTTCTTCGTATTTCTTAAAATATTTTGAACTTTGCTTCACGTTTGGCACGTTGAACAATCCTGTAATCAATAAGTTCAGCAATTGGCACATGGCGACTTTAGTGATAATCACTAGGGTCAATGATTGTTCTGATAGTTTAAATACAAAAGGTTCATGTCTTGTAATTTACTTTGAATTATTTATTAGTGAACGATACGCATTTTTTTCTCAAAATCGTATTTTTGGAAAAATTCAGGCATTTGCATCTCAGTGCCAATAATTAAATTAAATGCAATAACTCATATAGAGATTGGCATTAGTGTAAATATAGGAAATTTATTAAATGCATTGCTTAATTTCATTATAACATACTACGTCAATGTGTATTTGATTGATATTTATTTTGCAATTATATTTTCCAGATCTCGAGTAAAGAACAGCTAACAAGAAATGACACTTAACAAAAATGCAAGAATACACCAAAAATACAATATACTAATATACTATACAAAAATGCAATATACAATATGAACCATGCGCAAGAAGAGTAACAATATATACCATAATTTTTTTTTGACAAAAACAACTTACATATATCAATTATACAGGATGTTTGATAGACAATGAAAAATACTGAATAGGATATTCGACGAAGTCATTTTGAGTTGATTTAATCAAACGTACCTATATACCAAACGTTACAGTTACCCTGATAATTAAGTTTTTTAAAATACCACACTAATTAAAGAATAACAATTTATTGTTTGTATTGTCAAGTAGACTTAAAAACAAATGAAAATTAATTATAATAATGTCTAATGACAATTCTACAATCAAAGCCAATTAAGAAATCCATTTACTCTTCTTTTTTGTCTTTTTAAAATTAACTAAGAAATCCCCAAATACTTCCTTTCTTTATATTGGAAAATAAAATATTATTTAATAGTATTAAGTGTTATTTAATGCGAATATGCAGACCGTGTTAAAAATGATAAAAAACCAAAAATTTCGAATATCCGTAAAACTATCTTAAGGTAATAAATGGTTGGCCTAAATTTTGAATTTATATATATAATATAAATTATATATATTATATAAAATTTGAATGCGCTTGGTGGATACTTAAAAGTATTAAGATTAATTGCTCCAATTTTTAAAATGTTTCTTAAGAAACTTTCCATAAGAACTAAAAGACCATTGCCTAAGGAAGTTTTAAATAAATTTGAATAAACATATACCTAAGTATTCAAAGGAAATCTACGTTTAATTTTGACTCCTTGCTAGGAAGGAGGACAAGCTAGGAAAATCATGTTTATGAACTTTTAGGTAAGTAACAAAGACATTTTAGATTTTATGGTTTAAATAATTTAAACAATCTATTCATTCATAATTAAAAATGTTAATACATTTTTGTGATAAAAGGACTTGTTGTTCTTCTGCACTTTGATAATTGCAAAAAAGCGAGGTCAAACTACAAAATATTAAAAACTTAATTATCAGGAAAACTATAACACTTGGTATATAGGTGTGTTTAGTTAAATCAACTCAAAATAACCTCCTCTAATACTTTATTGGGTATCCTGCACTACCTACCAGACACCCTGTATATGGCGCCATATGTACCATAAGTTGAAAAATTCAAGACTTCATGATTTCTAACTTTTCGCTAACATCTAATATGGATGTCAATTATTACCGAGATGCCAAAGAGTGCATTATTTACCCTACATAAACAACTCAAAGCATCTTCTGTTTCGGTACGGTTTATTTTGGCGGACACCATAAAAATACCCCCAAAATTTACTAATTTTTTTATAAAACAATAAAAAACAATTTTGTTGTATAAATAAGTATTACGACTTTCATCGTTTCATCGCTTTTATCACACATTTTATTAGAACTATAAATGTGATGAATTTTTGGTTGAACAAATATCCCATTTCTACTTTATATTTAGCCACCAAACGCAGGATAATTCAGACATTCAAAAGCACTTTAGAATCTTATGCATGTTGCATTACTATGTAAACAGCACTGCCATATAACTCTATACAAATGTAAAGTTCCATTTTCATAAATTTTATGCGTCCTCTGGGCAATGCAGTAAAAAGTGCAATATGCAGAAAGGATTGGATTTTATGGGCATTCTGACTGGAAATTTGAAACGTCTACTAAAGTTCAATTTTACGGACACATTTTCTGGGCGATTGTTTGGGGGAATTTAGTGGATGGAAAATTACCATTTTCACAGTGCTAGGAGTTAAATTGCTTACTTACAGGTCCAAGAATACCACATCCATAGTTTCACGTACTTTAAACTATTTGACGTTAAATTCATATCTCGAAAACTAAAAGAAATGAAAAATAATATTTAAATAAAATAATTTTCCATAATGCAAAGTAGAATCAAAATATTCTTGAATGCGTATTTTCCCTCTAAATAATATTTTTCACGTTTATTTACAATCTATTTTAAGATGAATCAGAATCTCCAACTTTTTGCAAATATTCTAGAAAAATTAGAAGGAAAAAATAAGAAAATAATAAAAAAAATTTAAAAATCTAGAATCAAAATTTGAAGATTACCCCACAAAATGATACTTATTTTATTCTGTATTTTCTTCATGTGATTTTTTTGTTTTTTTTTAAAGGGACCTAAAATCCTAGTTTTTGGAGTGAAATCGACGTCCCACGTTTACTACAAAAGTGAATGATACATTAATTTAATTTAGCCAACTATTTCCTGCATTCGCATACAACAGAGGTAATTTAGAGCAATGGCAAATTAGATCCAATACATCGACTGCGTATGAACTTAAATTAATTTGCATATACCAGTATTTGTCAAATAGATTTTCCCCCATAGATTTTCCACATGTATTTATTTAAATTCTAAATTTTATGCGACGGCGTGTGATGATTGAAATGCTTCGTTAAAGTACAATTTTATTGGAAAATCGGTTTAGTACAGGATTTTCATATTAGTCACGTTATGTGTTTACCTGTGCATTATTAAATTAATACCAAACAGGATCAGGGCGCTAATTGTTAAATTGGGAATGTGGTGATGAAATTGGGTGTGAACAATATGTTTCGAAAGGTGTGAAATTTTGATAATTTTCACTATTATGGGAATTTTAGTGTAATATTGTTAAGACGAGCGGAAATTGAGCAAGCGCAAACTGAATTGGAAATTATTCTTAAATTGAATTTCTGAAGTTAATTACATTAATTCTTTACTATTTGCAGAGAAACCATACCTCTTTTGTGTCTTCTCAAGAAGTTCCTCTATGTTGGTTTTATATAGCAGGCGATCTAATATATCATGAAGTGCTCTATTAAATTAACAACTGCTCTGTTGCTTCCTGAAATGCTAGCCTTTATTACTTGGGTAATAAAATAAAATTTATACCGATCCTTTTATATATCCCTAATAATTTGCATACATTTTTGAACTAACATTTAGAGTATTAATATATAGCAATTTCCCTAATCCATAAATTAATTTCCATGCCATTCTTAGTGTGGATTTACCCAGCCGCAATCCCCCATAAATATTCATATTTCTGTGGATGATAGACCATCACTGCCTAGCTACAAGTTGCATCCATCTATAACTTTGGATTAGTACAAATTTATGGATTTTAATTAACGGCACTACGAAATATCCAGATATTATGTGGAGCATATATTATATATTCTGCCCCTTTGAAATGTTTAAGTGTGGGTAAATTGAGACTAATTCTGAAATCATATACATAATTCTGTAAAGGTAAAATATGAAGATGAAGATGCATGAAGAAGATTTTAAACCAAGATGAAGATACAGCATGACGAAATTAGCATTTCGTAAAGTAGAAGACAAAAAAGGCTTTTGCGTAATATGTAGAATACCAAAAAAAGAACTATAGAATGTTCTCCTTCTGTCTTTCTTTATTCTATAAATTGCGGTTTATACAGTCGTAACTCCGTTGGCTACACTCCTGGTCTATGACGTTTGACATGTTAATAAAAATAACACTAATTTGAGTAATTTTAAATATTAACTAAATCTTGTACATCGAATGAGAATCTACAGTGGCGCATATAAGCCAGCGCTTTTATTAACGCGAAAAATAACGAAACAAGGCTAAAGAATCTTATTTGGACCTAACCTGGAAGCACAACAAAAAGGCTAATTAGATTGAAAAGCATAAAACAAGAAAACAAAATAAGAGCAATAATTGCGTGTCCTATAAATAAATAAAAACCTTAAAGTAATTTAATTGAACTGGTTTAACTGGGATTTAATTCAAAAGGATGTTAATCTATCTTCTCGTGAACTTGTCAAGGGTGGAAACTCTGTTAAGGACACGGAAACTTCGAAGTATGCAGAATTATTTAATTCGGGACAAATGAAAGATTCATTAGTTGAGTTAAAAATAAAAGTGACCGAATTAGTCTGAAAAAACGTTTTAGGAGCGGTTTTATGGGCAGAGATTGATTGTTGTTACTTGAATTTAGGGGATGATTCTCCTTTAAATATAACATTTGATGAATATTCATGTTTCTAGTTTTAGAAATTAAATCGAAATATCATTTAGTTTTTTTTTTTAATTTGCATTGGCCCAGTGATCTGCAGGGCACGATTGAGCTTTCAGCGAGGTCAGACATATCCCCCAGCGGTATCAATATAATTACGAATTTAATTGAACCCTCTAAATAGTCCTGAGTGATGACAACTTTCCAAACAATGAATTCCTTAAAGATTGTTTTTTGTAATTTTTCATTCTTATTATGAAAGCCTTGTAAGTTTTGCGAAATTATTCCTCTAATACACTATTAGCCACTAATACACATTCCTCTAATACAGTATTAGCCATGTGAAATTCTCATGAGATATAGTAAAACCGCAGAGGCGTGGATGTTCTTGAGTAACTCCTACTCGAATTAAACACCATTCAACGTACTGGGGAAAAAACGGGATTTTGAATGTTACAAATTCATTAGGATAGCTAAATTGGTCACGGTCAAGAGCAATTTCATCTAAGCCCCAGTCAGAATTCCGAATTTCTAAATATTCCCGATATTTTTCTACAATTCCTGAATTTTCCTACTAATTTGGTTGTTTTTTGCGTTTCCGCATCTGGCTTTAACAAGCGCCGAGACCATAAAATCCCTCTATCAATATACCCGAAATTAGGGTTTGTAAAAGATTTAATATTCTCGCTTCGAATTTAACCTCCTAAATAAAATGTCGGTCCAATTAATACCAAAACTCGGCTACGGGATTTTAATATATGCGCATTAATTTTCAAATACTCCTAATAGACCGTTAATAAGACAGTTTACTTATCGCGTTAGCAATCAGGCGTGAAAGGCCTCCAGCCAGAATTTCATTATGGTTTCCTCCTATACCCTTTGGCCCCAATTTAATTTTCATATCTCGGCCTTCTCGTCTATCTTTAGACGAGATGATATGCATCTAAGGAAATACGCCTCCATTAGCTTTGGACGTTATTTATTATGCGGACGATGTGAGCTTCATATAACGAGCACGAAAATGATACTCATTTGCCAAAACGGTACGACAAATGCAGCAGGCGATATTTGCAGGACGAGAACGGGCGATTTGTCCTGCTGAATCGAGATATTATTTATATTATTAATTCATGAGAGATAAAGAAATGTTAAAACGGACGCACACCAATCTTCAGTTTCCTGCACAGGTTTCAAGGTAGAAAAGTAAAAAATTCCGCTTTTACAAATGAGTTGCGCTACTGATTTTTTACAGGTCGAAACCTCCAAGTCAAGCTTCGGAAGCTTTATATTTTATGCAATTTAAGGAAGGCGTTAAGAATGCTCAGTGGTGCCCCAGACACATATTTAAAGGTGGAAAACTACATTTACCCCAAACGTTTAAAAAATTAGTTTCGGCTTTTAGAAATGAGTCACACTAATGATTTTAATTATGTCTCTCCCTATTGAAAAAATATTTCTGATTTTGAAAAAAGGTACGTCAGTGATTTTTTTACAGTTCGAAACCCGCAAGTGTCTTCCACATCTCCTGGAATTTTATTGCGACTCAGTAGCGTACCAGACATAAAAATGAGGGCACAAATTTAAGTTAGAGACGAAAGTTCATTTTTTTAAAATAATTAAGAGAGATTCGCAACCAGTTTTCTCGTGTAGCAGGAATTCACTCCAATGTTCCAGTAGGAATTTAATTTTTTCTCCGTCAGGCCTTATGACTATCAATTTGATTCCAATTAATTTTTTAATAGATTTGACTCGATTAAATTTTTAATACAGCAGAATTAAAGTATATTTTTTGAGCAGCAATTTAATTTTTTTCAGAAATAAACCTGCCAGCGCACACCTTCCTTCAGTTAATTTGATCCTCGGAAGTGTAGCAACAATTTGTTTTTATTTTGCCAGCGGGAAATTAATTTTTTTGGTTATCGACTGCAGCACATTTTTAAATTATTCATCTCGACATTCGCGACAATTGAGCAAGGAACTGAACTATTGCCAAAGTTTTATTAAGTCCCGAAGAGGGTGCTCAATTTGATGCAGCAAATTTAAAATTGAAAATGCCTTCACGTACGATAGTCGATCGTTAGTGCAAACTCAGCCGAATGTGAGATAAAAGTTTTAAATTTTCCTTCCAGAAGCATTGAAGTTTCCTTCCAACGCACACGGAAACTAGAAAAAAAACTTAATGTATTTTCCAGCTATAAAACTATGGATCTCTTTTTGAAACCTAAAAATTAAAAAACTCGCATTCTGGTCGGGATTAAAGCAAAAGAAAACATTTCTAACAAGATGGTCTAACAAGAAATTCAACAACAAGTTCAGCACTAACAAGAATCTCAAACGAAAGACTTATTATTACCCATGTAAGTTTTTCTTTTATGGCTAGAAGCCTGATAATAATAATGCCAAAGTTTTCTAAGAACTTCTTCAAGAACCAATTTAAATGTTCGGTATGGAATGGAAAGTATAACATTAGAGACTATTGCATGAGAGCTAGATAACCTTTATAACGTCCCGTAGTATTAATACTCGATTATTTGCTCAAGATGAATTTTATTTGAAACAAAAACCCAGAGGCGTGCTTCGCATTAAAAATCACTGAGAGATTGTGAGACATCTGCAATGCAAATGCAAATTAAGGCCACTTTCGGTAGGAAAAAATTTAAGTCTACGTCAATGACTTTTCGTTTATTAATTTTTATCCCCTGCCCAATATTAATAAATTTAAATTGGAACGAAACAAGAACCCAGAGACGTCCCAAAGGCCCCGCGGTAACATTCTCCGAGGCGTTGCTTTACGAGATTTTTTTTGTAGGTGGAAATCTACGTCTATGATTTTTAATTCCATTTGAAAAAATAAATTAGTACAATCGCGGTAGGATCGGAGCATTTTAGGGCTGATATAGGGCCACAATTAATGTTCTCATCTACGGAAAGCTTCCAAAATTTCCGAATATCTATTTAAATTGGAAATTTCGGGCTTACAATGTTTACGTTCAAAAGGCAGCACTTTTGTCTAAAATTCATGGTGGCGGCCTTATCCAGAAATTGCGTATTTGTAGTTTCCTGTCTGGATTAAAGCCCAAATTTGGAAGTCTTTATGAGAAACTTTCGAATTTAGATAATGTCCAGAGGAATCGAATATATTTCCTTAGTTTCCAGTCCAAAACATCAACGTCAAGATATTTAAAATTGAATCCCTGGACTGCTTACACCACAATGCCACCTCACATTAGTTTTTCCATTTTTTTCTAAATTCTTCCTTTACGTGAGGTGGGCGTGGCATCAGCAAAGCAGCTCTATGGTTGCTAGGCAGCCGAAGATGCAGGGATAGCGTTCAGTCAGAGCGAGGAAGAGTCAGCGCTCAGTCTCTATGCGGCTCTATAGGACGTCGGTCTATTCCTTCTCTATACTGTGACGTAAATTTCGACGCGAAAGGACGATCTTTGAAATTTCAGAATAAAATTTGGGACATTTTTCACTTCATTTTGGCTTTTTTGACCAGCATTTCTAATGTAAGTTTAATGTCTTTGAATGTTGTCAAATTGATGTTAGACACATAGAGGTGACGTTGGATGGGAAATTATGACCATATGTTGGGAAGATGCCAGATCATTTGAAAGTGAAATCTGATGAGGGTTAAAAATGAATTTTGGGATGTTGAGCAATTTTTGGATGAGAATATAAATAAGAATTTTCTCAGGATTGTTAAGAGATTCGGAGGTTACAGCAAAACAAAATCCACGTGCAAATTTACAATAATCGACCCTTGTTCTATTAATTATTCATTAACTTATTAAAAGTTTTAATGGAAAAGTTATTTAAAAATAATATTTTTGCAACATAAATTTTTTCTAGGGTTTTATCGTGTCGTGCAACCACCTACACCAACCCTCTTTCTACTGTTTCTGTACTAATTAAACTGCAAATTTTTCTATTTATCAGCAAAACATAGGAGATTTTTCAACCCAAAACTTATTGGTGCAGTAAATCTATTTCTCAACTTCAATTTTTTTAAAATATTCCATTTTTGATGCCTACCTAAGTGAGTTTTCTACTCCTAAAATACGCCCCATGCCACTGATTCTTTACTAAAAAGGCTACACCTTTTACTAAGTATGCTCACACCTTATGAAATGTTTCAGGCACGAAATTGTTGATATAGTTGGTCTATTTGGGAAGCTACAATTGACTTGAAAATTTTACAGTATATTTGCTGTTTATTTTTTCAACATTCCTCGGTGCACAATGTTTAATTAATTATTTAAAATTTTTCCGCTTTCTTACATAAGTGCATTATAGACTTATTTGAATGCGGTTTCACTACGCCATTGCTTAAATTTTCCAATCCATCTGCTACTTTTAATATTTATAAACAATATATGGAGGTTCAATCACTGAAAAATTCATTAGTGTTCCACCCATGTAAACCTGGTGAGTGGTTACAAAATTTGAAAACTACCTTAATTTAAAAGTTCCAGAAGTGTGGCTTCTCGTGCCCTTAAATCGTTTTCGCCACTGTCTTTTACCATTATGGCGGAAAATCAACCACATGTTACATAAAATACTTTGAAAAAATTAAGGAATTATTTTTCTGAAAATTCAATAAATTACAATGTCGATACAATAAATCACAGCGAGAAATAAATAATAAACATAACACTGATGGAGGCTAAGAGTTTTCTAAAATACTTAATTTAAATGTTATTTATTATCAATACAATAAATTGAAAACTGAACAAGGAAAAACCTGCAATATCCGAGCATGTATTTGCATATTTATAAAAACAAATTCAACAAAATTTTATGTCCCGTCGTAATATTTATTTGCGGATACACAGCGAGGATTCATTTAAATTTGTTTAGGCAAATATACTGTGTTGCTATCCAGCATCATTTAAATCAGAACCGATGAAACATAAATATTTATCCAGTAGTTGATTAATAAGAATTTTTACGCTGGATGAGATCCGAACTTTGTGCCACGTGAGAGAAGGAGCGGAGAGGGGCCTGCGTTATGTTGAGGATCCATTTGCGTCAAATTTGGATTTAATGCTAATGCAGTTAGAGAAAATCTGAATGTATTTCTAATCGTGCATCTCATTGATCGCAAAATTATAATAAATAATTGTTTTAGGAAAAGATACAGTTAAAATTACGTGAAACAAGTCTGGATGTTTGGGGGGTCAATTAAATAAAAAAATCGCTAAAAACTATATTGTCTTTCTTTTTATCTATCGATTAATAATTAATTAATTATTGCCGATAACTTTTTTTTACTACGCACAATAATTTCCTATTTTCAAAAGTCATTAATTTATCATTAAAATTCATTAATGAGTAATTTATAACTATTACTGCTTGAAACATTTATCGATTGTGGCTCATTCATTTGTGGTTAAACCACATTTTTGCATCCAAATATATTTAATTTTCTGATAGATACAGCAGGATATCCCCCTATGTAAAAATCCATATCCACTATAAATCTCAAAACAATTCCTTGGAAATTGAACGAAATAAACCAGAATGAACATAAACAGAGGGACAATTGGCAACAATTCGAGTTAGATATTCATGGCAGTTCACTGATGCAATATTTACATCCGGAAATCTATTTCCCCTAAAATTCCCCATTTCAGTCTCGCAGGGACTATTTAGGTCAAATTCCCTGACGGACTTTAGAGGAAGATTGAGGTGGTAATAGGAAATGTGTTCTGGCAAAAGGGGTTGTTTTGGGGTTGCGGTCATTTACATCTAAAGCTGTGAGTGCATCCATGTGTGCAGTCTGTTTGATAAGTTTTAAAGATAAATTTCTGTTAACCGTTAGCCATTCTAGGAAACTTTTGTTTTCAGGATTAGCTGGGCAAAGCTATCAATTTTTTCTAAGCAAAAATATTTTAAAGGGAAATCAAGATTTCCATAAGATAAATGGGGGTTTTAATTAAGTGTATTCGTGATCATTTACACCTTATCAACTTGAGCAAAGACTCCAGGCAAGGCACGAAAAAAAGTAATTTCTTAGGGAAAACGCAAATTAAGTGGCTTTGTCTTTCCTGGATTGTCTGATATTTATCTGCATGATAAATTGCATCATTGGAAAAAATGTCTGATTATGATCATATGGTTTAGTGAATGATGGGTTCGGATTTAAGACTGCTTTATGGTTTTCGTTAAGGAGAAATCACGTGTTTCCAAGCATTGCTGAAAAGATTTTCTATAAGAGTTGCAGCAATCACGAAGAAATATTCTCAGAAATCTGAAAAATCTTCAAATTTTTTGCAGTTGTAGAGTCAGTAGCGTGCTTTTGATGTGCAATAATAAAAAAAATTAAGGAATTGCTTCAAAATTGGTCTTTATAGTAATATTTTTCTTGACGCACCTCTAGATTTGAGACAATCGAGCTGAGATTTTATTTGAAATTTTAAAATCTCCATAGTTACTGACTTCCAGTGGGATCAGTGGCATTCTTTTACAGCCCAGAAACTTTTCATAGACTACGATTTAAGAAATCACCTAAAAATAATCTGTATATTAATATTGTGCATGGCACGCCTATGGATTTTAAGAAATCAAAATAATATCTGTGAAATTTAGCCATAGTCGGTGACGAAGCAGTTCTTCTAAAGTCTGCCGGATTGGAATCCACACGTATGTAAATCCTGGGCGTGGCTCGCATAAGATCGTACCTCTTGCGTTTCATAATTTAACCGTTCTTGAAATTACTAAGCAACCGTCTTTATTTTTATTAAAAATGCAATTTATTTCGGTAATTTTTCGAAAAAATTTGGAAAAATTAAATTTTCACACATTTATTTTTTTTGATATTTCGTTTTGTTTTAATTTTCTTTGAAATTGGGAGGCAGTGCGTAATTATGAGTGAAGTTGTTTATTATTTAAACCATAACAATGGGCAAAAATTGTGGTTCTAGAAAAAACTCTTTGTCTTCCAACGATCCTCTAATCTTTCGGGGCTCATTTATAGACAAGAGCCATCACATTGCAATCAATAATCTAACACCCAAGATTAATTCACACGAGCTAATTCAAATACACAACCAATTTAACTGATAAATTTGGGTTTGCCCTATTTGCCTATATAAATTATCTCAGCGAATCCGGTGTATCATCAGGTGTTCGCTTTGGAGGGGTCTGGGAATATAGGGTAATGTTCGATACATTTGAATTTTCATTCATGCTATACGTTCGGTGCCAGGCCTTATTTGAATATCAAGTCAATTTGATAAAAGCCCAGGCCCGATAAATTCCGTCTCAAACTACCGTAAATAACTTTTTCATGAAAGAAAAATAATTCAATTAACTTTGGAAGCTCTTGAATAGTTAATATTTCGCTTGGAGAACAATAATTTGCCCTCAAAGAAATAATAAACCCTGAATTATTTAAAATTGTCTTCCAGAGTTTCGTTTTCTAGGTCAATTCCCCACATTGCTCCCCTACGTGCTCCTTTCAGGGGACCAATAGAATATCTGACATTCTCAAAACTGTCACAGAATTAAGAAAGTTGACCACATTGATCTAGGAAAACACATTTTCCACTTTTTTCCAGACTTAAGTTCTATTTTGGAAAAACTTCCCGTTAATTATGCCAACTTTATCATCTCAAACCGAGCTTCTTTTGAACCAACGAGGTTAATTCCCGCATTTGACTAGGCAAAGTCAATAGAAAATAATTACTCTTGATGGACAAAGTTTGCTGTTTATCCACTTGAAAGCTTTCATCACTCGACTTGTAGGTCCCTTTTGTCTGGAATTATTACTATTCGCCCTTGAATTTAATTATTGCTCGACCCTGAAGAGTTTTTCATAGAAAAACTTTAGCGATTCTGTAATTTTGTTTCAACAAAATGGTCAACTTTTCGAGCCTCTTGATGAAAGTTCTAGTTTTCCCAATAGTTGTCAAGAACTTTTGGAAGTCGTAAATCTGTTTGTTTTTGTTGAGGTAAGATGAACTTTGAAAGTTAAATATCCCGGGTAATTTATTGGCCATTTCGATGTGATAGGGGCAATAAAAGCTTATTTAACTTGTGATTGCGCATCGTGTGTTTTGGATCAGAACCTGAGATATATTCTTTCGCTGGAGAAGAGATCTATGGATCATAAATCAGTCAATAATGGTGCAAACTTTTCTCTCAGGTCAGTTTAGGTTAGTGGAAAAACTAGAGCCTGCTTTAATCGAGTCAATTCATGTCAGAGAGAATTTTTTTAATCACACTGATTTAGATTATTTGAAAAACTGGAATTCTGATCAAGTCAAAAAAATTGTTGTTAGCCGGGAGTTCTGTAAATTTATAATTTTGAAATTAGGAGAAGTGTCAATTGTCCTCTAAGAATTTTCAACAATTTTCGGATTTCTGAGAGGTTTTTGTGGTTTTCAAAACGTTTTTGGAACTTTTTTACGGGATTTATTCTACGAATTTGAACCTCATAACTGCAGGGATTTTTCTATTTTTAGATGATTTTTTAACTTCAATTTCTCCATCAGTTTCCGAGAGATACAAAATTTTCCATCTTTGCATGTATTTTTCGAAAAATATCTTTTTTAAAGTAAAATTTTAGCACAACTTCAACCATGCAATTCGGTGGGGTATGGTTTAGACAAGAAATCTTTTAATTGATTTTTTTTAATTGTGAATTTGATTTGAATTGATGAACGATTAAAGTTTTCAGCAGAATGTTTAATTTTCGAAATAATTCGAAAATTTTCCTTAAATTTTTAAATATCAGTATTAATTTATTTTTTATCAGAAACTTGTGGAGCAAATTTTTCGTGGTATTTGAATGGATCCTTTCAATTAAAGTGTAAGAAATTTTTCCAATTTTTTTTTCAATTAAAATCTCTGTCTGTTTCTAAATTCCTGAATCATTTTCTCAGTTTTATAGATTTTGGGATTTTTTTTTATCCTAAGAATCTTAAAGATACTACAGAAATGTAATTCCCACATTCGATATAATTTCTTTTTTGAACATTTTTTTTGGGTTTCCTTCTACATTATGATAAAAAAAAACTTTCCAGCATTTTAGAAGCAGCTTTGCCTGAAACCAGAAAGTCTCCCTAATAAACTGATAGATTTCAATTCTCTCCGAAACTCCCTTCGTATCGTATTGTGTTGTGTTCTAGATACAATGTGTTTCCTTCCTTAGAAATCCATCTAACTTTTTCCACTTTCCGACAGTCTCTGACTTCATAACAAAATAAAATATCTTTTGATTGATTCCTATTTTTTTTCTTTGAGACATACAGTATCTTACTCCTCTGGAATAACTCTGGAAGTTGCGAAAACTTTTGAAATATGAGATAAAATCACGATGGTTAGATGGCTTGAGGTGGTTTTGCTCTATGTATTAAAAGTTTTTCACTTGAAAAGCATCAAAAATCAACTATCTGCTTATATCCTGGAACGTTCCAAATATCTGGAAATTTCTCCTAAAGCCGATAAATCAATACTACTGCACAAATGTTAAACTATAATGAAGCAAGTTTTGTGCCTTAAGATGATGAAATATATTAATATTGCATAACAAGGAGCAGTGGTGTTTAGGAATCTGATTTTCCAGAGTTTCTAAACAACAATAACAAACTGGATTAAATACAATAGAGAAAGCGTGCTTTTCTGTTAAGGAAAGTTTCATGCATAACTTAAAAGAGCTATAAATCTGGAAAAATTTAATCTTATGAACTCTATGAAACTTTTGTTCTAGAAGTCTCATTCTTTGATGTCAAGTCTAGCGTAGGTATTGTGTATTTTCATAATTTATTTGTTTCATTATTAGTTGGATAGAATGTATAGAATATATAGAGAAATGTCATAAATCAAATCAAAACTATACACGATTTTGAGACATATTTGCCATTGGAAATTTAATATCCCAAATTCCGAAAATATTGAAATCCTCTAAAGATTTGTCTATTTTTCCAAATTAAAAGAAAATCTGAGAAGAAATTTAAGGAAATATTTTCAACAATTAGAAAAAACTTTCCAAAATTTTAAAAATTCCAAGGGGGACCCTCTGAGAACAAAAGGTCCAAAAATAAGCATTAAATGTAAAATTCTCAATAACTGAAATAAACCCATCAATGCTTTACGAACGTGAATCCAAAATTCAGGCATTGAATGCGGATGCTCTAAATAAGTGAAAAAGGGGAAAAAGTCGCATGAAACAACTTTTGGCAAGTCAAGCGCCTCAAAAATTATTTTTATTAAGAAAGTCGCAAAATGGCGGAGCAATAAAGAAAAATTCTAAAAACTCAGTGTTTTCTTTCCCTAGAATCTAGAAATCCTTCAAAAATTATCTATATATGTACAATCGTTGTTACCTATGATCTATTTCCTATATCTATGTATCTCATATATTTCTACCTGTTTTTGATTTTTATCTACAGCAATAATTATATTGTGCAAATCTACGTAATTCCGAAAACATCGAAATTACTGTGGAAATATTTGGAATATTCTAGAGTTTTTTTCTCTCTCCCTCTCTAGTCCAAGGCGACAAGATAGTTAGAAGTATAAGGAAAAATAAACTATAAGTAGCAACTCTTCTAATCCAATCTATTGTCCCAATTACACTCCGGTAACTCGATTTAAGTTATAAAACTTCAGATCGACTCTATTGGGGAACAAACGGAAAATGGATTTTATATTACCGTCCGGAATCCAGATGCCGAGGGATTTGAATTTTTGTTATTTCGTCTAATACACTCCGTCGCCTGTGATGACAAAGTTTTCAAGTGTGTAAAGTTCTCCTGAAACTTAAGAAACTTTCAAGCTTAAATTTTGAAATTTTCTTCAATTCACATAAAGCACAGACGATCGTGTCGGTTTGAGTATTATTTGGACATATTCGTACGTAAAGCTAACGCATACTAAGAAATAATCTTTGATTTGAACATTCGTTGACAAAATGGCGGATTCGGTTGGTTATACCATCTGGAAGACAAACTCGCAAATCCGTTCTTTTTTTTTTAAAGCGGAATAAATATGGCAACAGCGTTATTCCGTGTAACCAGTTTGTTAGTTGTTGTTCAAAATAGCAAAACATTCACACTTTCGCGATACAATTTATCCTAATTAACAAACCAATTAAGGCTGCTTTCGAACTTATAAAATCCTCTGTAATTAATCGCGAATTCTAAAGCCCGCGGCGTATCTACTTCCCCGAAGTTGGGAATCTAAACTTGCGGTCTACCTTAACAGATTCAAATATTTGCTTTTCCTTCGACTATTGATTGGAACTAGCACTTAGGACCGAGCACAATTTCAGCTGCAAGAGATTGATTTTGATCGAAAACTACATTAGCAAAATTACAGCATTTGTACTTATTTTTAGTTTGAAAATAAAGCTAGGAAATGTCACTTTTTATACCTGCTATATAAGAAGTAGAAGAAGGCACCATTTTAAAGCCACAATGTTTAAGTGTAATGGAATGCATTTGCACCATAAAATATCCGCTATAAACGTGAGACGGTGTACTTTACGGCCATTAAACGCGACCTCTGGTGATGTAAATAAAAGGTGTAATTTTGAGTTTGTGGAACAACAATATATAATTTTTTTTCTTTCGAATTTGTCTTAAAACCAATTCATTTTATATGGAACATTTAAACTTGGCTCAACTTTAAGAAAAAGGTGCAGGTATCTCTAAAAGGCCTTTCGAGCAGGCTGAACAGGAAAGAAAGGACATTGGTGTAGCTTGTCCTTGTGGTGTGCCGGGTTGGAATAACTATACGCTAGTCAAAAATATAACACTTTATTAACTTCTCGATAATACAAAGGTAAGACTTTAGATTAATGGAAACCACTTACAAAGTTGCTTTTTTTATTTTCGTAATCTACTCGATTAACAGATTACGAATATGTGTTTTTTTGCTGCGGAAAAGCCCCATTCAAAAGTTTGAGTTTTTACATTTATTTCAATTTTCCTCAATACTTATGTGCCTTACGGGACCGTGGAGTGAAAAGGGGTACTAGATGGGGTAATTATATTATATACAGGGTTATTCACGCTATACGGCGCGGAATATTATGGCTAAAATACGAGGCTTTCAAAAAGTTTCACTTTTGGGCTACATGAGGATCTATTATGGCTACTTTTTAACATTATTTTCATATTATACAGGGTGTCCCAAAAGCCCTAAAAGTATCAAAGTTTTGTTTTTTTAAATGGAATCCTCTGTATATTATTGCATTTTTGGATTCTCCGATCAAAATAAGTGTCTGTTTTAATAAGGTTTACTATACCTAAAACTTAAGGTTTTTTAAATAATTTGAATTTTATCAAAATTTGACTTAATTTTTATGTTTTAAACACTTAAGAAGTATTTAAGTTATGCAAGTGTAATTTATAGTGTAGTGTAACAATAGATCATATTTTATATCCCAATCGTGATAAACTTGCCATTTTATACAGGATGTGCAAAAACTAAAACTAATCAAATAAGAACTTTAGGTGGCTATAACTTGATTAATTTAAATACAACGTTATATTTTTTAACTTACCAGGATATATAATTTTTAATTACCTATCGAATGGTATTAAGGTGTTCGTAGCTAAGTCTTCGCGTTTTTACAGAATACGCTAAATAATTGTTCTTTACTCCTCAATACTTCAAGCTCAATACTTTAGCAACAATATTCCGCGCCGTATAGCGTGAATAACCCTGTATATATATATATATATATATATATATATATATATATATATATATATATATATATATATATATATATATATATATATATATATATATATATATATATATATACAGGGTGTCCCAGATAAGGATGAACAGCATGGGGATCTTGGAAACGGTAATAGATACAAAATGGTTTAAATTGGGAAAAAGTTGGGCAATTTAAAGCAAATTAATAATCTGTTTTTATATCGACGAAATTCCGAATGGTTACGAAGATATCCGGAAAAAAACGAATTTGGCGGTTTTCGTTTTTTGCAAATAACTCTTATACGGTTATAGTTAGAGGAATAAAAGTTTTACATTATTAAAGCACTTTTTTGAGAACTGTTTAGCAGTGTTGCCAGTTTTCTTGTTACATCCTTACTTTCGGAGAAAAATGAGTAAACTTTTGATTTTCATATGGGCGTGATATCAATTATTTATATTTTCAAAATCGTCATAAAATTCCCTTTTCAGCCATGCATTACATTTAATATTTTTCTCAGAAACTCTATGAGTTATAGCCATTAAAGCATTTTTTGATAAGTAGGCCATGATTTTGACTTATAGTAATGGTGCACATTAAATAAATGAATGCTGTGGAAACGTCAACATTATTTAAAAGTATAAATATATTACTGGTATCACCCTAAAATTAAAAAAATAATTGTTTCAAATTATGTATTTAATAACAACAATGCGGCTAAACTTGGATCGAATCAAATGTTGACGTTTCCACAGCATTCATTTATTTAATGTGCACCATTACTATAAGTCAAAATCATGGCCTACTTATCAAAAAATGCTTTAATGGCTATAACTCATAGAGTTTCTGAGAAAAATATTAAATGTAATGCATGGCTGAAAAGGGAATTTTATGACGATTTTGAAAATATAAATAATTGATATCACGCCCATATGAAAATCAAAAGTTTACTCATTTTTCTCCGAAAGTAAGGATGTAACAAGAAAACTGGCAACACTGCTAAACAGTTCTCAAAAAAGTGCTTTAATAATGTAAAACTTTTATTCCTCTAACTATAACCGTATAAGAGTTATTTGCAAAAAACGAAAACCGCCAAATTCGTTTTTTTCCGGATATCTTCGTAACCATTCGGAATTTCGTCGATATAAAAACAGATTATTAATTTGCTTTAAATTGCCTAACTTTTTCCCAATTTAAACCATTTTGTATCTATTACCGTTTCCGAGATCCCCATGCTGTTCATCCTTATCTGGGACACCCTGTATATATATATATATATATATATATATATATATATATATATATATATATATATATATATATATATATATATATATATATATATATATATATATATATATATATATATATATATATATATATATATATATATATATATATATATATATATATATATATATATATATATATATATATATATATATATATATATATATATATATATATATATATATATATATATAGTTATATATAATATAACTAACCTGAACTAACCCTACTGGTCCTCATTTCTGTATGTAGACCTCCCTTATTTATATATGATACATATATGGACTTCATTAAAGTACATCGATAAAGTTAGTTTGAACTTTAAACAGTACTGAGACCCTTGGTCTCAGTTAATTACAATTTGATGATTTAGCTATATCAGATAAAAAAATTGTGTTTTTGAATAAATATACATTCTACTTATGTTGTAACATTGCCCTTAGGTTTCCATGTAAGAGGAAGACGCATAGGCGTAACCTGAGGTACATTACATTCTATTTCACCGAGAAAGATTCATAAACTATCACCTTTTTGCAATTTTTTTGTCTCAGATAGATAATATGCCTGTGCTGCCGCAATGGCTATCTCTCGTTTTCGAAGAATTCTTAACCACACATGTTACTATTCAAAATTCTTCCATAAGTGGCTATTGGCGTAGCTTGTTAATTTGTTCCGAGAAAAAATTAATTTTTGCAATTATTTTATTGGTTAGAGAGTAAATTTTTCTCTACGGGACGCCAGTGGTTTTCTTTTTGTTTCCGAGATATTTTCTAATTAGATCAGAGATCATTCACGGTCTTTCTATGAGAGACCATTAGCGTAGCTACCCAAAATATATTGAGTCGAATTCCTAAGAGAATACATTATACAATTACAAATGTACAAAGAATTAGGGTGGTCTCGCTATACCAATTCAATCCACTTTTGAGGTATTTAACCATCACGGTGGACATTAAGAATTCATTGGCGTACCTTTTTTGCATCTACATTTGGAAACTGATGGAAGTCACCGTTTATGTTGTTTATTCTCATTACAACTGCAAACATTGAAAAGTGCGAAAAACGTACCAGCCATGTCTCGTGCTTTAAGCCGCATTTCTATTGCCGAAATGGCCTTACACGCCGATTTTTTGTTAAAAACATCACAAAATTCACATTTGAACGTTGCAGTAAACAGGCATTCCGGCACATTACATCCGGGGCGTAATAAATTAACTTTACGCGCGAGCCCTTTAATACGAGCCCTGGAGCCAAAACGTGTTGCATCCGAAAAGTGCAAACAGACATGGAACACATTAACCGAATTAAGGGCTTGGGACGACACATGTACCCAACAGATGGTGGAAAATTACCAAATTAGTGAAAAACAAACTTTGCGCAAAAGTGTGCATCGCCAAGTGCACGTTTCGCACAGAGTGCGCAAAATGCAATTTTCGCATGGAAAATTTATTATTTTTAAAACAAAATGAGAAGTGACGTCTCACGAGTGAAAGGACGTTCAACTGAATGTTGCCGTACAGACTGGACTAACCAGGACTAAAGTCGTGAATTCCTGCCTCGTTTAGTTCATTTTAAACCCCTCCACTAAAATTCATTCTTTACAACCAAACCTCCTGAAAATGTCTCTAACGAAAAATAACAATACCTTAAATCGTCTCTATCAACTTTAAAGGAACTTTGAAAACTCCAACAAAGGATACCAAAGTCTCCATTTCGGGCAGCTTTGAATAGCGGAATTCCTTCATCTCTATAATCCAGGGAAGTTTGCAGGAATGTCTTCCGCTGCTTTTTCCTGATTTTATTTGCGGCTTTAGCGTAGAGGAATTTTTAATTAGGAGGATGATTGCTTTTACACTGTTTGTTACACTTTCAGCGCCTCAGTTTCTTTTGCTCCTGAGAGAGCGGAGAAACTAATTATAGTTAAGTACCTACATGAACTATGAACATATGTATATTTGTGCTGAAATGGCATTATTGTTTACGTCGCTTTAAATTTTTGTTATTGCCCAGGCCTTGTTACTTCTAACTTCTAAATAACGTGGACATTGAAATCTTAGCGAGAATTTGATGTTTGACGTATATGCCATTTGGCTTTTCAGGAGCTTTTTCAAGGACAATTTCTTGGAACAATGAAGGTAGAGGGGTTTAAATACGTAGTACTGGCTACTAAAGATTTGGGAAAAAATCAGAGAGGGGCTCAGGTCCTCAAAAAAATCCAGGGAGATTTGCGGAATTACGGAAAATGTCTCCGATTTAAAAAATGTATGTAAATCGCAGAAAATAAATTCTCCTAAAGCTAATTTCATTGTCCATTGCAACACAAGTTTCTCTTATTGCATTTTCTACTTAATTGCCATCCGTGACATTAAAAAATATATAAAAATTGGGCCAATTCTGGGCTTTTTGTATGTAGCAGAACAGTGGAGCAGCGCTTTTTGACACTATCCAATTATTTTAAATTAATTATTCAGATTTTATGAATTTTCCCGGATGGCAAGCCGGATATGGCCAAAAGTTTGAAATATACTGCGGCTTCGGTTGACCCTTTACTCTATCATTTTATTCATTTTTTTTGCTGCATTTGTTGTTTTCCTGACCGTGCAGATTAATGGTGCAATTCCCATGAGAAATAAATAAATTTCGGATTTAAATCTGTAAAAGAAACACGTAATCCTCAGAGAATTGGCATTTAAATAGGGTTTTTGGTTTAATCGTAATTAGTTTTGCGAAGCCTCCATGGAGCCATCAGAAACATCAACATTGGAAAAAATTACGATAAATGTACAGAGAATGATAGGGAATGGTTTGTTTTTATCAGGAAATTTCGATGATTATTTGTAATGAGTTTTGCAGATTTTTAAAGCTTACCCGTATTTTTGTGGCGAATTTACAAACACAAAGGTTTTCAAGGACACGTTTTCTCAGAACTCAGGTATTTCCTCCAGATTACTAGGTATTTGCTCAGTTTTAAGAAATTTTTCGAGGTATGAAATTAATTTTTTTTACCCAGAATGTGGCAGAAATTTATAGGATTTTCATAGCACTTTTATGGTCCGAAAATACTATTTCGACGCTAAGGTATTCTTTTTTAATGACTTTTTAACACATTTTTGGAGCGCCGAAATTAAATTTTGAGGCTTTGATATTATCTATAGTTTACGAGACATTTCACATGTTTTGAAGTCCTGAAACGCAATTTTGGAACTCCGCTATTCCTTATATCACACTGCAAATTTACGGAAATCATTCAACGGAAATAGTTGAATCAAAACTCAGTTTCGGAACTTTTCAGTGGGTTTTAGGATTCCGAAATCTCAGTTTTGGAACTTAGGACCCCATTAATCAGAATTTCAGGACTTTTCGGTCAATATGGCTCAGAGTTTACGACAAGTTCACTGCAAGGATTAACACACTGATTTATTTACTGTACGGATATTTTTATGGGGGTCTAAGAGAATGATGATGGCTAGATTTGCCAGGCTGATACGGAGATCTTTCAGGTTGATATTACTACTTTCAGAGGAAAAAATCTGTGCAGCTGCGTCGCAGTAAATATGTAAACTATCCTCACAACTTCTGCATATTATACAATACACAGAGTACTAATTGAGTGTACCTATACAGCATATGCACCAACATCGTTAGGACAAATGGAGGAATTCCTATATGCATTTCATCCCAGTTAATGAAAGTAATTAATTGGATTGGAGGTACGTGCTTTGCATGAATTTGGCATTTTGACGAAACGCGGAATCCTACAAGAACACTACCCTTAATCGCTCTTCCCTAAAATCCCGTTTAATTAATACACATTTGTAGACAAGTTAAGCGAAAACGGCTGTAGCTGTTTTATGTTGAATTCGGGGCTCAATCCGGGATTGTTGGAAATATTACGCGTTTTTTGCCTTAATTTTATTTAATGAAATTTTCCTAACTTGCACCATTTCACAGTGAAATATAAGCAAATCAAAGCTATAATTACGGTGGGCGTTTTGCATGCTTTCCTAACATTATTATGGTCAATCGAACGCATTATTAATTAGTTAATAGTGTTAATTAAAGCCAGTTACCCAACCGGCAGTTGTGGATATATCCATGTCCCTAACACCAGCCATGCAGCTACTACTGCAATATAATAATTAATTATTCCATTAATAATAGTTTTGCATATTACCAGACCTGAATATTTCCTCAATAGGCGTGGCATTTAATTACATGTTACAAAAATAAATTACTTTCTTTACGAACAATTTCACATGTTCCGCAGTAGTAAAATTAGGAACATTTTTCCCATTTTTCTCTGGCATGGGCTGCTATTAGGCTTCGAGCCACAACAAATTTCAAGGAGCCTCTAAGCGTTCAGAACTCTGACAATATATGCAGAATTTGCGGCACATCCCCATTTCCAGGGAAGTAAAATCGAAGAAAAGGGTCCAAGAAAATTCCAAATCCCTTTTGAACACGTTCGATCACGGTTGACCTATTAAGACAATCTGCTGGAAATTGAAATGAGAGGAAATATATGTGAATTGAAAGGAAATACCGGTAATAGTATGGATAGTTTAGATGAATCGATAAATTCACTTTATTGATTGATTGGGAATTGAGACTTCATCAAATCAATGGTGTAGCTTTTCCAAGAAAAGTTCAAATTACTTCTGAAACACTACCTTGAACATAATGTTACAACATTACTGTTTTAGAAAAACCCTTTAATAAATTGGCATAAATTCAGAGGCTCAACATGTTTCTAAATGATATTACTATTTTTTTAAAGGTATTTATATTAAGATAGTTCTTGAGATCTATGAAATTATAACAGGAGAATTTAATGGGATCAGACGGGAATTGAAATTCTATGCAGGGTGTTCCTTGAGGTCCTGTTAATATTTCAGGGTGTGATTACTCAGGTCATTTTATGAAGTGTGAAAAGTTCATATGAACATACAGTGATCGCCAACTAATTAGAAACGCCTATTGTAAAAATGAATGTACTAATATTGTGACTCTTCAATATAAACAAATTCAATTGTTAGTCATTTTTTTTATAATGAGGGCTCATCAACAATACAATTTTTATTTATTGATATTCTCGGCCCAAAAATGCAGGAAAAAAAATTAAATCTTAGCAAAAACAAGACTGGACATACGGGTGTCCTCGAATTGCGTGGCCAAAATGATACCGCAGATTATTTGAGTAATAATATGTCGATTTAAATAAACTTGCCTCATTCCAAAAGTTGATAATCACGGAGCTACAGGGTGTTAAAATTGAAAAAATAAATCACATTTTCTTTAATACCTTTTGATTTCTTTGAGCTAATCTCATGAAATTTCGTATCTGAGGGTGTTTTAAGATGCGAAATTCTTTATAGACGATTTCGGTATATCTTCTAGAGGGTGCCACAGGCGGCCATTAGGACCCATTTAAACTGCCAAAATTTTTTTGTGCCACAGTGTATGTCATTTTGGACTAGATAAATCTTTTCTCTCAACTTTCCTGCTTAAAAAAGGTATACCTTATTGAAGTCGCTAGAATTAGAAGCTAGAGAGAACTAAAGCTAGAAGAAACGGTTTCCAAGGAAAATGCATAATTTTAAGGCGCCGCACATTTGCGTCAGCGCTTTGAAGTAAATAACTTAATTGACTATATTTTTTAGTTGACATTTTGATACTTGAATTTATTCCTCAAATTTCAGTTTTTCCTTTCGCTGCCTGTTGATAAATATCCATAACTACGGCTACTAATTTCATTTATTCTGAAATGGTGGATATGCTGTTAGTAGGAAAAATATCCTTTTCTTAGAATTCCAAATCGGAAAACTTTTACTAATATAGAAAGGCGTCTCCACGAAAATGGTACGTTTGAACGTAGCCATGTAAATTCTGGATGCATACGAACAATAAGTACAGTAGAAATGGAAGAAGAAATTTTAGGTGCTGTTCAAAGAAATTCAAAGGTACACGAGGTGTAGAACTGCAATTGAGAGTTTCAAAATAATTAGTTCATAAAGTTTTTCAAAAACAATTATTGCACCCCTATCATATTCAAAAGGTTCAAGAGATTGTCCGTGGATCTCGCTCAATATTTAATTTTTTGTCCATTTGTAATCCACAGAAGAATCGAAAATCCAAATTTTAGTAAGAAAATTTTGTTTACACATGAAGCTGTTTTTACTAAATGCGGTATTTTTAATGTTCATAATGAACATGTTTATGCTTATGAAAATCTTCAAGATTCAACAGTGACTCATTATCAGCATCGATTTAAAATAAATGTCTGGGCTAGAATTGTAGATCATTTTATTGTTGGTTCCTTTGTAATATCAGATTCGCTGAATAGTGATAACTCCTTGAACTTTTTAATACAAACTCTACACCTATTTTATTAGAAGATTTGCCCTTACTCCTCGATCGTAACCTTTGGTTTATGCGTAATGGCGCGCCTCCTTATTTTACTTTAAATGTAAGGCAACATATAAATGAAGAATACACATAAGCTGGATTGGAAGAGGAGGTGATGTACCTGGGAATTGGCCTGCTCGATCACCAGACTTAACATCCTGTGATTTTTTTGTGGGGTGCCTTAAAATCAAAGGTTTAAGCATCCTCAGTTCATACGCGACAAGAATTGGAGGCAAGAATAATATATGAAGCGGAATTATTGAAAAATACTCCTGTAATATTGTTTAGAGTACAATATAATTTCTTAAAAAGAATTAACTTGTGCATACAGAAAAATGATGAATATTTTGAACATTTGTTGTGATAGCAAATTAAAGGAAACAAAAATTGAATTAAAAATTTACATATGTTTATATAATTAATTAATTTTATTCCTACTTGTTGTTGTTTCTTTGTAAATTATTATTTTTGTTTTATCTTTAATAATAATTGTTTTTGAAAAATTTTAACACTTTGTTTTGAACAGAAAATAATTTAAAAATAATTTGCATGCATCATCAGTTTTAAATGCGCTTTTCTTGGAAACCGTTTCTTTTAGCGACTTCAATAAGGTATATCTTTTTTAAGCAAGAAAGATGAGAGAAAATATTTGTCTACTCTAAAATGTTATACACCGCGGCACAAAAAAGTTTTGGCAGTTTAAATGAGTGTTAATGGCCACCTATGACGCCCTCTAAAAGATACACCAAAATCGTCAATTAATTTGAATTTCGTATCCTAAAACACCCTCAGATACGAAATTTCGTGAGATTAGCTCAAAGAAATTGAAAAATATTAAAGAAAATGTGATTTATTTTTTCAATTTTAACACCCTGTAGCTCCGTGATTATCAATTTTTGGACTGAGGCAAGTTTAGTTAAATTGACATATTTTTACTCAAATAATCTGCGGTATCATTTTGGCCAAGCAATTCGAGGACACCCTGTATTATTTAGAAATGGTTGGTAAAAGAACATTTACATTTCTTAAATCTGCTTAATAACCGTAACTTCTTTCTCAAACTTGTGGAGAATTTTAAAATACATTAATTTAAAAAAAATGGACACAAAGAAAAGTTGTAATCCTGCTACGTGCAAAGTTATTGTTACATTAAAGCAAAAAGACAACAACAACAAACGGGCTGGAGTTACAGACAAATTTCTCAAGAGGTAAATTGTTTAACAAAATTATATTTGGTGCGGTAAAATATTTCAATTTTCATAAAACCTACGAAAACGTAAAAAAAAACGCAAAAGAAAAAACAACTGAAAGAATGGGTAAAGTTATTGTTCGATAGGTCAAGAAAAATCCATTTTTGACTTCTACACAAAATAAATAAGCAATTTTTTCCGGAAATGAACATATCGTCGAGGACTATTAGAAGACGTCTTAACGAAGCCGAGCTATTTGGTCGCACACCTAGAGAAAAAACACTTTTAAGCGAGAATAAGAATTGCCAAGTTTGAATAAAATTTGCAAGAGAGCATATCAATTGGACGATTGATGACTGGAAGAAGATATTGTAGTTAGATGAAACCAAGTTAAATTGTGGTGGAAATGATGGTAGAGTCTTTGTACGACGGGTAAAAGGTTCGGAAAATAATCCTCGATATACCACAAGTATTTTAAAACATGGTGGGGATGGAGATAAAACTATGGGGATGTTTTTTTGTGAAGTGGTGTTGGTCCCCTAGTAAAAGTTGACAGCATTCTTGACCAGGAGAAGTACAAGAACATTCTTCGAGACCCTTTGCTGTCATACAGTCCCTTTTGCTGACAAAAATTTACCTGTGGCTTGGATCTTACAGCAGGATAACGACCCCAAGCACACTGCTAAATCTGTGAAAAAGTGGTTACTCGATAATCATGCGTCTGTACTGGAATGGCCATCATGCAGTCCAGATCTAAACTCTATAGAAACTTTTGGGGTTTTTTAAAAAGGGAACTAAAGAGTAAACAAATTAAAAATTTAGATGAACTTAGCGACATGGTACTTCAAACCTGGAATTCCATATCTTTGAAAAAATGTCAATATCTGGTGGAGTCAATGTCAAGGAGATGTCGGGCTGAGCTTGAAAACAAAGGATTCGCTTGATTGAAACAATAAAATAAAAATTGCACTATTGACGAATAGTTATTTTTAAATACATAAATTTAGTTTCACTGTGGAAAATTCTTATTGGCATAATTTTGTTATTCGTATTATTTCTTCGATTTACAGTGTTTTATTGCACTTATTTTATACTTTCGCTGTATTTATTCGAATAAATCAGTAAAGATGTTTATAGGCCTATGTTTCCTGCCAGGACAAATTGATTGGCAGTCTTACCTATACTTTCTTCAAGAAGAATTACCTTCGTTGCTTGAAGATGTACTAATTGTATTAAAAAATCAAATGTGGTATGTACAATGGAGCACCTGTTCATTTCAGTGCAGTTGATTGAGAACATTCACATGCAGTTTATTCCAATCGCTGGATGAGTCGTGATAGATCGCAACAATAGCAAGCAAAATCCTCTGATTTTAATAGCCTGGATTCCTTTTTGTGGGGTTATGTGAAAGCTCTGATATATGTTATTCCCATTAACATCCTACAATATTTAAAAGAGCCAATAGTTGCCTTATGGGAAACAATTCGGAATACTCCGGGAATATTTGAACCGGTGCGCAATTCCTTGCACAAACCGACTGAAGCATGCGTATAAAGTGGAAATGGTTATTTCTAAAAATATTTCTAAAACATTATTTGAAAAGGAAAGAAATTTCAATTCATTTTTAAAATAAACAAATAAATAAATATAATTTCTTTTGTTTTAATCAAGAACGACCCATCTAATGAGAACAGCGTAAGGGACTTTATTATGTAGAATTGACCAACTTAGTCAGAGAAAATATTCTCGCGAAAAAATGTCAATGGTATATCACTTTTTTAATAAATAATATCGGAAGACATGTATGTAGGGACAGCACTGGTTGAGCAATAGAATTACTTTTCTTATTATAATACGGGGGTTTATGTCCTATTAGCACACACCAAAACTGAAAGCAATATCTAAATAACTTTTTGAAAAATTTCAAAATAACGATTTTAAAAGAAAATTTTCAACACACTGTAGCTAAATATTTGGCCTATTGCAGACATATGTTCATATGAACTTTTCTTCATAAAATAACCTGATAAATCACATACTGAAATATTAACACAACTTAAGGACCAGTCTGTATAATTAGTGGCGTAGCTTGTCCAAGAAAACCGTTTTTCGGCAGTTTATTAGTTTACGTTAAGGATAAACATTTAGTGGTATATTAATTATAGTTTATATTTTTAGTTTTTAATTTTAAAATTTATATTGCTACATTTAACTCGATAGTACCACTAAAGCCCTAAAATGAACTCGAACAAGGAGATTGAACAGAAGTTAATTCTATTTAGGAGTTACGTTAATTCAAATTTTCAGGTAGGCACCATATGGTACAACTTCGCTAAACGACGTTATTCATTAACACTTAGTTAAGTGGAACATTTGTGCAAGTTTACACTTGCTGTTGGGTCGACCCTCCGAATGATAATGCCTGGATTCAATAATTCCATTAGATATTGTTATAAACGGGTTTGAACAACAACTTTTATATTCAGATTTTAACAAAAAGATGAAACCTCCATGTGAATATAATTTATGGTCGCATTATGACCTATTTATGAGGCTATGATTCATAATAATTTCAATTCAGGGAACAATATTATTATTTATGGGTATCTACCGAGTATTGGCACGCTTTTCATGAAATTTGAAATTTGGTTTAATTTCTAATATACATTATGTTATTATTTAAATCAAAGGTAATACATATTAAAATATTTAGATATATATTATTTATTTATTTAAAATATGCAAAATAATTCTTTTTATTAAAAAATTAACATCTCTAAGCCTCTGAATATGCATCAATATCCTAATTTACGTATTTGAATGAGTGACAGTGTATTATGACTGTAGCCTTACTTTTCCTTACTGAAACGATTTTAATATTATTTTCTGGGATTGGTGTGGCGACCTCAGTTCGGGCAGGACATGAACAGAGCAAATACACACAAGTTTCAAATTTTTTGTTTCCATCTTGATTACTAAACTACAGAAGAATTTCAAGGATCTGGACAATTTACAAACATAGTTGTCACTGAAGATCACTACCAGAAGAATTCAAAAGAAAAATGGATCCTGGGAGCTCGCAAGTGTCTGAATCGGACCAGACTTCCCAGAATGGCTTCCTTCAGTATAAATAAAAAAGAAGAGGTAAGAAACCCAGGTCGGACCCTACTACTTCAACAATACCAACCCCAAAATCAAAGAAACCAGCACTGGGTCGACCGATAACATCCAATACAATTGCTGCCAACACCGACACTACAACAACAACAAAACCACAACATCCAACATTTTTACACACAGTCATCATCTTAACAAGCATTACAATTTCTGGAGTGGAATTTGCTTTGAGGTGGGTAGATCTCAACGCAAACCGGGATGTCATCATCAAGCAAGAGAAGAATTTTCTTCTCAAAACAAACGACAAGACCACAACTATAGAAACCCTTCAACTACTGATCAGCCAAAAAGTGAAAACATCTTTCAAACGGTCCTTAATACTACAACCACAACACAAAACGAAATGCATCTTCAGGTAACGCCATCCTACTCAGTAGTAGCCACAGGGGTAGACTTAGAAATAATAAATGACATGTTGTTGAGAAATTTAGAAAAGAAGAGTCTCTACATCAGATTCTGCAAAAGAGTCATTTCTAGGAACGGAATGCACCAACTCTTGTGATGAAACGTATAACGGGAAACCTCACAACATATAAGAAGTTAATGAATGACCAGACGGTCCAGTTCTTGGGACCCGTTTTTCGAATCATTGAAAGCAAATCGTTAGTATCCACTCCTGCTCCATGCAGCAACTTCAACTCATTTAGCCACCTTCTGTCCGGTGGACAAAAGAATACAAAGAATCAATCCTATGTAATAAATGCCAGGAACGTCGTCCAATAACAAAATGTAAGTCACCACTTCCAGGCAGTTGAGATGGCTTATAGTTAAAAAGATCACGCAGCGTGGTCTCCGAGTCCGAGGAGGTCTACAGCCCCAATTGAAGATATACCGAACGTAAGGATCAAATGTCTTGACAAGAGATCGGATAAAGCATCGAAAATTCTAACAAAAAATAATAGAATTAATTTACCGGTGACTATTCACGCTTGCATAATAAACAAGCACAAATGCCAATTTAATAAGAAAAACAACATACATAGGGAATAACTTATTAAAAAACTATGTAAAGAGTTTTGTTGAAGACTTCAGCATTGACACATCGGTTATGTTCTTTGGGAGGTATATCTGTAGCATCAGGTTTGATACTACTGTAGATATAGCATGGTGTTTATATCTTATAATGAAATCACAGATAGGAAAAGGACTATAAATATGCGTTTATTAATGTAAAGTGAACAAAAGAGAGCATAAAGTAACTTGTGAGTTTCATGAGCGCGGACGCGACTTCTGAGTTACCAACGACAACCGAACCCAGAAGAAAAGAGGGCTTGTACATGCTCTGCAAAATCTGAAATACTAAAACCCATGGTGATAAACTATGGGCGTACCCTGGTTAGGGTGCCATCTGCATCACCCGCCGCATCAAACCGTTACGTTTTAGCTGGGAATTGGAACTGCCACTATAGGGCCAATGGAATCTATCAAGGGCAATTCAAATGCAGACAAAGTATATTACAGACAGTTCCAATGCCGACTAGGCCTAGCATGGGAAATTCTCATGCCCCAACTACTGCCCACCAGGGTCGTACCCCAGGGATGTGACAATCTTAAAGATAATTCCTACTATTTAACATGTATCCAACTTAAAAGTAACACCTATTTACAAGAAACGCGATCCTACATATGTATATCTTAATGTTCGATATGCTTCTGCCTAACAAGAGCTCCCCGATAGAATCCCCAAGATTAACTAAGACAAACAATCACAAATGTAGAATATTTAATATATTACGATATATTACGATAAATACTTTACGCCAACATTAACGGATTAATTCGTAAAAAACAAGTAATATACCATTAGATAGAACGTAATGACACCGACTGTTACATATTCGTAAAAACTAAAACAAAACTGGCACAGGATACCAACATATAGGAACTGGCAGTATCTCTGTATACAGGGTGCCTCTAAAAGGTCTTTACAACGCTCTACCATAGGTAGCTGAGATAAAAATAAAACGATTTAACCACATTTGCCTTAGTCCAAAAATTTATAATAACCGAGCTACAGGGTGACTCTCAATGACGCTCCTTTAAATTGGCCACCACGTTCCCCGGACTTAAATCCATTGGATTTCTTTTTATGGGAACATCTTAACTCCGTGGTGTACCGAACACCTGTTACTACTGAAGAAGAACTTTGGCAACGAATTCAAAATGCAGTAAATGATCTTCGGGGCAATGACGAAGTAATGCAAAGAATACAGTTTAATTTTATTCGTCACATTAATTTTTGTGTGCGTGCAAATAGTGGACATTTTGAATAGTTACAAGCGTTTTTCTCGAAAATAATTGCAGTTAGCGGCTTAATTAAGGTATACCTTTTTTAAGCAAAAATACCGCGCAAATATGTTTTTTTGTCCAAAACTGGTTGACCGTTAAAAACAAAAAAGTTTGAAGGACTTAAACAAGTACCTAATGCGTATACGTGGGGCCCTCTGCGATTTACCGAAATTTTGTTTGTAGATATGAATTCCTCATCCCGAAAAACCCCCTTGTAGAAAATTTCATGAGTTTTCCTCTTGCCATTTAATTTTGGCTAAAAATTGAATTTTACATTTCAAATTTGCCACCCTGTAGCTCGGTTATTATCAATTTTTGGACTAAGGCAAATGTGGTTAAATCGTTTTATTTTGATCTCAGCTACCTAGGGTAGAGCCTTGTAACGACCTTTTAGAGACACCCTGTATATGGCAACACCTTAAATAATGCCAGAATAAGAGCAGCAGTGTTATTAAAATCAAAAATAAATCTAGGCAAAGCGAACCCCTTCCCTTAATAATTTTTTGAACGACTGTCTCCACTATGCCATCCCTTACCTAAATGACCAAATCCATATTTTCCTAGTTTACATACATGCACGTTCCAACGTAGAACAAAACATATTTATCAAGATGTGCCTTTACAAACATGCAGCTATTATTAGAGGTTTTAATCTAAACGGAAATAAAACAACGTACCTAAACAGATCCTTAGATAATTCAGGCTTTATTAAGCAACATACGCCACCGACATTTTTAATGCCTGAGAATCAAAAGTTAACACCAGACATCTTATTACATACAGGGAACTTGACAATAACATTAATCATGTTAATCTGACCAACGAACTTATGTCGAATCATTCAGCTATTACTTCTAACATCAACCTCCAACAAATGCAAACTATGCCCCCCGTAGATGAAATCCCCGAAAAAGTAAACCTAACCAAAATAGACACGGATAAAGCAAGGCCATAAGTACATACAGCGCTCGTAAAAGGAATTGCAAAATGTTTATAACTTTCATAAGCTCGATATTTAAAAAAATACCTAAACACGTATAATTTTATTTAAATAAAGCCATTGAATGCATTATTTTTAATGTTAAATTTTTTCACCCCTCTCAAGCTATCCTTACTGAGGTTTTATTTTGAAACGAAAAGGTTGTAGTATATCAAATGAAAAGTAATTCAATAAAGGATACAACGATGTACTCTAAACCAAAATCGGATCTACAGTTACTTAAAAAATAAATAGAACAAAGTCCATATCCTAAAAAAATTAAAAGTTTTAATCTTTGCTTCTCAGATAGACATCCATTCTTATTTCACTTTTGAAAGAGAATGAAAAAATGACAATGAAACGTAAAAATTCCAAATCGTCAAGGTACACAATTTTTGTGATACAAAATTTTGTGGCTTTCGTAGAATTTATTAGTAGTCGAATTCAGTTGTTAGGCACCTACCATAGTTAGAATATAAAAAAAAAATGAATCGTTTATCTAAGAAGCGAAGATTTGTTAAACTTTTTGAGGAATTGAGATTGGAAAAGAACTTACGAAGAGATGTATCTCACATTTAATGAGAAATATCCAGACCTAACTATACAAAGGAGTGTAGTATATTTTATTAATAACAAATTTGAACAAACTGAAAGTGCGAAAAAATGGGGAAGATTTCGAATAGCAACTGGTGGCGATAAAGCACTAGACATTCTGTTATCTATCGATGAAAACCTCATACAATTCAACAGCAAACTTGCCGATGAATTTGATGTACCTGCAAAATCAGTAAGTAATCTTTTTAAACGAGAAATATTTCATCCATACAAAATTTCCATTACCCAAGAGTTGACGCCTGAAGATTTTGATCGCAGAATGGAATTTTGTGAATTGATGCACGAAAAAGACATTCAGAATAATAAGTGCTTTTCTAGAATTTTATTTTCGGATGAAGCAACGTTTTGCCTAAATGGATCTATTTGTCGACATAATTGTCGGTTCGGGTCTACAGACGACCCTGATTGGATGCAGACGCTGTATACACAACGCCCGCAAAAACTCAATGTTTGAATGGGTATAACCTGCTACCAGTTCATCGGTCCATTTTTCATAGAGGGGAACTTAAACGACACATCCTACTTGCACTTAT
The DNA here is from genome assembly GCF_039881205.1 of Euwallacea similis. Lineage (NCBI taxonomy): Eukaryota > Metazoa > Arthropoda > Insecta > Coleoptera > Curculionidae > Euwallacea > Euwallacea similis. The sequence continues at coordinate 6,139,433 of NC_089613.1, forward strand.
TGCAAAATGAAATAATTCAAGCAATTTTTCCTGGAGAACATGAGAAACAAATAACCACTATTATTTGGTTCCAACAAGATAGTGCGTCGCCACATTATGCTGTGGTTGTGAGAGAGCATCTTGATGAGATTTTTCTTTAGGAAATGGATTGGTGGAAGGGCACAATAGAATGGCCATCACGATCTCCAGATTTTATGCCTCTTAATTTTTTTTGTGGAGTCACTTAAAAGGTTCCGTTTACAAAAATAGACCACAAAATTAAAAATGACACTTAATAGTATAAACAGGAATGTAAAGACATCGATTGAACAACACTGACGAGACCAATAGTTGTAGGTATGTCAAGAAATTGAAAAATACCAAAGAAAATTATAGTAGCAAAAAATTTTAAAAAACTAGCACGCTACAAAAAAAACGAATCACATAGATATAATCAACGAAGGCGGAACAGAACATTATAGTATAGACAAAGACAAAGCGGATGAGTTCGCCAGACACGTTCGAATTGCTTTAAGAACGTCGACAAATCCAAAATTTGACGAATGTAACTGGAATTTAGCGAACAATTGGTACAATAACTATTTTGATAACTCATCAGACAACACATACAAGCCAACTAGAGACAGAATACAGCGAAGCACTTGCACATACCAAAGATAGAGCATCAGAGAAAGACAAAAAAAAGCAAAGTTGTTAAACCTCCAGAAACCCGCAAGCTCATTCTATATCAAATGAATAACTGTATTATAAGCAAAACAATCCCAGATTCCTGGAAGACTGGCGAAGTAACGTCTATCCCGAAAAATGGACTAGAAAATTTGCACACATAAAATTGCAGACCTATTACATTACTCTCAGGGCCAAGTAAAACTTTTGAACATATTATCAAAAATAGACTTCAACAACTGATAGGAAAGCTATCAATTTGGCTGTAAACCAAAATACTCGACTATACGCCCCTTCTTTGTCTTGAACAACATACAAACAACACGACTAAACTGTGATAGATCAGAAAGTCTATTTATGGGCATTAACAAAGCCTTTGACATCTTCTAATACAAAGGTCTACTATAGAAACTACACGAACTCCAAACACAAAGATACTTACTCTACTTAATTAAAATCTACTTGAAAACCGACAACTGGAAATACGAATTGATACTACTCTCTCTTTTCCTTTCTCCCCTGAACAGGAACTCCCACAGGTTTCGCCTCTCTCACCCTTACTTTATTATATACAAAGCTGGGCGAAAGTCCGGAATAAAATTAATATCTTTTCAATGAGTTACTTAAAGAAAAAAGCTGAAATACGTGAATTGATTTTGAGTTGTACGTATTTTTGGCAATAAAATGAAATATTTTCCTTCAACCTCTCAGCCCCCTACCCTATCCAACTTTCTTTATGAAATTACATATCGTGTGTGGGTTCGTTGAGAGGCTCGTGAAAAATAGAATTTTACCATACCTTTTTTTTTTAATTATATGGTTATTAGGTAATAAAAAAACCCTTTTAAAAACAAAAAATTGGCAAATACCTTCTTAGTCCTATCTACTCGTACAGGTTATTTAACGTAACTAATGCTGAAAATGTCCTCCGCTTTCTACTTAGCATGTTTCCAGGGGATGAAAAACCCCAATAAAAATTAATATCGATATGCTGTCTTTAATTCTCACTGAGTTTTTATTTTACATCGATAAAATAAATAAACAAGCCAAATGGTATGCAGCGTATCAAGACGTACAGTTACTCACACAATTGAGTATACACCTCTAATTTTATCAAATAAAGGTCTATTCTTTCAATTTAAACAGCTTTTGGAATAACATATCTCTCTCTATATAATTGATACAACTTCAACAACAGTATATTAAAAAAAGAAATTGCAAAAAATCAATTTAACATCGTATTTTAAATATTTTATGAAATCAAAGCGAAATACGATGACACAAAATTAAAGATACACCGCTTAATAATAATGAATTTCTAAGGATAATTTTGTTTAATAATGGGTTGCAAATCCCTTAGCATCAATTACGGCCTTTAGACGATCTGGCATAGATGCTACCAAATTTTTCGTAACGGAAGACGGGATGCTTTCCCATACATCAATAATATCTTGCTTGAGTTGGAAGATATTTGAAGATTGTTTTTTTAAGGGTCCTTTTCATATCCATCCACAAATTTTCTATGGGAATGATATCTGGTGATTGTGGGGGTGGGTTTACTAATCGAGGAACGTTGTATATTAGCCACTGCTTAACTATAGCCGCAGTGTGTTTGAGATCGTTTTCTTGGTAAAAGTAGTAACATCGAGGTATTTTTAATTTTTCAGCTGAACGATGCAAATTATTTTTTTAAATTTCCAGGTATCTCTCCTTATTCATAATGCCGTCGATGAATTCCAAAGTCCCAGTTCCTTCAGTTCCCATACAACCCCACAATAGTACACTACCACCTCCGTGTTTTACAATAGGAACGGTGTGCTCTGTTTTGAAGGCAGTATTTGGCTTTCTCCAAACAATTTGACGACCATCAGAGCCAAATAAATTGATTTTGGTCTCATCGGAAAATATTACGTTGTTCCAAAACGATACATCACAATTAACATATTTTTTGGCAGATTTCAGTCTTTTAAGACGATTTCGTTTGGAAATGAAGGGTTTCTTACGTGCAATTCTACCATGAAAATTGTTGCTCCGAAGTACTCTTCGTATTGTTTCATTGGATATCGTCCGATGTATTCTTTCCTCGACCTCCTGACGTAGTTGTGCAACACTTCTTTTAGGATTTCCTTTAATTTGTCGCAATATAAAACGCTCATCTTGAGAACTCAGGATCCTTTTCCTTCCTCTTCCAGGTTTATTTTCGATTGTTCCTTCGTATCTGTACCGATTAATAATCTTCTGTATTGTGGAATGGTTTTTGTCAATCAATTTTCCTATTTCACGATTTTCCTTGGCAATACCATTTTATAAATTGCTTATCTTCTCATATCAATTGATATTTCGCTTCAAACACGTGCCATTTTTGTTTAAGATGATTTACTAATGCAAGTAACTACAGAAAACAGCTGACATATAAAACCAAGAATTCCTAAGTGCGTAAATAACTTTTTTTTCTAAATTCCGTAGATATTTTATAGATTATTTGCAGGCGTATCTTTAATTTTGTGTCATCGTAATTCGCTTTGGTTTCTTAAAATATTCAAAATCCGTTGTAAAAGTACTTGTTTGAAATTTCTTTTTTTAATATAATGTTGTTGACATTGTAAGACTTATTTAGATGCAGAATCGGCATTCAAAAAGTCGGTTAAAATTTGAAAACTAGAACCATATTTGATAAATTCAGAGGTGTATACTCAATTATGTGAGTAACTGTATTTTAAAAGGTGAAAAAATGCTGCATTTTTGTGTGAAGCTCATTTTATCGATAAACAATACATTTTTTTATTCCGTTTTAAAGTTGTGGCATTTTTGGGTAAAATAGACTTGAAACGTCCAGTTTCTTAATTTGTGGACTCTCAAGGTGTTTTCTTTGAACTTGCCAAACAAAAATGATATTGTCAGAAAGACAGAGTATCGAAGTGTTGATATTGCTTGGATGTGGAGATAGAATGTGAAGTCAAAGTGAAGTGTTTGCGTTATTTAATGCAAAACATCCGGAAAAACAAATTTCCCAGGCTACTGTTAGTAAGATGTTATATTTTTAGGAACATGATACAGTGAAGGACTTGTTCAGAAGTAGCCGGTCACGTGTTTTAGATGACGATCAAAAATTCGACTTCGCCTTATCTTTGCAGGAAGGTTCGCACGTGTCAACTGTTGCATTGGCTCAGATCCATGCTGCGTCTAGACATATAATTGCATAAAAATAATAGACATAAAAATGTTTTTGAAAACAGAAAAATATCCCCCATATACGGTATACCTTGCCCGAAAGCTTTTAGAAGATGACTGATAGGCGTTTGCAATTTTGTAAGGTAATAATGAGACGGTGTGAATAATCTATTTCCACTGAACATACTCTTTTCAGATCACCTACCCTTTATTTAAATGGAATGGTTAACAGGCACAATTACCGTTTCTGGAGTCAGAAAACCCCACATTGGATATATAAAGCTCATACGCAGCGCCTTCAGAAAGTAAATGTATGGGCCGATGTCATTAACAATTTAATTATAGGGCCATTCTTTTTCGAAGAAAACCTTTCAGTTTGACTTTTTAAGTTTTGAATTGGTGCTTGCTCTAGCTATTATGCTTCCCAACGAAGCAGGTCCAGATGTACCCATTGAAAAAATCTGGTTTCAACATGATATCACATTTGGGTGTTAATGTTAGAGGATATCTTAATTAAATATTTGCGGATTATGGGATTGGATGACGTGGCACAAATGAATGGTCACCCAGATCCCCAGACTTAACGCCATTAGATTATTCCCTTTGGGGATATCTAAAAGATAAAGCTTATCAAAATAGGCTGGCTCATATTGAAAACCCAAAAGTATAAATTAGAGTTAAGTCAAATAGCATACCGGCTGATGCCATTCGGAATTCCATCGACGGATTTTACTATCGTTTGACAACATACCAAGTAGAGATTGAAGTTAGCATCTGTTACGTTAAATAATCTAGAAATAGGACTAAGCAGGTATTCGTCATTTTTTGTTTTTAAAAGAGTTTTTTTATTTCCTAATAACCAGATAATTAAAAAATATATAAAAGTATGGTAAGATTCCATTTTTCACAAGCTTGTCAACGAGCCCACACACGACATATAATTCTATAAAAAAAAACGTTGGGTAGGGTTGCAGCTAAGGGGTCCAAGGAAAATATCTTTGGTTGAAGCTAAAAAATACATACAATTTAAAATCAATTCACGTGTTTCAGTGTTTTTTGGTAAGTCACTCGTTGGAAAAAATATTAATTTTATTCCGGACTTTCGCCTAGCCCTGTATACTGTCAATATACATATGTAGGATTCTTAAGTCGAGGCACAATCGGAAGTCGTTGAGTTGTAAATAGTGATAGTACTTTAATACTTGTAATTAGGTTAGGTCTTAATTTAAGATGAAAGAATTGTGAAGGGGCTGATGTTGCCCCTATAGGACGCCTATGTATGTCGCAACCTGGTTAGAAGTATTTTTGTCAATTAAGAGGGTTTCGCAATCATTATCTTCATGCAATTCGGCTATTTTATGATTAACGTCTAACCACCCTTTGTCGGTACTTGTGGGAAAGGATAGCCGCCCTTTGTCGGCGTGGATGAGACGCGCGGCCGCGCTTTGTCGGCATTTCTGGAAATGTACCGACAAAGCGTTATCAGTACCATGGTAACGACTCAGGTGGTGTCGTAAGTCAGTAATTGCTTTCTAGCCAGGGTACGACACTGTTTTGATTACCTTTAGTTGAGTATTTAAGAGCGCCCCGAATCTAGAGGGTCCTCTTTCTTTTCGAGTGGCTCACCAGAACTGTTATCCTACATTTGAATCCGTTTCTTATTCAATAAACCCTATTATTCAAAATAAAAACCCTAGACAACTATATAAAAAACCTACACATATACATATAGAATTGTGACCTACAGGATAAAAAACAAAAAAAATCATATAACTAGGAATCCGCCTCGGATTCGCTACTATTGTCAACCCATGGCTTCATATTTCTATTCAAGTCAATGTTCGTCCTGGTCCTTTATGTACGCCAACTTTCATGACCTCATACCGTTCATTGGGCATAACCTTGATGACTTTGCAGGGACCAAGGAGCTTTTTGCCCAACTTTAGCCCACCACCTAACTGTGCTATCTTTATTGCGACTAGCTCCCTCACGCTATATTGTCTCGGGTTTTTTCTTCTTAATTTATGTATATTCTTTCCTGTTTTCTTTTTGCATCCTTAAAATTTACTCTTCATTATCCTCGCGTAGTTTTTCTCTTTTTTCGTTGAAATTATCCATCAACTCCCTTTCAAGCATTTCCTTAATTCGTATTTCACGAACAGTCATAATATGCAGCTTCAGCTCTCTAGCCTTAGCGAAAGCTCTTCCGTAAGTTTCACATATAAAATCCTTCTTTTTAACTTCATGTTTCTTAACAGCTTGAAGCCTCAAATATCGCGAAATTTTGAATTGTGCAGTACACTGATTGCATCTGTACGTCTCGGTACATTCGGCGTGCAAAACGGAAATATGTACTTGCAATGCTCCAGGCGTTTTCACCACTTTCCTACATTGGTCACGCACAAATCTCTCAGTTGCATGCACTCTTAAATGAGCCGCCAATGCCTTTTTGGAAGGAAGCGATTTATTGCAAGTCTTGCAAACGAAATTAGGATGGATATCAATGCAATGATCCTTGAACTTTTCCTGTGTACATTTTTCTGGGCACAGCATGCACGTCACATGGTTACAACAAAGTGCATCAGCAACGTCCCTTCTGTGCTTTTCAAATTCACTCTCCGTTAGGAATTTTTTTTAGCGCCTCTTGCAGGTGTACACACATTTTCCGCGATTTTAATGCTGCTTCATGCCAAATAAACCCATTTCCAATTGAAAAATGCCTTCGGGACTTGGTACAGCTATAGGAGGGCGAACTGTGACGTCTAATTACATCCGTTATGCTGTGAGCTACACGGAGGTGGACGCCAAAGAACTTGCATGATCTGAACCTTTGTGAGCATTTCTGACAATTGTAAGAGTACTTGGTGGGGCGCTTTATGGCCCTCTTCTTATGTTATAGCATGTGATCTTCATATTCGCACCGACTTAGAAAACAAATACATCTCCTGCAAAAATTTACGACTTTATATGATGCATAAACAATTTTTTTACTTGCAGGAGAATTTTGCTCTCGCTGCTGAGGTGGCAGCTCCTCCGTTGGTGGAATAACATAAGTCGCTCGCATATGAAAAGTTTTAATCATATTTATAAGCACTTTGTACTCGATATTTTTAGCTAAAATCTGCGTGTCTATTTCATTGATTTGTCATCTGGGTTCTGCTGCCCTTGTGCTGAGTCATAGTTATCTAATGCATTAATACCAATGCAGTTGTCACTATTTAGCTCCGACTTTATCAGGGAGTAGTAGTCAGGACTGTGAAATTCCATTGACATTTTCTCCTCTTTGTTCTCATTATTACCCTCAAGAGCATAGTTTATGTCTTCATTGGCCGATAAATTGATATTTTCCGAGCCCTCCATCAGTTCCTTTACTTCCGCTTTCTCGTGTGGTGAAAGTTTGCTTGGATTCTGGTACATCGGCTCTTTATCCTTCAAGATTAGCTTCATGGTAATATCTATATGTTTTACCTGCACTTCTTCTTGCTCCAAACCTTAGGCCATATTTATTTCCATAAGGAAATTTTCAGGACTCTTTTTGTATATAACGTATTCACCCCCCCCCCCCCCCCCCAAAGCTTACGTTCACCGATTTTAATAGGTCCTTATCTACCACGGCTTTCAAGTTTGAAGCATTTGTTGGTATTATATGAAACGTTAGGGATATGTCTTCGTCATTAATCCTCATTGTCTTTTGAAAGAATCTTTCCGTCTTCACTCTATTGGGACCTATTCCTTGCTCCGAGTTAAGGTTATATACCTAAAATAACCTTCATAGGCATCACTCCTAATCGCATTTATGTCGCTTCCTGTGTCTAATAATGCTGTCAGTTGTACACTATTAATTTGCAGTTTAACTGCATTTTTTGGCACAACTTCTATGGTGCAAAAGTTAGTGGATGTATCATTTTCATTTGTGTTGTTCGTTCTTTTTGGGCATTTGGCTGATACATGTCCAAATTCATCACAACTGTAACATTTAATACCCTTGGTCCTATTTGAACATCCATGCTGTTGGATTTATATCCCCTGAGTCCGCAATTGAAACAATTTGTAGGTTTTCCCCTTCGGTCATGATGCTCCTCCTTTTTTACTTCTTTCCCCTCGTATTTTTGTGTGGACAATTTGGACTTTTCTGAGCTAGGCGTATACTTCTTTGCTTTAATTTGATCATATAGTTTGACCTTCTCCTTAAATTCAGCGAAACTTCTTGCTCCATATAGTACCATTTTGTTCGATGTATCTTCCTGACTTCCATCAATAATGTATTGTATTATGACTTCGGCCTCTAACATCACTCGGCTTCCTATCTCTCGCATAACCAACCCATATTCTTGTACGGTCTCAGAGTATTCTTTTCTTCTTGACATTAGCTGTTTATGAATTTGAGCACTGCTAATTTTTACTTCAACTTCTTCAATAAGTTTCTTTTTAAATGTTCCAGGGATTTAATACCCTTTTCCGATTGAACGAATAGCTTCGCTAGGCCCATCAATGATTTCTTAGTAAATATTCATTTCTGTAGATCGTTCCAGCCTGTAATTTCGAAGAGTTCTCCAAAGTCTTGAATTAACTTTTCTATAGGATAGTCGTCTTTGCCATCAAACGGTGTAATGCTATCTTCCACGTCCCGGAAAGTTAAGGCGAACAAATTGTTTCTCCTTGCCTTTGTTCCGATACTGGGCTGTAAATAAGGTAAATTTTCTTCATCGGTTTTGTCCTCACTTTCAGATTCGTCAGTGTATCTTCGGTCTCCGACAGCTTCGTCTTCTGTCTTAGCATCCTCCTGTTCGTTGATAATATCGTCGTTTACTGACAAGTCATTCAGGAAAGAATATATCCGATCTAAAATATCATCCCATTGTCCCACATAATCTAGGTTTAAAATGTGGTAATCCGTCGTCAAATTGCTTGAGCTTAAATGATCCTCGATGTTGTTTATTTTTGCTTGATATTCACTGGAGGCTCTATCTAATTTAAAACCAGAAAATTCCTTCAGATTTTTTCTAGTTAGTCGCGGTCGACCTTCTTCGCCGTATGCAGCAACGTGCAACGCTTGAACTGCCTTTAGCTTAGAATTTGTTATATTTTGTGAATTTTTTTCCATATCTCTTAAAGTAGTCATAAGTAGGTATGAGAATCAATATCAGCTTGTATATTAAAAATGTGATATGGCGCACTTTGCTACTTACATCAAATCAATTGAAAACGATTATTTGCTAGTAAAAGTCAAGACATAATCAAAATTTACAAAAAAAAATTAAATCTACTAACATATAATTTAATCTAAAAATATATTGGGGTTAACCAGTACACTTTTCTACACTAACCCTTACTTATGGAGAAAGCTGCTATCCTCAATGTAGCCTTAATCTGTAACTAGCTTAATTGTTATCGTTGTCATCCTCAATTCTGGAGTCAACAGCTTGGCCATTGTGATCGTCGTCGTCGTTGTCACCCTCAATCCTAGAGTCAACAGCTTGGCCCTTCGTCATCGTCGTTTCGTCACTTTGCTCTTTCACCGGTTCTTGGATTTCATCTGGTGCCTGCCCTTGCTCACTATTATCCCTTTTGCTTCTTATCCCGGACAGGCCCCCAAAAACGTAGGTTTTTGATATTGTTATCTAGGGTTTTATTCCAATGATGATGGATACACTATTTTGATCTCTGCTTCACAGATAATAGGTATAGATGAGCCACGCGGAAGAAAGAGGACCTTTTAGGTTCAGAGCGATTTTAAATACTAAATTTAAGGATAACAATACAGTGCCGTACCCTGGCTAGAGAGCAATTATTGATTTATGACACCACCTGCAACATTACAGCGTTACTGATAGTACTTGGTCGGTACTTTCTCATGAATGCCGACAAAGAGCAACTGCATTTTCTCACTAGTGTCGACAAAGGGTGGTTAGACATCAATCACCAAATATAAATGTTACACAAAGATGACGATCGTAAAACTCTCTTAATTGACGAGAATACTGCTAACCAGGTTGCGACACACATGGGCGTCCTATAGGGTACAGCAACACCCTCACATATCTTTTCACATTAGAACTGACAGAGATAACTTAACTAAAGTTCTATATTTAACTAAGGTTAAATATTTAACTAACAATACTAACACTATCACTATGTACAATTTTGCGGCTTCTCGATCGTGCTTCAACGACCTTGTTGGAAAATAGGGAAATTATTTGCATATATACAGAAAGGTTAAAGCGATCCGACTAACGGATCCCACATACATATTACAATACACTGACGACACTGCACTTATTGTGCATGATAAGAGTACGGAGAAAGCCGTGGAGAGACTTGAGACGTTAAGGGACACCATAATGGCATGATTCTTTAAATGGAGGCTAATACCAAATGCCACCAAAAACTAACTCCTACTCTCAAACCAACCAATCATAGCCAAGTCATCAACAATAATAATAGACAAACACACAACGGAACTAAAAAATGACGTGAAGTTCAAAAAGGACAAAACATACAAAGACGAAGGGGTCAGCACTAAAACTGCAACAAAAATATAAAATGCCTCTGCAGACCACTGTTAGGTTGCGGACACATATTAAGGACAAATGCAACAAAACGAACTAAACGATATATACAACAGAACAGATTGCTTTAAGACTAATTACAAAAATAAGACGCTCCGAAAATCCGTTACATAATCCACCCAACCAATTACTATATCAATGCACACACATGAGTTAAATAATAAAAAGACTATTATAAATACAGAAAAGGTAGAAGAACAATCCTCACAATCCGATTATACTGAAACCACTTTGCTTAACAAGGCAGACAAGACAATCCCGCTTCCTCTTTTCGTTGGACTACTTCCAGATGTAGCTTATAAGTTTTATTATAATAATGTTTAGTCATCTAAAGTTAAGAATTTATATCATGGGCAAAAAGACCAGCTTGGGTACAAGAAAACAGAGCCCCAAACGTCTACGGTTCAATCCATGTTACCTTCCTTATTAATTTTTTATCAATAACAATAGCACTATTCGCTAAAATGATTAGAAATGATACAAATAATTTATTCGACGCATTTTATAATTATTTAATGTTAAATAACAGAATTTAAATGACTTACATATTAAATTAAAATCTTCACTTAAAATTTCATGTTTCAAAGATGGTCGATCCTATTTCAATAAAATTGTACATCAAAAGGATGTTCTTTCATAAAATGAAAAAAATGGTTAAAATTGCTCTAATAGTTTTTTTTAATAGATACTTATTTTTTAGTATAAAAACGTACGTCAATGGCAAAAGGAAACGATCTTAACTAAATCAAAATCGCAATTTATAGATACTCAAATAAACCAAATTTGAAATAAATCGCGTAAGCAGTTCCTGAGATATAAAGGTGGCTGTACGGGTGTCAGGGAAATAACTTTTGGAAAATTAACCAATAATTAAGAACATCATTTTGAACAAAAAAGTTCCTTACAACAAGGGTTGAAAACCCAATAGTTTTTTCAAAAAATAAACGTCAAAGTTGGTAACCGAAAAGCTATAATAAGCTTTAAAATTTGAATAAAAGGTGGAAAAACGTATTTGACAGATGTTGATTGTTTGACATGTAACAAAAAAATTTTAAATTATTCAACAATAACATTGTTAAAACCGATTAAAAGCTTAATTAATAACTTAAGCGGTAAAAATTAACGTAAGCAGCAACGCCGCACTCAACGTGGCAGAGGAAGAGGAGTTAGTTTTTGTTATGGTTGTTTTTATGGCCCTTATGAGGATCGCTCGCCCACTTTGTGGGTGAAGCGATAAAGCATTGGAATGTGCAGTAAACAGGTAGACCTAGTACCTCAATAGTTCTTGAGTTATGTGGCCATCTGCGTTATGCTGTGGTCATCTGCATTTCATCCCGTCTTATCTGACATATGATCCTGTGCAAAGACGCCTGGCACCATGGACAAGTGGAACCCACTAGGGACCATTGAGAAGGGACAAGATAAAACCACCCTTATTTTTCAGTTTTGTCGTGAACTGTATGTCTTTCCATATTTTTTAATATTTTAGTGTGATTTCGTTCTCGCTGAACGCATCTTCTGTCAGTACACGCAACAGATCATCCGCAAAGTTAATTTGGACGAGCTTTAAGTGATTTTATTCCGACTTATTAACAGTACCTACATGACGATGTATTCTTTACGTGACTGTCATGATATGCTTTTGATTTATGGAGAGGCGTCACGAAATTCTGAAGAAACTGGGAGCATTTACGGTAATCGTTATCCAGAAAGGAAATTTCCAGCTCGACAAACATTTGTGTAAGTTTCTTAAAGGCTCCTGGATACAGGTAGCATTATTCCTACATATCAAAGACAGGAGTTCGACAGCAAGAAGCCGAAGAACAAATTTTAAACCTTGCTCAAGGGAGTTCAACAAGGAGTACCCGGAGATGAGCATGCATGGATTCAAATGGTGAATATTTCGAAAATTTAATGTAGCAAAAACAATAATAAATTTGTGTTTTTGTGTGTGATGTGAGTAGTGTAAAATGTGTAACGTGACATGTTATGCTAATTAAATATGATAACAATAATTTAAAGGTAAATTGATTTTCAAAATAATAAAATAAGAATCACATAATTTTTAAATTTCCCGAATTTAGTGCGTTTTGTTAATTATGTAGGTTTTTTTTAAACAGTGAAAAAAAGCACCCCAAAGCAACCCACTATATGAGACTATTTAGGTAGATACGGAAATGAAATAAATATGACGCGACGTTGCCAATTCTCATAAGATATTGTTTTGATTTTCGTTCGGGACAATAATTGTATTCACGACCCCTCTTGTAAGGAACTCTTTTTATTCGAAATTATGTTCTTAATCGCTGGTAAAATTTACAAAAGTTATTTCCTTAACACCCTGTATATACATATATAGCCTTTTTTATTTTCGAGAGCACAATTTTTTATGCTGTAAATTTTTTCCCCAAGGTCACTTTCACTTGTCTTCTGGGGTCAACTTGGTTTTCCCAAAATAGAGCATCCAATTTTTTTTTATAGATTCATATTCTTTGTTGGCAGTAAAAATGTTTTCACTTGAAACATTTTTTGCTAAAAATGATAAAATTCATAATAATACTGGATATAAAATAAACCCTTTATTAAACTTTATTGAGGTGTTTGAGTAATATTATTTGTTATGTCATAAATGTTATTTTATTACAAAAAAAATCAGTCTAACAAACGTTCGAAATGGTGCCCCTGATGTTCGAGGCACTTGACAATTCTGTTTTGAAATGATTGTGTGGTATTTTCTAACATTTCAGGTGTAATATTTACACATTAATATTTATACAAGCGTTTTTGATCCAAATTTTTATGTCTTCAGCAGTAATTGACACTTATAAGCGATATGTTTTAAATGACCCCACAAAGAAAATCTGGTGAAGTCAAATCAGGTGATCGGACTGGCCAGTTAACTTCACTACCATGCCTAATTCACTACTTTTGTAGAAAATATTTATTTAAAACTTCTCTGACATTTTTGGCATAATTAGCAGGGAAAATATCATACTGAAACTACATTGCCAACTTTAACTCTAAATGAACTTCTTCAAGAAGATGTGGCAAATCTTTTTGCAAAAAAATGCCTATACCTACTATTCTGCATTGAGATTTCGATCAATGAGGTATGGCTAAATCAAATGTCTACCTAAAATACCACACCAAACATTCGAAGTCCATGGTCGCTGCTTTTCTACTTCACGCAACCAATGCGGATCTCAATCCACTAATAATGCATGTTGTGGCGATTCACTTAACGGTGTTTTGTGAAGCTTGATTTATCCGAAAGTAGCACATTTGAAAAAAAATCTTCATTTTCATGGAGTCTTCTTTGCGCCTAAACACAAAAAGTCATACGAAAAATCATGGTAAACTATTTTCAATTGGATTTATCTGTTTTAATAAAAATTTGATGAAATTGAACTTGCAGCACTACCGAGATAAGGATTTATATATTTATATATATTATTTGTATCGAGTATTATTATGAATTTTATCACTTTTAGCAAAAAATGTTTGAAGTAAAAACATTTTTACTGTCAACAGAGAATTCAAATCTAAAAAAAATTGGGCGTTTCATTTGAAAAAACGAAATTGACCCCAAAAGACAGGTGAAGGTGACCTTGGGACAAAATTGACAGCATAAAAAGTTGAGCCCTCGAAGATAAAAAAGACTTGAACGTTGTTTTTGTAGGACCACCCGATTTTAAGATGTTTGCTTGTCCCATTTATCTAGAATCACCCGATATATATGCATATATTATTTCTTGACGTAGAGAATTGAGTGCGATTCTCAACATCGTCATAAAATTTAGTTTATTAACTACGTCACTGACCTGGCAAGCTACTGGACTTTTCAGATTTAGTTCGAAAAACACAGCTCGGTGACTTCTTTATCTAAACACGTAGACAAACATTCAATTGTTTTCAACCGATATGGCCTTCCACAGCAATCTTGACAAAAATGTTAAAATAATGTAATGCGTGAAGACCGTAAAAAAAACGTTAATTTTCCCTACAAATAATCCGATCGGCTTTTATTGAACATTTTTAAAGGACTCAGAGATATTTCTACGACTTACAATTGTTTAGTGACGTCATGGCTTTCCACGGCCATCTTCAGCAAAAATGCCAAAATATCTTACGTTTGGAGACGATGTACCCAACAGCATTTAATAATTAAATGTCGAGGCTCAGGTGTAAGGACAGGCATGATACATCGTTTTAATGGAAAATTAATTACTTTTCGGTGCTGTTGCGAATATACAGGATAACTGAGAATAGTGTACAATGCCAGCCCTAATTGTGTGTGAAACTTTATTTCCAATTAGAATAAAAGAGAAGTAACCCTTTGAAGTCAGCTTGTTTTTTTTATTACAATGATGCATCACATTTTAAAGTTTAATGTTGTTTGTTTGAGGGAAATATCAAAAATCCTATTTTTGTAAAGAATGCCTTTGAAGTAACGAAATAAGAAATAAATTAGTGCTTTTTACATGATGGAAATTACATTAAATTGAATAAAAACTCCAGAGAAACACTAGAGGGATAAATTTGTAACGAGCGTAAAAACATAGAAATGGTTTCACGGATGTAAATAGATAGAAATTAACATCTCATAACAGTGAAACACCGTATTTTTATGGTGTGCCTAAGATCTATAAAATTAACGGATGCTTAAAACCTGTTTTTAGCGGTGTAATATACTTCTTTTCTACACCTATGTGTACCGCTCTTTCATGGATTAGTTTCACTAATAACGAATGGATTTTGGTACTAGCCACTTTCAAAACGGCCTATTTGTTTAAGGACATTTATATTTTAACATTGCGATATTTTCACTGAAACAGTACCAAGTTTTCCTCCCGGTTCCTGGGCGTTCCAGTTCCTGGGAGGAAAACGAGGTACTGTTTCAGGCTGAACCATTGTAAAACATCATTCTTGCTGGTTGAGAGACAAGGATCTAACTAATGGTCACCGTTTAGTTAGTGGTATGCCAATGGATGTTCGTCAAAACTTTTAGTACTAAAGTTCTTGGTAACGTAAAAATTTCCCCCTTCCGCTCTTATGCCTTTGCTCTTTCAGGGTGTCCCGAAATTAAGGCACCATACTTAAATAGCGTAAGTTACGTCCAAAAATAACACCAAATTATATGAACATACACTCACTTTCACATGAAATGCACCACCCAGTAATAATAATAATTAAGTCTTGTAATTTTGGCAAAATCATGCTTCATAATAGAGTATCAAATGATCAGACTTTCAGTAAAAAAGAAAGAATGCTGGTGGTTTTTTTGTCATCGACCTATTTGATTTTTTATTCAATTGTAAATAAATAAAATAATATTTACATGGAAATATCAGTTTATTTTGTTGTTGAACTGTGAACAAGACATCTCAAAATGCCCCCAGTGAGACAGCGTCGAAATTTTTCCCACGTTTCGGATTTTGATAGAGGGCGAATTATCGGCATGAAGGAGGGTGGACTTTCTTTTCGTGAGATTGCCCGAAGAATTAATCGGAACCACACCACGATTGCGAGAATATGGTCTTCGTGGTCTGAAGAGAGGGTTCAGCGACATCGTCCAGCTGGACGTCCTCCCCGTAGCAGCAACGCACGTGAAGATCGACTTCTTAGACGGATGGCCATTGGTGATCGATTTCAAACAACAATGTCTGTTGCAGTAGATTGGATGGGAGCTCTAAATCGTCGGGTGTCGATGGCAACAGTTTACAGAAGAATTTCGTCTTTTGGCCTGCATTCATACCGCCCAAATCTACGACTGCCACTAACCGCCCAACACCAAGCTTCCAGATTGGCCTGGTGTCAAGAACGAATTGATTGGAATCATGAGTGGAACAATATCGTCTTCAGTGACGAGTCGCGATTTTGTTTATGGATCAATGATGGTCGAGAAGAGTCAGACGATACCGAGGTGAAAGAAGAAATTTGCAATTTTCTGAAAGGCGCCACACAGCTTTAACACCTGATGTTATAGTCTGGGGTGCGATATGTGTTGGCCGAAGATCTTCTCTTGTGTTCGTTCCAGGCACCCTAAACGCACGTCGCTACATTGACAATGTTCTGAGGCCAGTATTAGTACCTTTCATGCAAACTTTACCAAATGGCATTTTCCAACAGGATAATGCAAGACCACATAGTGCGAACATTACTCGACGATACCTGGAAGAAGCACAATTGGAAATACTGCCTTGGCCTGCACGGTCACCGGACCTATCGCCCATTGAACATCTTTGGGATATGATGAGTCGCCGTCTTCGAAATTTACCGAGGTCTCCAAACAATGTGGATGACCTACGACATCATCTTGAGGTAGCATGGAATGAAATACCCCAGGAAGATATTGATCATTTGTTGCAAAGCATACCGCGAAGAGTACGTGCTTGCATTGCCGTACGAGGCGATGTTACTCATTATTAATTTTTTCATTATCAAATGTTGTATCTTTTAACTGAAAGTATGATCATTTGATACTCTATTATGAAGCATTATTTTGCCAAAATTACAAGACTTAATTATTATTATTACTGGGTGGTGCATTTCATGTGAAAGTGAGTGTATATCAAAAAACGCTTTTTTAACGATCTATGGCTCTTTAAAGACATAACTCTGATGATGGTTATTTTGACATATTTCCAAAACAGTGCAAGATAACTTTATGAAATTTAGTATGATTTTATACCTTTTGATTGGCTGATGTGGCTGAATAGAGAATATTTCGTCAGAGGCGTGCCGCACGGGGGGCGTCGGAGTTAAAAAATGCTACATTTTTTTAATGTGCCCACTTTTTTAGCTGCTGATACAAAATTATGAAACCACATATGCATCCAGAAAAAAAAGGTACTCTTGGTTCACATTGATAGAACGCTCCATTTTCGAATAAAATTAATTTGAACATTACATTGCATGACAAATACAAATGATGCTTAAAACGATCATTTTTAACCATATCAAAACTATTAAACAATAATAATTAAAAAAAAACCAAGAAATTTAAATGACACATTTTTAGAGTAAGTTTTCAAATAAGTTACCGTTTTGTTGGATACACAGTCTAGATCGTCTTTTTATGCTCTGGGAGGCACGAAGGATTTGAAACGGATTTTCTTTTTTGAACAGTAACTTATTTGAAAACTTACTCTAAAAATCATTTAAATTTCTTGTTTTTTTCTTTTATTATTGTTTAATAGTTTTGATACGGTTAAAAATGATCGTTTTAAACATCATTTGTATTTGTTATGCAATGTAATGTTCAAATTAATTTTATTCGAAAATGGAGCGTTCTATCAATGTGAACCAATCAAGAGTACCTTTTTTTTCTGGACGCATATGTGATTTCATAATTTTGTATCAGTAGCTAAAAAAGCGGGCACATTAAAAAAATTTAGCATTTTTTAACTCCGACGCCCCCCGTGCGGCACGCCTCTGACGAAATATTCTCTATTCAGCCACATCAGTCAATTAAGATTTAAAACGTATAAAATCATACCAAATTTCATAAAGTTATTTTGCACCGTTTTGGAAATATGTCAAAAAAACCATCATCAGAGTTATGTCTTTCAAGAGCCATAGGTTTGTTAAAAAAGCATTTGGTGGTGTTATTTTTGGACGTAATTTACGCTGTTTAAGTATGGTGCCTTAATTTCGAGACACCCTGTATATTTACTCTTACTCACGTAATTCTTATCCGACGCACTTTTATTCCATTGTATTCGCTCTTAATTTAATTATTAATCTTGATTCTCTTATTCTTATACACCCATTATCCTCACAATCGCGTTAGTCACGAACCTTCTTAATTTTTGTAATTAGTAATTAAAGTGCATTGCAATCAGCAGTTGTTCGAGTTTTGTTCGAGTGTCTTGAGTTTTGCTTGAGTCTAAAAAATCCAAGATACTAAACAGATGTTACAACTGGAAACACTACAGCAGCATAAACTTATCCATACATCCATTATTCAGATTTTTGCTAAATATCCTAAACCCATTAGGAAAATAGATTCATAACTTAAAAATTCTAGGTACATCTTTACTACATCTCCATCACTGGATTGTTTTGATATTTTTCTGGAACGTGGCACTGGAACGCCATGATAGCTATGAACAATTCAATTGTGTCATTGTATGTTCGGCAACATGACTCATCGGACGTCCTTGGGTCAAGCTGAAACTGATGATGGAGGTGCGATTGCCGAATTGAACGTCAAAAGTGCAGTGGCTCAAATTCAGGTCAATGGCGCAGGTAACAAATTAAGTTTTATGAGGATATTGTAATTCAAACGTATTATCGCACATTTTTATGCAACAATTTTCTTTTTTTGTTTTATTCTTTTTGGGAGCAACACTGCACACACAAGTAAGGATGAAATTGCACACTACTCTCAGTTGTCCTGTACCGTGTGTCCCAAATAGGTGAAGCGACTCTTGTAAAAGGTAAAAAATGTTCGATTTAAATTTTCATTTTTTAGAGTTCATCCTTGCTTGGTTAAAGACTAATTTCTAACATAATTTCACTTTTAGAAAATCACGTATGTTTTTAAAATTTTTTAAAAACCTAGTTTCCTCTAAAGCGTCTTCTCTGTATCAAATACGACGTAACGTTATTAAGAAAAGTTGTTTAGAATCGAGACATGAGTTCATACTCCAAATTTGAAAGTCCTCGACCAACTTTGATTTCTCACATTTTGCTGCATTGCATTTTACCCATACTAATATGAATTTGTTAAATTTAAAGCATGAACATGATCTTATCAAAATTAAACTATTTCTCGAAGACAATATTAACATTAAACGAAACAGTTTACTTGATTTAGTGCTATGAAACCGGTGAAAGATTAATAAATATGGCTATTGCGCTATTCGATGAAAAATATCCAAACATTGTCATTAACAAAAGTACTGCTAGGCCTTTAGTCAAGAGACTTTTTACAACAGGAAGCATTCATTATAAGAGAAAACAAACAAAAACCTATGATGAAATTGATGCAGATACTTTAATTGCTTTAAACTCAAAAGACGCAAATCCCAACACATCATTAAGAAAACGAAGGGTGCATATACTACGTGACAAAGAAAGGTAAACACCCATTAAAAACCATTTTATTTTGATAATTTTTTGCATGTTGACTTATCTTAAAAAAAGAAAGAAATGATCAAAATTTCAAGTTTATCTGTTAATTTTTTTTTAGTTTCCATGGGTCGTTCCTTAAAAAAATAAAATTTTGTTTAAACATTTTTGTTCACATTTGCATCGCAACTTTTGTGAAGTGTGTTGCAATCGGTCATAATTTTTATTCATTATGCCTAGAGTGCGTAGAATTGAACAGATCCGTCAGCTTAGTGACTTTGAGAGGGGGCGGATTGTTGGGTTGCGCGAAGCAGGTCTGTCGGTCAGAGAAGTGTCTAGAAGAACTAACAGATCCTTAGGAACCATAGTGCGGTGTCACCAGGCGTGGACTCAGGAAGGCCGTGGGCACAGAGCCAGAGGCACTGGGCGACTCAGAGGAACTACAGAGCGCGAAGATCGTCGATTGCGACCTTTGGCTCTTAGAGACCGATTTAGCAGCAGTCGAGCTATTGCAAATCAGTGGTTTGAAGAACATGGGAATAGGGTTGGTATGCGTACAGTATATCGCCGAATACGAAGTTTTGGCCTTTTGTCCTATCGTCCGCATTGGGTGCTGCCTCTCACTCGCGAACATCGATCTAACCGCTTACAATGGTGTAGAGAGAGGATTCAGTGGGACCAAGAATGGACTCAGGTGATCTTTAGTGATGAATCCCGCTTCTGTCCGGGGATGAACGACGGTCGGGCAAAGGTGAGAAGGCGACGGGGTGAAAGGCGAGATCCACAATTTGACAGAGAGCGTCATGTCCACCGTACTGTAGGCGTTATGGTATGGGGTGCTATCGCATATGGTAGCAGGTCACCCCTAGTTTTCATTAGAGGCAACATGACTGCCCAACGCTATATCCAAGAAGTGTTGGAGCCATATGTGATTCCATATTTTCGAACTATCCCGAACGCTATTTTCCAGCAAGACAATGCTAAACCTCATGTTGCTAGGCAAACAATAACGTTCATGGATCAACATCAAATCAACCGTTTACCCTGGCCACCTCGATCGCCGGATCTGTCTCCTATTGAACCTGTCTGGGACATGATTGGCCGCAGACTGTTGAATTTACAGCACCCTCCACAGACTTTAGCAGCCCTTACTCATGAAGTTCAAATTGCCTGGAATGAGATACCTCAAGAAGACATTGACAATCTTATTAGATCCGAGCCCAGGCGTATCAATGAGTGTATAAGGAACCGTGGATGCTCAACACACTATTGAAAAAAAAAATGAAGTTCTTCCTTTGATCTTGCTGAAAATGTAATCATTAAATAAGTATGTGGTACTGAACACGTACAAAAAAAATTATCAAAATAAAATTATCTTTAATGGGTGTTTACCTTTCTTTGTCACGCAGTATACAAACATAAGTAAAACACATTTACAAAAAATTTATAAAGCAAACCATATTTGCCTATATAAAGCCAAATTTTGTCACTCTTTGGAGGAAGGTGACGAAGCAAAACGATTGAAGTTCTCTTTGTCTTTGGGAAAGTTAATTTTAAAAAACAGAAATTTTCCTAAACTAATAATTCTTTCTCGTGAAAGCATGTTTACCACAAATGGTGTCCCGTCGTCCCAAAACTCCTGATACTGGAGTGAAAACAACTCCTGTTATGTAATTAATGCAAAAAGGCAATATTTTAAAAATGTAAATGTTTGGTGCGCCGTGTTATACGAGTTAGGCATCGTTGAACCTTTTTCATCGAAGAAAAATTAAATCAGCATATTTATTTACAAATTCTCCAAAGGTTTATTAACGAACTTTCTTTAAATATTCAATAGTCCCATTTCTTTCAAAGTGTCGGTTACTCTGTCTATTCTTTACAAACGATTACTGACTGGCTAAATTATCAATTTGGTGAAAGATGGTTTGGAATAATGAGGCGGACATCTTGGCAGCCCAGATCCCCAAACCTTACAATAATGGATTTTTTTTTGTTTGGGCAAGAATGGAACAAATAGTTTATGAAGAGCACATTTCAGATGATACAAAAATATTAAAAAACAGGATACCATAGGCAGTTCAATTAATTCTTAGAGATCACATACAGGCAGCTTTTAAAGAATTCCAACATGATGAATGATGAAAAATGTCCAAATTTAGGGGGGATTTAGTGGAACTTTAAGTTTGATATGAGATTGTACATTTTTTTAATTTGTCTAATGATAACAGTTGATTGTTTTAATAAAACAAAAATTGATAAAAATCAAATTCTTTGATTTGGGAAATAGAACAAAATGTGAGAAATCAAAGTTGGTCGAGGACTTTCAAATTTTGTGTGTGGGCTTAGATCCCTATTCTAAACAATATTTCTTAATAACATTATGTCGTATTACAGAAAAGACACCTTACTCTACAAGAAAATAGGTTTTTTGAAAATTTCCAAGACATACTTGATTTTCTAAAAGTGAAATTATGTTAGAAATTAGTTTTTAACCAAGCAGGAATGAATCCCAAAAACTTACGATTTAAATCAAATTTTTTTTTAGCTTTTACAAGAGTCGGTTCACTTATTCGGGGACACACGGTATATTAAAGAATCTTGAAATTTAACAAAAAAAATGTTATGTTCATCGTCTTTACACATAGGATTATTTTGGCATTTTTGCCTAAGGTGGCTTTGGAATACCATGATGGTTCAAAACAATTGCGCGTTTGTACGGTTTTAAAGCGGTGTGGCGTATCAAATATGTTGGAACTAAGTTAAAAACGGTGGACGAGTCGCAATTTGTCTATTGAAGGTAAAAAGTACAATTTGACTATAGAAACTCCCTTAGGAACTCCATATCTGCTTAAAAAATTCTTAATATGAAAAAGTACAGATATGGGCGCTATTTTCCTCTGATAGTCATAATATTTTTCAAATCAAGACCTTATTAACCAGTTTTATTTCTAAAGCACGTTTTCAAGGCGCTTGCACCCTTGTGAAATTGCAAGTAAACTGACAAAGTATGTTTATTAGCTCGACGAACCGTGTCATTTTCAACGCGAAAACTCGTAAAATATGAAATGTTTTGTTCATGGCTGAATTTTTTAATGCCATCAAAAGAGAACCTTTGTGAATCAAGACAAATTATTTCTTGTATTTTTTTTCATAATTATAAAAAAAAATTCAAAAAATCTATAATTTTTCTGTCAAATTGAAATAACACAAAAGATAAAACCTCTATTGCAAAGATTAAGGAGTGCAATTGGGCTAAGTCTGAAAACATACTGTATTTTAGGTAAAATGAAAACAATTCCGAAATTTCCCTTCAGTCCAATTCTGGATTAACTAAAAGACAATGTGCATAAGTAGCTTCTTTGATATCTGCAATAACTCAAAATATCTTTGTCGGTCAGTCAAAGTTTAAACTCCAAAACCCTCTCTTGAATGACATGAAATTTAGAAAGTCTCATCAGATACATCTCAAGCTAATTAATTTACAATTAATCAATCTGAATTATCAAATTTCACGACTCTGGAAACACTCGTCATATTTGCATACACCTTTTTCGCAACTTGGACCCAAACATGCAGTTTTAGATGGTAAATTGGGCGGTAAATAACCTGAAAATTTAGTGCCTCTATATGTGTTATCAGATGAAGAGGAAGCTTTGGAGGAAGTAATTAGACCCTAACACGAAATACCAATTAAACTTAATAATATTGCGGTTTGGATGTTGAATAACTTTCCCCCTAGGATTTCCTAAGGGGATGAGGTGGACGGTGTTTGTTAAACAACAACTATCAAAAGTTCCGGTATTAAATTAATAATCAAGTTCACGTTCCAAAATTGGAAACTTTAAAGTTCCTTCTCGATTTATTTCAGAAAATTTCCATATCTAATACCAGTAAACTTCCAGCCTTTCAGCCCCCTTCCTCCATCTAAATGCATCTCCGCTCTTCCGTTTTGTAAACGGATATTACACGTATCACCGCTCCTCTATTTACACCTCAAGGAACTTCGAATTTGGACTAATCAGACCGGCGAAATTCCAATTAGCATTAAATAGAAACATCGACATTTTCCATTTCAAATTCAAATCCAGGGACAGGACTAATTCTCGTTTTGCCGCCGCTTTCAATGTTAATTTTTGGCGGCGCCGTTTATAATTTTGAATCAAATATCGCATATATTTAGGAAATGAGGAGGTTTTCCAGGTGGCAGTCCGGTTTCAAATTAATGGAAATGTGATTTTCCATGAGGGTTTTACGCAATGGTGGTTTCATTGCGAAGGTAAAATGCATGAAACCGTAGATAGTGTGGAGATTTAGGTGGAGGTGTAAAGGAAATGTAGGGGAAATTATTGCTAGGAACTGGTGTTTACGTTATTTATTGAGGTTTAATTATAATGAAATCTTTGATTTTAATTATGATTTTTTGATGATTGCGATCTTTTGATTATAATTAAGTCTTTGGTTTAATTGTAGTTAAAACCCAATAAGTAACGTCCGTTGCAAAAAAAATCACCTGAACCATTTTAGGTTATGGCTTAGGTAAAAAAACAACGAAATTGCATTAAAATTCCCATGGATTAAATAGTCTGCAACGTCTCTGCTTTCTCAAAGAAAGATCAATAAAAAATCCAGATCTGAAGTACTAGCCGAAGTGTTTCCACCGGGTGGATACCAAAAAAAGGCCCCTTCTTGAAGTAATGTTAATCATGGCTGCCTCTTTTTTTCCAATAGGCAGAAAGGTGCTACGTAACACCTGAAACCATCAAAATTAAAATATCCACAAAATGTATATTTATGATATGAGTGTTAAAAGCTAAACAAATTAAATAAGTGTCTGTGCTAAAATTGGCATATTTAATATAAATATATGTATATGAAAAGTTTGTTTTCTGCCCAAAAGTACCACAATAAAATTTTAATCAAAAAGCCCAAAAACCCAATTTTCACCAACTACAAGCCCAAAAAATTTCAGCTGAATCGAAAGTGGCAAAACATGAATGAGTTGAAAGGGATTTTAATTTATAATTCCCAGGACATCGACGGAAAATCACGGGCTCCATTATTAAACTTTGTGTGCTACATGTCTGCAATTAATGGCAATTTGGTGTCGAAAAGCTAATGCTGATGATTCCTATTTGAATAAGCCAAATCTCCATGTAGTCTGCATATCGCAAAGTCTCAACGTGAAGCTTTATTGAATGCAAATCAGCCATAACAAATTACAATGTATGCAGATTTTCCAATCTAAATTCAGTCCAAAGTCAAGTAGTTCCTAAACAAATAATGACATTTTGGCAATATTTTAGTCACTCCATTATGATGCCACTTTCTAGAAATATCCATTCATTTCCTAAACCATCAAATAAGAATTTTACAATTTTGTCCAAAATAATGGAAAAGTTCCGCATTTTCCATATCAAAAATTTCATTTTCTCAGCTAAAATACCTTTACAGAACTATTTTTGAATAACTTGAGTTGGTTTGGAAATGTCAGGTTTAAATCGCAGGCAAACTGGAATGGAATAAATCCTGATTTTATAGCCGGAATCCTAGTCTGGCTCCCTGGATCAAGAGCTAATAGCTAGAGCAAGCGAGTAAACATAATGCAGAATTTATTTGGATTGAGTCAAAATTGAAATTGTTGAATTTTGTTCCTGGGAGGAAAACGTTTAGTGGATAAATTTTGCCATGAGAATCCGGTTCTATCTTCATAATAATATTATCATTATAAAAGTCTTAATTTGATTGCTGTTTAGATGAGCTTAGTTTAAGTTTTCCAAAGATTATAAAATTTCCAGGAGCCATTTCGGCTCTCCCGATTTGAGCAGTTTTTGAGAAATGTCTAGAATTGTGGTCTAGTCCGAATTGGAAAGTTTGGAAAGCAATATTGACTAAATGTAAATTGAATCACTCAAATTGAATAACTTTAAGGGTGTTTCTGAATGTTTCGAAGTAGTATGGTGAACGATTTCAGGGGTTCTGAGGGTACATTTCAAGATTTTTGACAGACAAAAATTCCGCATTTTTTTGCTAAGGCGATTTCTGCAATCGACTCATAAAAATTTAGTAATTTAAAAAGTAATAATGCTCAAGGTTTTTCCCTTTAAAATTGCGAAAATTGGGGGGTAATTATCAATCCTTTTGAAAATCACACATCCCAGCCGAATGGGATGAACGAGAAGTCAGATTTCTGATCGAAGAGTTAAATATGTGTGCGATTTTCTAAATCCTGCTAAATATTCATGAATGCCAAGAGCTCTGTCCTAGAGCCTCAAAACTGTCATAGTCGCTATTAATTTCTGCGAATATTTATCTCCCTCCACTGTTCCACTTTTCACTTATCATATTATATTCCTATCAAAATGTAATAATAACGCCATTAATCGATCAACCCATGTTTATTGGCCAACACCCAGTGCATGTTCAAAATTCTGGTTGTTCTACATAAAGCTGATTTATAGCCTGCAGTCTAGTTACGCCATAGTAAATTTGAAGCCCTAATTGGCAGATGTTTTAGATAGAGGAATTTCAGATCATACATTACATTATTTATTGGATAGTGATCACAAAATAGGTGTCACTGGATATTTGTGAAGCGAATTGTGCATTCCCTGAATATCGCTAAAATAGCTGTTTAGAGTCCCCAGTGTATATCAACACTCCTTCTAGATCTATTGATGGCCTGAAAGCCTGTCAGAAGCAGCGAAAAGAAGTTTCAGCAATCTAATAAACATCGAGGATAACCCAGTTTAAAAAGCTTTAAAAGGGGAGTCCTTTTTCGCACTTAGCAGCAACATTGTAATGGAAGAACGTAATTGAAACATATGAGCTTCTCAATTTGGAATTTCAGCACATCCTGACCCCGATAATAAATCTCAAATTGTAATGGTAACGGAATGAGAGGCAGAATCGACGTTGAAATAATGACGAAGTGCATTTCCTATTCACAACATTTTTCAATTGGCTTTTGCGCCCCGTTTTCATTAAAACGGATAGCTGCAATTTTTCACTGATTTTTTTGCGACTTTTAGAGGGCGTATTATTCCGTCTCAGCAATATTTATGCATGTTTTAATTTTTAAGCATGAAAAAGGCTCGAACCGAAATCATACCCCTTTGGGAGTTCGGTTAGATAATTAGCCTTGAGATTGTTCAGCTCCACTTAATCCAGAAAATACCGTAAAATTTTTGAAAAGGCCCTTCTCGACAAAGAAAAATACAGAAAAATGCCAAGTTTAAGTTCAGTACGTACAAAAAACGTAGTAAATATTTTTCTTAACATTTATCCCTTTGGACTGATATAATATCTTGGAAAAGCTAGCTTTCAGTTAATAGAAAAGCAATACATTTGGTTTTTAAATTACCTCGGATGTCCTAAAAATAATATTTCAATGTTGTCATAAATAAAATGTCATATTTATTCGTATATTTCCCGGTAAGCATGTCGGAGAACATTATGCTTGACCTTGAGCAGACACGCCCTGATTGGCCGATATTTGGTAAGTCATTGCCTACTAGTCAGCCAATTACAAAGTAAATGCAGGCATTTAACTGTGGTAGGGGGCCGTAATTGATTGTTTAATCATTTTTGCACCTTGAGTCGTAGGATCATAATACAGCGCTTGTAAAAAGTATTGCAACACATTTATAACTTTAATAAACCTGATATTTTTAAAAATGCTTAAACATGTATAATTTTATTTAAAAAAGCCATTTAATTCATTATTTTCCACGTTCAAATTTTTCACCCCTACCAAATTTGTATTTTCAAATGGAAAGGTACCCATTGGGTATATCAAACGAAAGGTAATTCAATAAAGAATATAACGGTATGCTCAGAACTAAAATTAGATCTATAGTTTCCCTAAAAAATAAAATTATTGGATACAAAATAAAGCAATTCACTATTACATCAAACAAATTTGAAATTTCTTACATAAATGTTCGAATTGGACTCCAGCAACAATTTGACAATGACTCAGTCGTTCCTCGAATTCTTTTATGTAATTATTCAGTGTTGCTTCTGTTATTAATTCTAATTCTCTTCGAATTCTAAAACGTAAATAATCTAAATTTCTTGGTCTATTTTTGTAAACGGAACCTTTTAAGTGACTCCACAAAAAAAATTAAGAGGCATAAAATCTGGAGATCGCGATGGCCATTCTATTGTGCCCTTCCACCAATCCATTTCCTAGAGAAAAATCTCATCAAGATGCTCTCTCACAACTACAGCATAATGTGGCGACGCACTATCTTGTTGGAACCAAATAATAGTGGTTATTTGTTTCTCATGCTCTCCAGGAAAAATTGCTTCAACTATTTCATTTTGCAATAAGTGCAAGTAGGATGTGTCGTTTAAGTTCCCCTCCATGAAAAATGGGCCGATGAACTGGTAGCAGGTTATACCCATTCAAACATTGAGTTTTTGCGGGCGTTGTGTATACAGCGTCTGCATCCAATCAGGGTCGTCTGTAGACCCGAACCGGCAATTATGCCGACAAATAGATCCATTTAGGCAAAACGTTGCTTCATCCGAAAATAAAATTCTAGAAAAGCACTTATTATTCTGAATGTCTTTTTCGTGCATCAATTCACAAAATTCCATTCTGCGATCAAAATCTTCAGGCGTCAACTCTTGGGTAATGGAAATTTTGTATGGATGAAATATTTCTCGTTTAAAAAGATTACTTACTGATTTTGCAGGTACATCAAATTCATCGGCAAGTTTGCTGTTGAATTGTATGAGGTTTTCATCGATAGATAACAGAATGTCTAGTGCTTTATCGCTACCAGTTGCTATTCGAAATCTTCCCCATTTTTTCGCATTTTCAGTTTGTTCAAATTTTTTATTAATAAAATACACTACACTCCTTTGTATAGTTGGGTCTGGATATTTCTCATTAAATATGAGATACATCTCTTCGTAAGTTCTTTTCCAATCTGAATTCCTCAAAAAGTTTAACAAATCTTCGCTTCTTAGATAAACGATCCATTTTTTTTTTTTATATTCTAACTATGGTAGGTGCCTAACAACTGAATTCGACTACTAATAAATTCTACGAAAGCCACAAAATTTTGTATCTAAAAAAATTGTGTACCTTGACGATTTGGAATTTTTACGTTTCATTGTCATTTTTTCATTCTCTTTCAAAGTGAAATAAGAATGGATGTCTATTTGAGAAGCAAAGATTAAAACTTTTAATTTTTTTAGAATATGGAATTTTTTCTATTTATTTTTTAAGTAACTGTAGATCCGATTTTGGTTTAGAGTATATCGTTGTATCTTTTATTGAATTACTTTTCATTTGATATACTACAACCTTTGCGTTTGAAAATAAAATTTCAGTAAGGGTAGCTTGAGAGGGGTGAAAAAAATTGAACATAAAAAATAATGCATTCAATGGCTTTTTTTAAATAAAATTATACGTGTTTAGGTATTTTTTTTTAGTATAGGGTTTATGAAAGTTATAAACGTGTTAAAATACTTTTTACTAGCGCTGGATAAGGAAGTAATGTTTTTATTCATTTTTGTAACGAGGAATAACTGTCTTACAGAAATATTGATTTTATTAACATGTGTTTTATTAGTCTGACTCACTATTTCTATGCCTGTTAAATGAATCACGACATCAAAATCATACCCCTTTTGTTGAAGTTTAACGAAAGAAGTTATTTAATTCTCGTGAATGGCCTTGAATACAGTCTTCCTTCCCGCCTTCCCAAATCGAATTTTTATTATCCGAGAAACTTCGGACGGCTTGATAAACTTATTATAAACGACCAGCTGGCAGAAAGTCTTCGTGTATTGATGTCACACTCGGGCAATGCGACCCTTTAACCAGGGTTTACGTGCCCCTAGATTGACAAAACATAACTATCAATCATCAGGGATGTTGTGAGAGTCCATCAGAGGATAGTGGGATTTGGACATTGAAAAACCTTTGAAAGGTTCTTTCACTTTGAGAAGATTGTATTGCACCTTTTAAAAAGCTTTGCTGGAATTATAAAAAATGATCCTGGAGACCAGTTTGGACAGTATGTTCAGTCTTTTTTTTTAGGCAAACACAGTAAAAAATTGACAACTTAAAATTCATCGAAGTAAACTGCATACGTATGTATACGATATGCATTTTACAATAGTAGTAAAAATTTCTAAAAATTGACCAGTTTTACACATACATGTATGTACTTAAGTTTTCCATGATGATTCCACGAGAGCTTTCGCTCGCGTTTGAATTTTTTTCAGCTTCATATCGTATTTCATATAACATTAGGGAGACAGTAAGCAGTCGACAGTTGAAGAGCCATTAATGTAGATTCTTCACTCTAGTTCTGGAAATTTCCAAACTTTCCCCCTTTTACAGATATATTACAGTTTCTCAGGAGCAGGTACCGCATTGGCTCTGGCACGTCTCTGATTTTTTTTCACTTGAAATCAAATTTATTACTATTGAACAAATAACAAAGGCAGCATTTCCACAAAAAAATTGGCAGTTCTTCTTACAGTGCTACATTTATCTACATACATCCATATCTCCCCAAATGTCCACATACACAACATGAAATGGCTGAAACTCTAAATCTTCCTTTTTGTTGCAGTTTGCCAGAGTAAGAAATAACAAAACAGATTTATTAATGGTTACATGTCTGACCGAGACTCACCTCTTTTAGCTGATTTTAAATGACGTAGACGTTAATGCTAAAAAGGGTCAGAAATTTTCCGAGTATTAACCTTTTGCGCCAAATTAGGCTCAAATATGTCCCGCGTTTCGCTGAATGAATGACTCGAAAATCGCTGACCTGTTGTTAACTTTCTGTCCCCGAGAAGACGGGATTATGAGCTTCTTTTGCTTGTAAATGGAGATGGAAGCGTGGTAACTCGTCCGAAATTATGGTCTCTGAATTAAGCACCGATTGTCTGGTGTGACAGTATCATTTTTTGCAAAATTCGGATATTTAAAACCGTGAAATCATGCAATAAACAAATGTAGAGTATTAGATTTTAAGATGTAGGGCAATATTAAATTGTCACTTTGCTAAACCTATTGGCCGCCCACAGCCCATAAGTTATTTAATAAACAGTGGTGGAGTACCTTTAATTTATACAATTTTTAATAATTATATTGTAAATGATTATATTTTCATTCCTCATTCCTCTTTGCAATTTTCGAATCCGGATTCGCCCCTGATTTTAGAAACTAAAACCTATGAAAAATTGCGTAATTATTGATTAACGGCCTTTATTTTAGTACACATAAATAAGTGTACAGTGTGTCCATTTGAAAACTTATCGTCCCAAATATTATAAAAATGAAAATATGAAAATACTGAGGAAGGTAGTCTTCCAGGTTACGAGGGGAACTCTTTTGACGTTATCTGCGTAAATCTAATAGTCATTCCTTGCCAGCTTTGAAAATTTTAAATAACACCCCTCACCGAGATGCAAGTCATATTGAAGGTAATTATAAGTAAAAAATGTCAGTGCATTAAGAAATTCGATTTGTCAAAACGTTTTTGTATAATCAAGGAAAAACTAATACCCCAATTTCAAATACATGCAATAAATTTTCGATATTCCCAGATTTTTTGAAATTCCTTTCTGTTCAACAAATATTAATATTAATGTTTTTCATCAGATGGGACACATTCCATTCATCATTTTTGGCATGCAAGATTTTGCCATTTAGTACTTGTTAAATGATGTGCGATAGTGTAACATTAATATTTCGATTAACATGATATATTCTGTAGAAGAAAGAGTAGAAATGATTTTAATGTATGATGCGAATAACTAAACCCCTCGGCAGACTGCTAGAATTTTCAACGCGAAATATCCTAAAAAAAAATGTTCTCATGTCTACAGAAAACAACTTACAACGAACCAAAAATTTACAACGACAGGGTTAATAGCCAATTTATGTATTCATACGAGAGTATTAAATGAAGCTACCACAATTGAAATGTTGGAACAATTTGTAGCTGAAGCAACCACGCCTATTAGAAAAGTGTCTCATCAAACTGGAGTTTCAATTCGTTCTATTGCAAAAGTAACGAAAATACACAAGTTTCACCCATACAAAATACAAATTCATCAGGTATTAACTGAGAATTATCCCGATCGCAGAATTGAATTTTGTGAAAGCATGACAGTACTGATTACCGCTATCCGAAATATTGTTAAAAAAATTTATTTCTCCAATGGGTGCATATTTTATTTAAGTAATTTTGTTAACAAGGAGATTTTTTGTCGTTATTGGTGTGACCAAAATCCTCATATTTTTTGAGAAAACCATACTCAGTAGCCTCAAAAAGTTAATGTATAGGCTGAAATATTAAGAGATACTGTAATTGAACCATTATTCATCGATTGTAACGTTGATAGTAAAATATACCTTAACAGGTTACAAAAGTCAATTGATCATCTTGTAAAAGAGGCTGTAGCTAAGCAAATAGATCATAACGGCTATTATCTACCCAATGAATATATTTTGCACTTTCAACAAGACGGGGCATCGTTACATTATGTCATGCTAGTGCGATATTAACTTGATGGCCGATTTCCAGGTAGCTGGATTAGTTAAAGAGAAACAATTGAATGGCCGCCAAGGTCTCCTGATTTAATGCTTCTTGATTTTTTCCTTTGGGATCATCTTAAATCAGTCATTTATTAATCAGATCCTGAAGACATTGATAAACTAAAAAATCGCATAACCCCAGAATGTCGGGTCATTACTAAAAATACATTTCAAAGGATCTGACAGGAGTTCGAAAGTAGATTCTATTTGTGTTTAGCACAAAATGAACATTATTTTGAACATCTAATGACTTAAATGTGACAAACTTGTAAGTCTAAAAAAGTTATCCTACACATTTGCTACGGGTAAGTTGATATTTTTAACCCCATTAATACCTAACATTAGATTGACTTTTTTTCATTTTTCCATAATAAGTTTTCGAAAACGTTTTGACAAATTGAGTCTCTCAGTACACCAATATTTTGTACTCTTAATTACCTTTAATATGAGGTGCTTTAAATATCCTAATTACCTTTAAGTATCGGTAGGGGGTACCATTTA
Source organism: Euwallacea similis (assembly GCF_039881205.1). NCBI lineage: Eukaryota > Metazoa > Arthropoda > Insecta > Coleoptera > Curculionidae > Euwallacea > Euwallacea similis. Next base: position 6,171,986 of record NC_089613.1, read on the forward strand.
AAATTTTCAAGTAGAGGTGGCAAATGGTGATTATTCGGTTTACGCAGATAATGTCAAAAGTGTTTCCTTTGCAACCTGGAAGACTACCGTGCTCAGTATTTTCATATGTATTTCCATTTTTATAATATTTGAAGTGGTAAGCTTTCAAATGAACACACTGGATAAATACATAAATTAAAAAATTTAACTTAATTTAAAACGATAGTTAAAATTTGGCCAATCGCGTTTTTAATTTTGAAACCAATCGCCATTTTTTGAAAATTTAGATTTCAGTTATAAAATAATTAAAAAATACAACTTGCTACGCCTCTGAATTTTAATAAATAAAATTGTCAGTTTCCCTAAATCTAGCAGATTTTTATTACCGCCACTGTTTAGGTGATGAGCACTCTTATAGATTTTTATAAAATTCAGGAAAAGTGGCAGGTTGTCTCTGATGGATAAGAAGGTTCAGTACTCGTTTAGTTTCTACTAATAGAAAATGAATTTTCCTATACATGAACTAGTCACCAATTGCGGAAAGAATCAACTATTATAAGAGCATCTTTAAATCCAGAAAAACTGGCTAGCTAAGTCGTCTCAAAATCAGTGGTGCAACAGAGTAAGAAAATATTAGATTGGTGAGAATGAAATGCATGATTCTGTGAAGTATCATAATGAATAACAGATAACTGTGATATTTAAAAACAGCCGACATCTCTCTTTTTTGTTAGAAAGGTACATTTTTCTCTGTTAAATGTATACTTAGATATGTGAATATCAGTCGTTTTGTTGTTAATAAAACAGTTCTTGTAAAGCAATGGATAAGTTTAAAATTCGTATTATTTTCGAATGTGAATTTCGCAGTGGAACAAACGCAGCACAAAACAGCTCGCAATATTAATGATATATTTGGCGTGAACTCGGTTGACGAAAGTATAGTACGGCGATGGTTCAGAAAATTCGATTCAGAAGATTTCAGCCTCGAAAATGAGTCACGTGGACGACGGCAATCAAAGATAAACAACGGTGAATTGAAAATCGCAGTGGAAGCCAATTCGTCTCAAACTAGCCATCAATTAGCAGCAACGTTTAACGTAGATCATACAACAGTATTGGATCATTTGATTTAAGTTGGTAAGACAAAAAAGCTTGATAAGTGAGTTCCACACAAACTCAATGAACATCAGATGCGAAACCGTTTAGAAGTGTGTGTTTCATTGCTGTCACGTTTCAACGGTGAACCATTTCTGAATAGTATCATTACATGTGATGAAAAATAGGTTTCGTAAAGCGTTCAGCTTAATGGTTAGATAAAGATGAAGCTCCAAAAAAGTTCCCGAAACCAGAACTTCACCCAAAAAAGATTATGATTAGTGTTTGGTGTTTGGTATTATCTACTATAGATTTTTAAAACCTGGTGAATCAATTACAGCGGAAGTTTATTGTTCTGAATTGGATGAACTGATGCGAAAACTCGCTGAAAAACAGCCAAAATTGGTCAACCGAGGCAGACCAATTCTTCTTCGCGACAATGCAAGACCTCATGTCGCGAGAAGACCATTACTCAAAATTCAGGATTTGGACATTAAACTTCTGGCTCGTCCACCTTATTCACCCGACCTTTCGCCTACAGATTATCATTTATTTCAGGCACTTGATCACTATTTACATGGGAGAGTTTTCAATTCTCAAGAGACTGTCGAAAACGTCTTTCGTGGATTTCTTGCTTCTCGTCCTTTAGATTTTTTTACGACTGGCATAAATAAGTTATAAACCGCTAAGGTGGCAAAAGTGTATTGACGGAAATGGCGAGTACTTTGATTGAGTGTCTTTTTTTTAATTAATAAGTAAAGAATTGATTTGAAATCGTGCATTTCATTCCCACCAACCTAATATATATTTTCTATTAATAAAGCTTCAGTTTTGTCTACAACCGATTACTCTAACAATGAACGTGATCCGTCACTGACTAAGGCAACTGCTATAGTGAAATTCAAGAAAAGTGGCAGGAAACTGTTGGAACTATAAAATCTTTTCATAGTCTAACAGTATAGAATAATTTAAATGAAAAATTTCCACAAAAATTAATTTTTAAATAGGAAGTGGAGAAAACTTTGCAGTAAGAAGATGGATAGAAGGAAATCCCCTACTTATATTTCGATTCATACAGGAAATTAGTAATTGCAAAATTTAAAGTTAAGAAGCAGGAAAGTTCTCGGCGAGCAATAATTATTCCATTATCCTCCATTCCATTATTAAATATTTAATTAAAAGACAAGAATCTTTAATATTCTTTGAAAAAAAAACATTCCTCTCCAGTATTCTGGACATTCCCGTTCGCGCCTTAATGATCGTCAATCATACACAGTCCTTATCGACTTTATTCTTAGTTTTGCCTTCCCTAGCGGGATTTACAATATGGCGAAATCAATTAGGACTCCATTTATAAATATCAATCAAAACCAGAGATAAGTTTTGTTCTTTTTCCATGGTGTTGTAAGTACGGATTACTATATCGACAACCCGGTTTCCCAAAATAACTGGAAATAATGACGCGACTATTTCCTTTTATCCGATTTTGTTTGTTCCAGAAATATCCAGGAGGGGTTTTCTTACTTTATGGGTTCAATTGAAGCGAATACACCTGCAAAACAAATAGGATGGGAAAGGAAGTGAAGGCGTAATTTGTAGTCTCGAATCCTTTTTTTGGGGATTGAAATATCCAGAGAAATATCGACTAATTTTCTATCAATTTTTGAGGTATTGCCAGAATTTTTAGAACCATCTAAAGGTGCCCTGCAATAAAACAAATTTAGAGCAGTTTGATGAAAATAAGTTTTGCCGTAAATAGAGTATTAAATGGATGAATTTTGTCCTTTGGACGTTTATATTGGAAAACATGTCTTCAATAAATTAATTTAAACGTTCATTCGGGCTCAAAGAACGGAAGAGGCACTACCTTTCTTGAATATGGATCGCAAGCATTTGAAATTATTAACAATCTCCTAAGGCAGTGATACCTTTAAAAGGTGAGTACCAATTAGCGGAATGTATTGCTTTCAATTAATGGAAATTTGCAATGAACGGAAGGAAAGAAGTTGCTCAAAGCAACTTTTATCCAATGAACACTTTGAATAAACAAAACTTTTTCTCAAAAGGCGAAAAACCATTATTCCGAAAGTTTCCAGCGCCTGATTAAATTTCGATTAATCATTTCATCCCGGCGGACCAAAAATTCGATTATTCACTCTTTTTGGGAACAAAACATGCAAAAGTGATTGTCAGCGCATACACTTGACAGTATTAATTAACTGAAACGATGACGCGATAATAGGAGGGGATCATCAATCATAATCCCCGTTTGATTGGAACAAGAACCCTCGTTTAATGAGCGCAAATAAAATGGATGTCAGCTTTTTATGTTATTTGTGATTGGGATTTGTGGGATTGTCTCTTTTGTCATGGAAAATCACTACAGGGATTAGTTCAGAAATCGGGCTTAAAGTGGAATTCGCGCCAATTCGAACAAGGTAATGAGATAGAAAGCCATTACACGGCATTGCGAGTTTGACGATGTCCTTAAAAGATTTTTAGAATTTTTCCTTATATTCATCACTTTCATGGCGTTGTTCAACCATAATTAATAGGGTAATTAATTCAAATTCATATTTCTTTTCCTATGTGTTTTAGTTGTTAACATCTTTGTCGCACTTGAGTATTTTCTCTAACAAGACTTTGTTTTGTGAAATCTATCGCTATCTTTATCTTCTATTCAGATTTTTCTCCCCATCTCATGCAAAATGACACTAAAAAATCCCCTTTTCCCATAAAATAATTCACATATTCTTGCAGACCATTCTTTCTCACTTAATGTGTTTTCCTTGTACCGCCACGTTATTAACGTCTCAATAAATTGGAAATTACAACATTGGCGGAACATAAAAGGGGTACTTTAAATAACAGTGGGTTCGATAACATTAATTTTCCACATGCCCCGCGATTCGCATGTTTCCGCATAATTTGCCGCTTTTCTAAACGTTTTTCGTGACTACTTTTATTTTTGTCGCGCCGAACTGGAGGGCTCGGAAGTGGGTTAAATCTATCATTAACTCCATTACTGTTTCATAGATCTTTATTAACTCAAATTTTTCCCATATCTTTTAATATAAAATCGGTGTCTTGTGTGAAATGCAAATTTGCCCACTTCCACAACAGCCAGAACGGATTTTTTCTTTTTAAAGATTTTTGAAAATTTTTGTCCAGTTTGCGAAAAGTAAAAAGTGCGTCGAAAAAAAATTTTTTTTTATTAGAAAATTCTGGAAAAGCTCAATGTGGAATCTTATCCGACTTTCCAAGGAAATTTGTTCAAAATTTATACGCCTTTAAAATAATGAATTCCCACGTTACTGTAATAATTATTTTGAATCCAATCAATACTGTTAACTCTTTATCTAAAATTTGCTAAAGTTGTAAATTTATTGAACCCTTTTTTCGGCATATCCGCTAAACAATCGCTTGATTTTTCCGCGACATGCTAAATACATCAACGCCACTTCGTTACGAATAAACAGGAAATTCGGCGTAAATAAATTGTGAGCTGCTTTAATCGTTTGAGGTATTTTTTATTGTCCGTTTTAGAGCCTGAATAAATATTCAAATTGCTGATTCTCCTCTCTTTTTTGGTCTTCGCTAGAACGAGAGAGAGATTCAAGAAAAATAGTTCGAGCAATTGGTATCCACTCCCTAAACTTAAATTCAGGCAATAAATTTTTTTTTTAATGTTACTGTAGAAATAAATTTAGCCCGTCAATAATTTTATCGCAGGACCTGATATAAAATGACATTTGTGAGGTCATGAATTGTGACTGTAACTGTACAGAGCACAGAGGCGTACTTATATACTAATTAGGGTCAAGTTTATATGATCAAGAACTATGAGAGTGATTGTATCAAATCCAGAGGCGTACCAAAACACAATTTAATCATATTAACAAAAATAAAAATTTTTGGTCTCATAAAATTTTAAAAACTGTAACTTAGTTAAAGAGTGCCAGTATCTGCATAAATTTTTGAAGTATTTTAAAATACGCTTGAAAATAACCTATGCTATTGACAATGGCAGTTTTGATATTCACCTTACCCTTCACCATTACATTATCCCTGACAAATTGGTGCTTGAAATTTAACAGAGTTGTCCAACTGGGAGATCTCTAGAGCCCAAAATCAATCAAAAGAGCTGCTTGAGCTTTTTCAGGTTAAAGTGCCAATTTACCTTCAAGAAAACCTTACTTTTCTTTAAAGCGAAATTTTGAACATGATTTAAGTCAACCAAGTCCTACGGCTAAACGAAAAATTTTGTGTTTACAATTTTTTCTTCATTATTTTAATATAAAATTCAGTTAACTTTGTTGCCCTTTTTAAAGCTATAAACCCTGACTGAAATGTTTTGGGTCTCTGGGCACTCCAATTTTATTTAGAGCGACTTTTGGAAGAACGTTTCCGGACATTCATGCAATCGCAGAGAAATTATGGTTACAACAAACTCTGAATTGACTCAAGATTCGTGAAAAGGTATATTTTTCTACAGCGGATTTTTTTCTTTTAGAACAAAAACAAAGAAATTAATTTGTCGTTTTAGATTATCACTGAGTGTGAAAAGTGTCACATCCAATGATAACGTAATTTCCCAAACCACCAATGAAATTTCCACCTCGGAATTAAATTAAATTAAATCACGAGATATTGCTCAATTTTGCAATAATATTAACTGAAAAATTTATTCAAAACCCTATTGCAAACAATGGTCAAATCCATACTGATATTTCCACAAAAACGTGCAATTTTGATGTGTATCTCTTGCAATAAAACAGCAAATAGCACTTGAATTATTTAAAATTGTTGCTTTTTTCCGTAACCGTAATTTTTCAAACAGGGAGATCATACTTCCTGGAAATTGGAGATTAATATCGATGTATTTGTTGCAGTTAAAGTGCATGGAAGTTTAGTTTTGCCATGAATATAGAGAGAAATTTATCATGGGCGAATACAAGCTGCACAGCGAAAAAGAACATTTACATTTATGTCGGTATTTTAATGGTCATTTACTGATTTTTTATGATCAGAAACAACAATAAACCTTGTGTGTAATTAAAAAATTTGCATTAATCTGTTTTACAATGATCAATAGATGTTTTAGTTTTATGGATATTTAAAATACACGTTTTTTATGTTTTTGGATTAGTGTGAAAAAGTTTTTACTACATATTTACTGAACTCGTGCTGGTTCTTGCAATAGGATATACCTATTTTCCGTAATAAGAATTTTAAACAGCCATTACACGCTTATGGGAAATATTCTCTAAGCGCGAAGGAGTTTAAATTGCTAATTCAGTAGGTAAAAAGAAATGTTCTAAATGTGTCTTTTTTTACAACTAAATCGTTTAATATTTTACAATTGTTTAACCCGAGTAGAAGAATAAACATACAATCATGTAATTCATGTTGAAGCTGTTATTATAAAACTCCCATTCCTCATCGCTTTCATATATTTCGTATTAACACCGGTTTATAAAATTATTTGAAGCCATAATTTCCTCTTTCACACCTGTCTATTTCATAAAGCCAAATTTCAATTTTCAATGAAACCCATAAGTAAATAATTAAAAGAACAATTAATTATTAGAGAACTCGTGGCCCCAATCGTTGTGCTATTTTACAACAGCATTTTAATTTCCAAACTCTTGCCCTTCCCGCTCCAATATACTGCATCAATCCGTTTTAATTTATACCTATAAGTGTCCAAATTTTCTTGGATATGACATAGAGTTATATTTTTTTTTAAATAAGACCAATTTTAGTATAATGCCAGCAATTCTTTGCTACATATAGCTCTTCAGGATCATTGGCATCAACGATATTTTTGGTAATAATTTCGGGCCACAACCTCCTCTTTCCCAAATTTTTAATATATTCCATAAAATCCAAATTTACTTTCCATAACATATTAAAATTAGATTTCAATCTTTTGTGGCTCAAGTTGGGATGAAGGAAAGTCGTTTGCCGGATATTAAAATTTCCCGTCGTTATTGATAATCTGCGATGCTTGTTTGTGAAATGTGGGAATTGTTCAAGGGTCAATAATAAAAAGGGCCTTTTGCCATCCTTAATGGATCAGCAGCTGTTTTAAGAAGAATCAACATCCATTCATTTCAGGAATTCAGCCTGAAAACTTAGCAAAAGGCAACCATTCCTAATTTCTTTGTTACATTGCAGGCAATTTAAACTTTCAAGTCGAACATTTCTAGCAACAATTTCTGCCACCTTTCGAGATAAAAGAGACCGAAAATGAGGAAAAGGTAAAAACCAACATGGCAGATTGTCCCGACAGAAATCGTGTTGGCAATTTGACGGTAGGATTTCTATTGTTTAAAACCGAGATTCTGCAGGAGTAAAAGAAACGGGAACAGAGGTCAGTACGAAATGGAACTTAAGCTTCCACACTAAAGAGATTTATTAGTAATTGCGAGGTTTTAAGTGCGAATTGTCGGGATTTTCCGCTTTGTCTGAAATAAAATTACTTTTTCCCCGCTTTTTGAACATCACTATGCAAAGGAAAATTTTAATTTATGTTTGATGAGTAAATGAGAACGTTTTCAGGCTAAATTTAAAAATTCTTATTTATTTTTATTACTCTTAATTTATTTTTACAATTAAATCTATCGATTTAGGGTATATTTTGATGAGTAATATTCCTTTCAAAATTCCCATACACAAGCTAAAAAAGTAATTATTGTATGTCAACCCGTGAGAATAAAGTGGCGATTAAATTGTAAACAAAATCCAACCACAAATGAATTATCGCCTTAAATTATGAAATTTAGATAAAATATTGGAATTGCGGTTTTGCGGTAACCGGAAACAATACGTGATGTGCGGTGGGCGGCATTGTCAACGGACAGATCGATGGAAATATTAATCACAGCACGTGCTAATCTGGACATTAGAAGATTCATGTCCTGGATCAGTCAAATCTGAAATTTATGACAGATGTCTGGAATTATTGTTTAGCTGGTTTCTTTTCATATGCAAACCGGTTTTATCGCGCCTCTTATCTCGTACCACATCAAAAGTATTTTCGCTCAGCTTCCGTTTTAATAAACCTCAATCATTTCGGTTCTATATTTCAGGATCTTTGAGGATATCTGAGTTACTAACGACTAGTCCTGCGAGGATTCGAGGACCCTTATGCTGGTAATGTGACAGTTTCCTGGAATAAATTACCGGGTATATACAATTTTATGGTTGCCTGCGGGGCGTTTCGCCTTTATAGGAAACATTTTATTTTTGGCCAGTTAGAGTTGGATGTTGGGGGCAGTGCACTCAACTAAGGCCATAACGTGGGTTTAGGTTTTATTGGGCAATAATATTAAACCGATATCTGGCCGGAGGTTTGCTTCGAAGCGACCCAAATTGTTTTCAGCCACATTAAACCTCTGTTATTATTTCCAAGTTTAAGCTGCAGTAAAAGATGTCTGGATGCCAAGATGGAGACTTCAGTAAACACGCAAGACCGCTACAAGGCAAAATGGAACTTTGAGAAACAGCATTTTTCATTATTTTCGTGGCGAGTAGATCGGTTGACACCGGTAGAGTTAGCAATTCATGTAGTTCTTCGCTGTAGTGCGACTGATGCTAGTAGAACTACTCACACGCACTGTACGACATGTAATCAGTGAAATATAGAATCAACTATTGATCGATTTTCACATCTATAATATAGGGCAGATTCATATCTTTTATATCGTATTAGATGAAGTTCATAAATGTTCATCTAACCGGTATCCCTTACATGTTGGTCTAGGTAAGCTCAGGTTTTTCTCTGAAGCAATGCTACGTGGTTTTCAGAGGGCTCCAATGGTGAAATTTATAGGATTTAATGGGTAGGTGTCTTGGGTTACTCTCGTCTGCGTCTTTTCTGGTCGGATGCGGTGGGGAGGGGAGTGCGCAGGGCAAATCCCATACTACCCAGCAGGGCACACAGGGTGTCTTCTGAAGATTTACTGCGTGAAAAAAAACGTTAGTTCAGGATAAAATTTAAGAATTTCCGCGTGATGCTGGTGTATCTGTTCACTATGCGGCAATTCCTTAGTGGATGAGTAGAATCAATTTTTTACTATTATAATTTTCAGCAATTTTACACTAAAAGTTGACCATTTCACTCAAACATCATTTTCGCTGCTCTTGAAATATCTCTATAGATTAGGTCAACCAACCTGGGTATAATTAGCGGCTCGCCTATTCTACAAGGGTTGATATTTTTTACCACCACCTACACATTAAATTAATCTGCAGATAATTTAATCAGGACTAATTATGACTCACCTGAAACTCATTAAGTAGGGAAAATTCACCAAGGCAGCATTGTGAAAAAGTTTATTACAAAATAATGGTTTATTGCGGGGTTTATTGCGGCATTGTGCTTTTACGGAGGCTAAAGTTAGCAATCTATTGTGGAATAAAGGTTTATTTCCTCAAATTTACTTTTTGGGTGCTGTATATATGGACAAAACGTAATTGGGCGTGTTTGGATGGCATACAATTAGTTGTTCTTTTGGCCATGTGCTGTCATGTATCAAATATCGATTCTAGAGAAAATTGCGCCTCAGTTCGTGGCGCTTTTTGCAGAGGTAAATCCAGGTTTTGATAGGGATGTTTCATTGTAATTGACATTTTATTGCCTTGATTGGTATTAATAATTTGATTATCTGCATTAATCTAATTTCCGAAGGTCGAATTGGAAGGCAGAAATAACTCAACACTAATATTTTTATTTTAATAATATTAAACCAGATACTCTACCCTCTGATACAGTTCACTTTTAACCGCTATCTACCACGTTCACTCATAAAGCAAATTTTAAGCACTATCATAAACTCAAACCCTAAGCATAAAATTCGAGATTTTTAAATTTTAATTAAAACTTAATGAAAGCCCCAACTTATTACCTGCAGGTTTATCTACTTTACTAGCTCTCTTTAAATGGCTCTTACAGCCCTTGAAAATGAGCTTAGTAAACTTGGAATTTCTGAAAGCTATTCCGTGTACTTGTGGATGTTAACTTCAGTTAACTACTCAATTTATTAGTTGATGCATTTCACGGTGAGATAACTTAAGTTGGAGCAATCCAGATGTTTTATTTGTCGTAATAAAGAAATAAAAGAATAGCTTGACGTACTGTGGTTAAATCTTTCCTGGCAATTAAAATTTGGGTAAAATGAACACGAGGCTACTAATGATGGGGACGGCAATGATGGAAGAAATTACTGAAAATTTTTTTATTGATCCATTACTGCTTAATTTCTCTGCAAAGCTTTGATGACGCTCAGATGACCCTGGCTAAGGGTCACAGGCTGCGGCACTCGTCATGCCACAGCTGCAACGGGAATCTCCGGGATGTTATCGGAGCTCTGCAGTTCACCGGTGATGTACCGGACAGTTTCAGTCACAGTCAATAACTCCCCAGAGTATTCGGTAGTTCCAAGGGGTAATACCCCAAAGACCCAAAGAAACACCAAATTTTATTCGATTCCCCACGAGAATCGCCCCCGTTAAACCGTCAATATCTGGGTCATCGATAATTAAAACGGGCAATTAAAACAAAATTTCAGAGCCGTAACTTTTGTAACGCCCTCAGATACCGACAGCACTAATAGCCCCTCACGGGCATGCACGAAACAAGAGCCCTTGCATATTTCGCATTTGATTCTATGATTGTCTGACACAAAATGACAATTACCATCACTCTTCGAATTTGGCCTGAAATGCTGCTTAAATTCTTCATTTAAATGGGTGTTTAGAACGCGACATTTATTTGACAAAAAATTGGTGAAGTCAGCGTTTGGAATTCCGGCAAATTCTGTATTTGACTCTTCCCATTCATTTTCAGTAGTTAAACATAATTTTCCAGATAGAAAAAATATCAAGAATCTATCCAAAATATACAGGATATTCACGTCATGCTACACAAAATATTACGGCTAAAGTATTTAATATTACATTTTTTTCATTGTATTGTATAGAACTCAAATAGAGTTGCATTCTAAAATCATGTTCCTTTTATACGGGGGGTTACAAATAAGAAAAAAATATCAAAGTTATGTTTTTTCAATGGAACATCCAATATAATATTACCATTTTAGTTTCCTTGAGAAAAATAAATGTAAGTTTGATTAAAGTTTACCTATCCTAAACCTTAAAGATTTTAACACAATTGTGGTTTTGTAGAAATGTAGTGCAAATTTAAAAACTCTGTTTTCAATAAAGTGTAAACTGGGGTGAGACGAAATTCACATCAAACCTCAGGCATGAGGCATATTTCATGCTACAGTTATGAAAATTTAAATATCTTATACAATATGCTCAAAAAATAAGTTAAAAAATGTATTTATTTCGAAGATTATTCACTTGTTTAGTTTAAATGGAACGCCCTACATTTAACTACTTGGAGCAAGAAATAGCGATATCATCAATTGGAAACTATTATACTTTCCTATACCTAAATGTACAAGTTTCTTCGAAAATTTAAAGAAGATTAAAAAAAATAGAAAATCCTATTACTTTTTGTATCAGTTGCCATGGTTACATTTAAAATTCCAATATAAAAAGTATGCGTTCTTGTTTCAGATAATTTTTTATTTATGATATTTTCTATACTATTTGCGCAACTTACAAGACAAAAGATGATATTTATGCTTTCGAAGTAATTTTGATACACTCGACTAACTTATGTTGGTATTTTGAAAAATCTGGGTTTGGCTAACATGACGAGCTTCGATAACAGCACCAACTACATCAAATTCATATTTTTAATCTTCAAGAAAACTTGTACATTTAAGTATAGGAAAGTATAATAGTTTTCGATTGGTGTTGTTTCTATCTGTTACTTCAAGTAATCAAATATAGGGTGTTCCATTTAAATTAAACAAGTTAAAGTACTCTTAAAAGTAAATACATTTTTCAACTTATTTTTTAGGCACACTGTATAAGATATTTAAATTTTCATAACTGTAGCATGAAATATGCCTCATGCCTGAGGTTTGATGTGAATTTCAGCTCACCCCAGTTTACATTTTATTAAAAATAAAGTTTGTAAATTTGCACTAAATTTTTACAAAGTCTCAATTATTTCAATTTAAAAAACCATAACTTTGATATTTTTTACTTATTTACAACCCCCCGTATCAAAAGGAAAGTAATTTTAAAATCTCTATTTGAGTTCTATTCAACGCAAAAAAATTCAAAATATTAAATACTTTAGTCGCAACATTCCGTGTAGCATGACGTGAATAACCCTGTGTATTACATATAGTATACAGGACATCCGTTTCTGGATAGATTCTTGGAGAAAACAAATATAGCCGCCATATTATGTCCATGTATAATATTTAGAGGCATGATGTTTTGAGGCGTGATAGGACCGTCTCTCTCTTTATTTAGGGACCTAATAAGCCATTATGTGGATTGAATGAAAAGTAAATCCATTCGAGCTTTGTTAAAGCTCTAATAACAGTAAAACGTCACGTTTATCACTGCACTTGCATACAGTAAAGCTTCCCGGATCATATTTCACTTTTTCGTATTTCGGTGTCACAGGATTTCGCGGTGTTTGCATTGTACCCCATTTCCCAGGTTTACATTTTTAAGGTAAGTGGAGTGAAAAATAGAGAAGCCCTTGTTGACGTTTCTGCGAGAATTTCGAACTCAAACGAACGATAAGACAATAATCCGCAAATTGCGGAGACACACGAATAACTTTTAATAAAGAAGATTTTTTTTGTGGTGAGTTTTCGAATCGTTTGCTTAAAAAAAGTTTCGCAGTTTATGATGACCGCAATTGTGCAAATAATGGAGGAGAAGAGTAATGGAATTATGCTTTTGCAGGCCATTTCACATAACCCCGTAACATTTTAAATTTAAAAATAACAACTTCCCACGATTTTCCGTCCATCCTCCATTTTATTAACTGCAGACCTAATTTATCAACCCCACGTATCCTAGAAATCTATTAGGGCCCCACCCTTGTCACAGCTTGTACCAAAACATCTTGTTTCAGTATTGAAAGCGAGAGATCCTTTTCCCAACGTGTCATTTTCTGCTTTGATTTATAGTGCTGTTCCTCAATCTTGTATTTGACTAGTCAATATTCTTGTCTGGTAATATTTGTTAGATGTACGAGCTTGAGATGAAGGGAAGAAAAGTTCAGTTATCCAAAATCGACCAACTGAAACTCATTTAAAAATCCATAAAAAACGTAAAAAATCATACCTTTATCTTTATAAAATAACCATAACGAACACCTGATGATATCTGATTTAATTGCATTCGGAATAAAAAGAGTTTATCAAAAATTTGACTTTTTAGCTTTAAAATTTGGGTTCTTTAATTACTAGAAAAGTAACTAGAGATTTTAGTACAAGAGGAATTTCCAAAATCCCCATTTTGGGCCATATTTGTACATGAAAGGGGTTGAGAAAAACTCCGCTACTCAATCCCAGAGTAAATATCTCTTTCACGTCCTCCAATGGTTCGAAGAAAACTTGAAATTTCATTTCAAAAATCTAATGAATTGTTGTAATCGAATTCAAGAAATGGTATTATCGGCATTTTCGCCTTGTTTCCAACGAATTTAAGAATAATTAATATGAAAGAGTGGCTTTTGTAATCATCCCCCGCCCGTCTGTCTGCCCGCTCCCCTATCTTCTGTTTTCTTAGATTCTTTTAGTCCGATAAATAAATAAATCATCGTTGTGTACTCTTTTCCCAACAAAGTTTCGGGAACTAATTTGCATGCAAAACTCCTCAAAAATCAGACTTGAAGACGTGAATTTTATTTTATTCATTGTTTTTTTAACCATTTAGTTGGCAATTTAATCAACAAGAACCCGAAAGTAAACTGTCAAAAGCTACCGACATTTAACATATTTCTACATTTACGGGGCAATTTGTCTGAGGAAACCTGGTAATATGTAAATAGCATATTTTTATACAAGGCAAAATTTGATCACAATTTTTTTTAACAATTAAGCTTTTACTGTAAGGATTATTTATCGTCCATTATTGCTCACCAGCACGTCCTTGAACTTCATTTGGTAACCATTGGCGTAGCAAGTATATATTATAAATTAATAAGACGTACGAATTATCCCACCAAGAAATAAATTTCTCATTTGAAATGAATTTCATTCCTCAAAAAGACATTCCCTTCTTAGTTCACTCTAATCCTTTCGTAATATAAAAATACGAGGAACAGCGTAAAGCTAGAATTTTCCACTATGCGCTAATTCTCGCAAAATACATCGAGATTCTCGTAAATTTTTCGTATGACTCGAGGTGGTTAAAAAAAAATCTATTAAAAAGCCAATCTAGCCAAATAGGGAGCAAACTCGGGAAGATTGATGAAACTTGGCTCAGGTTTAGGAGTTTTTCCACAAATTTAGTGGTAATAAATAATGCATTACTGGAAAAGGGTTGCAAGTTGCTTAATAGGGTTGTCAGAAGCACTTTTTAACCGAGGAGCAGCATGTGATTTCGTAACTAAAATTGTTGATGGAATTAAAATCCAAAGGCTCCGATCTGGCGATCTGGCAGGCCAAACACTGCCAAAACGTAGTCTGCTCGCAATTTAAGCAATGTAGTAATCGAAAACTGATATTTAAAGCTTTATAGAAGTTTTCGATATCCCTCTCCTGAAAAGTTGATTTATGTCGACATTCTACTTCGCCATGTTTTGGATTTAACACAACCACTAAGTAAAATCCCGTTTTCATCGTATATATTTCACAGGGTCCAAAAAAAACATAGAAATTATAAAATTGGCCTTCGCAAGAGAATGATATATGAGGCTTTTGTCGAAAGAAAGTTAGAGACGCAAAACTTATCCATATACTGCAAATGAAATAAATTTCTCGGAAGCAGGAGACGGCAAAATTGAATAACATCAAACAAAACTCAAGTTTTGACATTGTTTTCGCGAGCATGAAACGAAAATCCTTAGTTGTGCCAAGTTTTGTTTCGTAATGTGAAACTGACAATTTACTAATTCCGAATGCCTATAGCTGACATTCACATTGAATAATGCCTTCATTTACCGAGTTACTTGGAGCTTTTCGGTGAATAAAGGCGGGCTTAATTCGGCTATATTTTTCGACCTAAAGGGATCTCCTGAATTACGCCCCTATACAAAGCTATCTGAGAGCTAAAGGCAAGAATGGAGGGCCATTAAACATTTTCTTTACAGGAACAACTTAATATTAAATTAAAGATAGGAACTGTGACATTTGGGAATTATTCACAAGTAAATATTAAAACAAGCTTCGATATCCGATATTCCTCAGGGTTTTATGGATTTGCGAACCATTAAAATGATTTTTTAAATATTTTCTGTCAACTGAGCTCAGAAGTAATTTTTTTACACGGATTTCTTCTTGACACATTAAATCGCATCTTTCGTTCAAAGAAGTGAGACATTTACATGCGACCATAGATACGGTGTTTTGTGTGCAATATTTAAGGGATATTTCAATCTTAAAATTGACGCTTTGGGTATTTTAGGACAATTTTGTGGTGTCAAAATCTTTTTTACGATATTTTCCATATAACCGAAATATTTCGTCTATTTAAGCACCAAAATAGTTACGCATTTTTGTAACTTTTTAAGAGTCGTTTGTTTATCTAGACAATTTTAAGGTTGAATTCGAAGGTTAGTGCGTGAATATATTGGAACAATTTTTAGGAACTTTAGAATTGCGAATATGTTTAAGCATTTTTAAGCTTCAAAAAACGTGTCACAACATGCGCACATTCATACGCATGTATGTACATGTGGTGGTGAGGAAAGCTTCGACGTACACGATAATGACGTCGCATAAGTCAACACTCTGGGTTAACGGTTGAGGACCGTAACTTTTTTCTTCCTCTTGAAGTTCATGCCATGTTTGAGCATCTAGATAGCATCTCTGATTATTATTCTAGAGTTTCACCAATGCGATCGGTCAAATGTCAAGTTTAGGCTTTTGTGTAATCTGAGTTTGCTCCTAACTTAGACGGCTAGATTGGTTTATTGCGAAGATCACCTCAATTCCTTCTGATTTTTAGACCATCGTCCGATCTCAGTTTTTTCCAATTACGAGTTTCTTCATATCTTTGACTTTGACCATATGGCTTTCCGAAAAATATCCCTTTCCGTGCGAAGGTTCTTCATGTATTTTTATATGCACATAATAAAGGTTTTCTGTAATGCACTCCCCAGTTGTTGATTTATGGCAATTACCCCCGTTGGGCTAATAAAGGTACAAAAATATGTTCAGTGATAAATCTTAATTAAAACGCTTGTTAAGGTAAGAAACCCTAACAAGCCCTAATTTTTGTTTCTTTCACATAGCTCAGGCAATTTCCGAGGATACAAATGATTTATTTAGGTTCTCAATATTTTTATTCCCCAGAACTAAATCAAGAGGTCATGGGTCCAACCTACAATTCAATATGAACCTAATGGCCAGTTTCGCTTTGAAATTTACTTTGAAATCCGACAATGCACATTCCTTTCCTAAGGTGCGAAACGCAATTTAACTCACACTAAGCCTTCGCATGTTTAGGCATGCAGGCAACAGCATTATCCTATCATTAATACATGTTTCGTAAATTAAATTAAGCCCGTAGAAATTACGAAGCGAAATTACGCAACTAACCGCAGATATCCCACACCGCGCCTTAATACACTAATTGTGTCAACTGGGAATCCTGTTTTAATAACGTGTAAATTCGGCCGGGAAAATTAATTTCCCAACTACCCGGATTAAGGCGGATTCTCCAGGTTTTCAGAAAACCAGGTCGATACAGTGAAAGACGCTGACGTGATTATAACTAAGACATGGGAACATAATTATGTATTCCGTTTGTGTGTTATTTAACGATATTATGTTGTCTACTCAAAATAATAGCTTTGTGCACTGGGCTTTGGCGCTTTGGGACTGATTATATATCAAATTTCATGCAACTTTGAGTTTATGAAACTGCAGGTCTACAGTGGTGAAAAATCTCTTATAGAATTTCCTAGTAGAACACGTAAAACAAATATTTGACTGTATCCAAGAACGCTTCGTTATTATGCATTGGTTGTGCTCCCACGTACCTCTGGACGCCATATTTATCTCATCTTCTCGAGTAGAGTGTTTGTTGCCAAAGTTTCAGGAACAACATAAGTTATTTTCTGTTGGTTTATCCAGTTTTTATACAATAAGTATGCAAAATCTGCGCCCACTTAAAGAAGTCATTTCATTTAAAGCAAAAACATGTCTGACTATATCGAAAATATCTTCATTATTATGGCCCGGTAGTGTTCTTAAGTACTCTCTGAATGCCACTTCAAGTGTGGAGAATTCCTATTTTCTTCTGAGTGTCAGTTGCCAGTCGACAGAATTTCTCTCTATGAAGTTCCAGAAGCAAAATGAGCAATTTGCTGTTGGTTTACCCAATTTTGATTCGTTAAAGACGCAATTTCGAGAGCTACTTGAAAGCGTCATTTCTTCTTCAGACCCGGACAGGATTCTTTTCCTCGGACGTGTCGATTAATCTGTAGCCAAGCCTTTTTGTCCCCCTTTTAAGATTTAATAGGGTATTGAGCGACGAAAAGGTCTTTTGTTTGACGTCAACTCTTGTAACCGTCCTTGCCTTTTGTGTCTTTGACTCGTTCTTAAACAATTTGCATATAAGTCGACATTTTTGACCACTTACTTTCCAAGTTCTACTGCCCTAAAAACCGTCAATGGCAACTTAGAAATATTAATCATTATTGTACGATGCTTTAGGGAACATCATTCACGTCCAAATTCACGGACATAGAAAATCTATGTAGGTAGCTAAAATTATTTACAATCTTTATTTAATTTATAATATTGAATCGGCACTTCCTCGCTGCGTTCTTCCCGTCTCCGCCAATACAAGGGACAGTCGGTGTCCCGTAATTATTAACTTTTGTTTACTTATACACTTTTCTTTACTTTTTCCTTCCCTTTTTGGTTTGAATTCCAACTCGAAAGGATGTCAAATCGAACAGGTCAACAATAAATACCATAACCAAAATCATTATGAATTTATGAAACGAGAACAACGAAACACAGTTTTATGCATTTTATCCTCTGCTTGACGTGTCCTGGTTCCAGCAGTACGCTGGACGATGCCCATTTGGATTCATGCTGCTTCTCGGGAAGCGTATTTTGCGCTTATTAGTGGAGTTAATTTCTCTGGTGTTATTACTTCACCGAGGGCACGTATTTTAATTTTCTCTGTTCAAATTTTCTCAGGCTCAAGTGTATAATTTTCTACTACTCATTTAGTCTATTTGCTTTCTTTCCAGATTTGTCATTAAGAGTAAAACTTGCAGGTTTGTGCTCATTTAGATTTTCGTTGTCAATCTCCCATTTTCAGCAGTTTATAAGCTGTTGATTTTCCGCATAGCTACGGTAAAATCTATAATTGAAGTTCCATTATGCCTCATGAATGTTCCATTCGTTTGTGTCGTGTTGAATACCTCTAGAATGGAATATACAATCAACTACATTACCGTCAATCAATCCTCCAAGAGCCGGTCTGTAACATTCCGCGTAGGAGAAATGATTTTCTCTTTATTTTTATTTTCCTAAATTTTCGTATTTGATTGTTTTATTATTTCTTATTTAATAATTAAATTATTCATTTCGCATGTTCGTGTGCCATGTTCAATCGAATCTTTAGCGCAGCTTTGATTTCCATCCGCCTTTCTTGTCTGCTTCCACTAGCCCTACATGCAGAAATCTATGCTGTAGGAATTTTTCTGTTTGTTCCTTGTCCACAATTATGACCTTATGGCTTTCACCCAGTTTCTGTATGATCTCATGTCCCTTAGCTGACATACTGTTTCCCCTTTTCCCTCGTTATCATTTTGCATACATTTCTGAATGGTCCTGACCTTGGTCTGTAAATAATAAGACTTCACTTTATTCTACAGGGTGTAACATTTAACTTGAGACATCGCAATATGTCGAATAATAAGTGCTGTACGAAGAAAATGTCTATTATGCAAGTTTAATTATTCCATGGGGGAAATAGATTAATGCTAAAATTAGTGCCCTTCTGCCCCTCCTTGTAGGGGAAGGAGGGGTAATTTTGATTTCTTAAATTACAATTTCTACTTTTTAGTATGGATTTGAATTCTACGGAAAAAGTACGTAGAATTTGTCTGGAATATTTTTTCCAATTCACGATAGATAGCGCTGTAATCAACGAAATTTAATTTTCCTTTCACTTATGATTTACCGGAATGTTTGGTGAAATCTGCTTCAAAAAAACCTTATTTTGACGCATTGTTCAGGACAAAAAAAATAACATATTTTTATTTGTTTACATTTTTGGTTTAAACGTATAAGAAAAATAAATAATTTTAAGAAACATCTAATTTTATTCAGGTTTATTTTAGTATTAATACCTCATCAAACTGGAGTATTTGACTGTACGAGAGAAAATTGAAATGGTTTTTGTGGACGGAGAAGCTGGCAAGTGTCTTGATAGTGCTATCAATCTCTACGCTCTGCGTTTTCCTAAGAAAGTGCGGTCACGAGCTTCTTGCGCTCGAGTTGTCAAACAGTTTTCTAGTGAAGGAAGTATAAAATAGAAGAAAAGAACACTTGCGGCTACTGTTTGTGGAGCCGACAATCAAGTAGCAGTCCTAGGTGCTGTGGCTCATAATCCTCATGCAAATACACGAGAAATACCACTGCAATCAAATACTTCTCATATGAATGTGTGGATAATTCTGAGGATGCATAAGTATCATATTTCTTTGCACCAAGAGCTCCATGAGGTAGATTTTCAAAGTCGGGTAACGTTTCGTCAATGGGTACGTGAACAAATACAACAATACTCCATTTTTTTTGTTACGTGTTGTTTGTCAACGAATCGCCTTTTATAAATCACGGCACCATTAATAGACACAACATGTGCTACTGGAGTGTAGAAAATCTGCACTGGCTTTGGCAAGTTGAGCACTACTGGACTGTCTTCGTGGATGTGGAACGAAGGTGTGGAACCATCAGCAATAAACTTATAGGTCATGGTGAAATGTACCGAGACATTTTCGAAAACTAACTGCCAACATTGCTTGAAGACTTGGTTTCAGCATGATGGTTGTCCAGCACACTATTCGGTGGTAGAACGAAGTCCTTAATCGTGAATTCAATGATCGTTGGGTCGGTAGAGCCGGTCCGGTGAACTGGCCTGCTAGATCACCAGATCTCACTTCGTCAAATTTCTTTTTGTGGGGCTATTTTAAAGACAAAGTTTATGAACAAGTACCAACGACATGTGAGAATATGATTATGCGTATCAGAAACGCTTGTGCCAAAATTCCAGCAGACGCAGTTTTCAGCTGTGTTCGGTCGGTCAACATGTGGATTAATAAATGCATTGCTGTTGAAAGTCAGTTGAAGATCAGTTTGAAGCAAAAAGTTTTTGCTTACATCGATTTTAAAGCAGATTTCACCAAACATTTCGGTAAATCATAAGCGAAAGGAAAATTAAATTTCGTTGATTACAGAGCCATCTATCGTAAATTAAAAGAAATGTTCCAGACAAATTCTACGTGTTTTTTGCCGTAGAATTCAAATCCACGATAAAAAGTAGAAAATGTAATTTAAGAAATCAAAATTACCCTTCATTCCCCTACAAGGAGGGGTAGAAGGGCACTAATTTTAGCATTAATGTATTTCCCCCACGGAATAATTAAACTTGCATAATAGACATTTTCTTCGTAGAGCACTTATTATTGAACATATTGCGATGTCTCAAGTTAAATGTTACACCCTATATATCACTAAAGGGGTAATTTCAGAAGGGAAAGAAACCTGCTAAGCCAATTTGATTGCGAAAACCATATACTAAAATCTAGATAATTTGAACCCAACGTTAATTTGGCTTGGATAGCCCAAATCTTAGTCTACAAGTATAAATATAAAATCATCACTTATCACTGTTACAAAACAGCTTATTCCAGAAAAAAAATCACTCGATTATAAGATTTTGATTGAAAAATCTTATCTTCCAAATCTGAATATTTTTTTAATTTTCTCCTGGATCGTCTAAATCTTGGTTTATAAGAGGAAATAAATACCATTAGCCATGATTGACAATATTGGAAATTCCCTGCAGAAGTTTGGTATTTCAATAAAAATTTTCTAATGCAGAAAATGTCGTAAAAACTTTCAAAGAATTGCCACAGTAATCGGCATTCCAGTCATGATTTGCCTTAAAACCAAGAGTGAATTTAATAATAACAAATTTGCTTGGTTTTAAAAACAAATTTTGCTGTTTAGTTTCCTACCAAAAGGAAATTCATTAGCTCGTTGAAAATCTTTCATAATGCCCACTCCAACCCCAAGAATCTCATTAAAAGCACCAATTTCCCTTTATTCTCTCGTTCCTTTTGCATAAGCGCCTTTATAGGAAAAATTAATTCAAGAGTTACAAGGCATTAGTCAGCAGCCCTCACCTAATATGGCTTAATTTTCGAATTTAGAAAGAGCCTCTCGATTTTATTAAGGTTCAATGCCTTATTAATATTTATTAGACATTGATATTGATTTTTCTACTTGCAGATTAACCAAAAGTAACACTGCATACTAACCTGTCCATCTTCGCACTCAGTCCTGCCTAAAATTAATCCAAAATGCTTTGAAAGACCCGGCAGTAAGGCATGTTCGGCATTAAAATGCCGGGCACATAATGTACCCAATGGTGCAACGACAGCAGGATCTTCAACATGGTCACCACATTATAAACAGAAATCGGGAACCGAGAATATTAGACCAACAGCCTACCGTTTCCATAATATCCAGAAGTCAATACCAGCAGCACGACGTACTTGAACCCCTGCAAAGTGGTTCTGGAAAACAGCTGGATAGTGCTGAGGAGGAGGAAGAGGAGGAGGAACAAAGGAGGCCCAAGAGGCCTCTTCATAGGAGGTTTTTTACTTATGTTAGGGAGGCGTGGACTGGGGTCAAGTCTGCTCTAGGTAAATATTTCCCTACAGAAGACATAAATGTTGGAAAGCGAAAAAATACTTGTCTCGTTTTTACGCCTCTGGTTTTTATATGTATGTATCAATCAAGATTTTCAAATAACAGAGACTAGATCAAGGCTCATTTCCAGGATCAAAAATTCCTGGAAATAATCTTAAACTTAGATATTTCAAGCCGATAGAGACGTTCCTCTATAGGGCGTATAACAAGTACGCCCCCCGTTTTTATTAACATAAATATTTCTGTAAAAAAGGATACGAAAATAGTGAGAACTTGAAACATTTTCTGCTAAAAAACCATTGGCGTAGAACGTAAATGCACCCGTAATGTATGAGACATAAGACATGCAGTAAATGCTTCTTGGAGACATAAACGCACAAATCCATTTTATCTGAATGGATGTCGATACTTCGTGAGACATCGATTTAAATCAAATTGATTTGTACCTTCAACGCGATGTTTCGTGAGACATCCATTCAAATAAAACTGATTTGCGCATTCATGTCTCCAAGTAGTATTTATTGCATATCTCATGTTGTATATCTGATGTCTTGTGCATCTCCGAAACGCGACCAGCCTAACAGTTATGGATAAATTTCGAAAGTTTCAGTTATGATTTTGCCAGTTTTTCTATGTTTATTGTTGAACTATTAATAGCTAGAAATAGTTAAATTTCAACTAAGATTTTCTACCATTTTAGTCAAGCTGGGGTTCGCATAAATTAACCTTTCCCTTCCTGCTAGAACCACGGGAATCTAATACGAAGTTGTAATTGCTTAAAGAGATTCCACCAACTGTTCGACTGAATAATGGTTAGAACTTGTTGACTAGGTTAAGCGGAACTGGGGCCCAACTAATCATTATGGGAATATGAGGCATTTGCTTCAAGATGTCCTCGAAGCGCAGGGAATATTAACGCAAATCAAGAACACAATCAGAGGCGAAATATTTAAATTTCGGGAACTAATGCAAGTCGAGATATGATCCTTTGGGTTTAACGTTAGTTTTTCGATAGCTGGTTAAACTGGGACAACGTTCAGTTTAGACTGAAAAAGAGAAAATTTTATTTGGCCACCCAGTATCACGGAATTTGACCACCCAGTATTATCTCCCCTGCGTTTTTCTAGCGCAAACTGGTCTAATAATAAAGATTAGCATTAAAATAAACTGCATTGATCTGTAATATGCATAATTTCCTAATGGACTATGCATGAATTTACAAAATTAGCTTCATAGATGTTGTATACTGGGCGGCTTTATTACTGAAAGACATGCAAAGTCGAAACTAATTATTTAGCAAACACTATTATTTTCTGTTTATATAGGTGTAATGGAGAGTAACGCATTTGCGGGAATTGTCCTGGATATTTTCTCTGGAAAGCATATATTTTCTCAACTGGAAGATCAGGAAAGTATGCAACTACCTACACCAACGCCGTAAATAATATTTTAAATTTTGCTTACCTATTATTTCCTCATCATTACCAATTTATCATCGACGAATTTACAAGTTTACAGGCCCAAAATATCCATAGAGTTCCGGCAATTGGAGCTTTAATAACTAAAATTCTACCAAACTGATTCGCTAACGATGGATGATTGTAATTTATAACATTGTTTATAATCTAACCTGGTAATGCAATAAGGATTTCCCAGTAATTGCGTAAAAGTTTACTGAGTGCATATGTAGGAAATTTACAATGTAAATTAGAATTTATATAAAATTCTGGCTTTTAGCAGGGTTCTCACAAATATGAATTTAATGGGAAACATTCCTGAACGCTTTAGAAATCGGAAAATTAATTTCCCTGAAATATTAAAACCAGGGGCAATTCAAATGGGACTGAAAATATAGAATGACCTTGGCTTTTGCTCTTAGAAATTTCAATATTTTTCATGCAGCTAAATGCAGGAAATTCAAACTTAAGTGGATGATACTGAAAAGCCGAGGATTTGAAGAAAGGGACTTTAAAAGTCCAAAAAATCAGTGTTAAAATAAGTTCAAATCTCGGGAACTGAAAGAAAAAGAGCAATCTACCCAACGCAGGCTGATGGAGTGGCCCAAGGCCATTCATTGTACTTAAAATTTTAATGAAATTGCTATTCGGATTACCAAAGAATGAGAGATATTCCAAAACTATCTTCAGGTAATTCAGAAATAGCAAAATTGAATAAGGAGGACGCTGAAGCCTAAGAAGTTCTAGTTCGTAATAAATATCCATTTATTCCAACAAAAAAGTTCTCGGTTGGAAGAAATAAAAAATAAACGGTAGCCGGTAGATCAGGAGAGGTGTTTATTAATATAATAAAAGTCCAGTCTGAGAGTTTGTTTCACCAATTAACCAAGCTCTAGATGAATAAACATCCAAGTTGCTTACAAAAAATGAAAGAGTTTTATTAAAGGTGACCAACACAGCACAGAGAGCTTTAGGTGGCAATAGGGAATCTTTTAATCAAAACATTGTTGATAATAACAATCCCACATGATATGTGAACTATAAAGTAGAATATTTAGTCAGGTAAAGTTAACATTTAGTTAGTTAAAAATTTAAAACTCTTGAAAATTACTTTTTCATTATTAATTTGCAAATTAATAGTTTAGCTTGTCTTGTCCTGCACGCCTTCCAAACATAACTCCATGTCATTTTTCTTTTCTATGATGATTTTTCTAACTGATTCTACAAAATTTATACAAATCAATAAAAATTAATTCAAATCAATACAATTTTATCTAACCATATTTACCCAAACCTTCACAGACAACACACAACCTGAATGTTGCCAGTTACCGCTATAAACTCGCATTCGGTTTCAGAATAAACAGTACATATGTTGTATACATTAACGGGCCGGCTGATTTTCAAACTTTTAAACACACCTTTAGTAGCGTCCGGTCTTTCACTGAGCTTTTGTTTATTTGAGTTGCCAAAAGTGCATTAAAGCACTAATGAACTCGTCCAATTGGCAAAGTGTCCTCGGATGTGCGCTGCTTCTCTCAATCGCTTAGATTGATTTGTGTTATGTTAAATTGGAAATTTAGTCCAGTTAGAACATTATTAATAATCGATTAGATGAGTTATCGTTGCATTCTTGGTGCTAGTTGAGTTAGGTACTTGTGAGTGCAGGTTCGAAGCAGTATTTCAATGAAGAAGGTGTATTTTAGAAATATTGAAGGTGAACACTTCCTCCTCTTACTCATTCTCCAACTTTTCGTCAATTTTTTCCTAATTGACTTTCTCCTCCGTTGTTCCCTTTTTTTGTCTCTTACGGCGCTCCCTCCCTCTTATTTTATTTAATTTATTTTCTAAAGTAATTTGGTAATTCGTTTTTAAGTTCTCGCCCTTCTTTATAAAATTAATTTTTTTCTTTATGTCGTCGGTCTTTCTAAGTAACATAAATTACTCTCTGTCGTTTTATTTTTCTTCGAAAATATCTTTCATTCTCGCTTTCTATGATTTTTTATTTTTTGTTTTTCTTTTTCAATCGTCTCTTAATTGTATTCGTTATTTACTTCTTTTCATTTGATCCTGTTTCTCTCTCAATCAGTCTCATCCATCCTGAGCGTTGAAAACTCTAAGCAATCTATAAACTTACTGTTTATTATGCCTTAGTCGAATAATATTATTAATGTTGATTTAACAATCCAAGAAAGGTAGACATTCACCCAATTCGAAATTCCGAAGATGTACCTTATGCCCTTCGAATTTCATACACGAGTTGCCTCGAATCTAACACGCGACCTGGAAGAGCCTGGCAATTTACGAAAGGCCTAAAGCTATAGTTCATTGCCAGCTCGAAAATAAAGGATTGAGGCCTGGGATAATTGTAATGGGGTATAACCTCCTAGTTTGCCTTCAGCTTCACCTTCACCTGATTTTGTATATTTAGCCATAGGCATCTTGTTACCTAAATTTTTTAGAGGGCCCTTGCTCAGTATTAATTTTGAGGGTAGGGAGTGAATGTTTCATTTCAAGCACCCCTTTCCACGACTTGTGATTGCGAGAGGAAATAATAATTATTACAGCCCTGTGGAGTATTCTTTCATTTCCCAAAGAAGAAAAGGGCTCCGAAATTCCTTTAATAGAATTAACATGAATTTTTTATTCGCCTTGCTTTTTTCGGCTCGGGATAAGGGATTAAAGGAAAAAATATAAGCCGAGGGTCTGTTGGATATACCTTTAACGTCTCCAATACACAAAGGGCTTTTATGTGCTATCAGTTGGGTACACTTGGGCCTATATGGAGATTATATATGTATATGTCCCTCTGTGATGAACATGAACTTAGAAATATAATTTTTATTCGCTGAATTTTCGCACTAATACACGTAGGCAAAGTGCATTTTTCACATGATAATCAACATTGATCAGCGAGGATTACTGCGTCCTGCAGGTTTTTATCATAAAATCAACATAATTACAGTGAATTCTTTATTGTCACATTTAGGGATTTTTGCGCCATAAAAAGGGAATAGAAGAGCAAAAGAGCAAAATAACCGGAACATATTTCGCTGGATTAAATACCGGAAGGTACAAAGGAAAATGACCTTCATTAACTCGCCCATGTCGGCCCTTATTAAAATATCTTGTCTGTGTGAAAAGTAAATGAAAGCTCTAATTTTTTTCCTCTTTTAGACTCTGAATTGGAAGACCTAGAAACTCCGCCCAGATATCGGCCTGGGAGTATAGATTCCCTTTGCAGGGCGACTAGGTTTACACAGGAGGAGATCAAACGAATATACAGGGGGTTTAAAGCGGAGTGTCCTACAGGGGTAGTGAGGGAGGATACTTTCAAGATGATTTATGCTCAGTTTTTCCCGCAGGGAGGTGAGTAATACACTAATTATTGCAAGAAAGTAATTTTTTCATTCTATAAAAGAAAATCCAAATTTGACTGCAACAGAAGAGCCCTTAAACTATAAAAGATTAGAGGATTAAGTTAATTGTTATTTTTGAGTTAATTTGGGCCATTCAGTATAGCCTATAATCAGTTTAATCTCATGAATGCACTTTAGACATGTGGTAGTGGAAGGGTGTGGTAAGGGTTCTAGACAGAGTAGTACCCGTGGGGTAATCCTGCAGATCTAGGGAGGAGAGTCGGTGACCGCTTGGAAATATCAGGCGTTCTTTTACCCCAGATGATGTTTCGACTCGAAATACCAAAAAATGGCCTCGACTGTCCTTTTTATCCTAAATTTTCGCCTCACTTGATATTTGAGTAATTTAACAAATTTACCACTGTTTACCATTAAAGGTAGAAAACGAGTTTGTGCTCATTATTAAGTTTTAACATTTTATTAAAATTTCAAATTGATGTGTCCAAAATGATTTCAATAACAAATTTTCGGAGTCCAAACGCAATAAATGACAACAGTTTCTGATTGGTTAATGCATATCGCCAGTCAGATTTACTCCAGCGATAGTTTTCCATTAAAGCTTCTGCTTACTAATATGTGATATCTGCCAAATTGCTTTTAAAACAATCTTAAAACATCGTCAGGCTGTGGGCGTATCGAAATTTAGAAAAATAGTTATCGAATGGTTTTCGGAATGGAAAAAAGTGATTTTCGTAAAAAGACTGTTTTGCTTTTATTCTTAAAAATGTTTAAATGGAAAAATTTACCTGGTGACATCGCTTAGCGATTGAAAATCGTCTAGAATATTCCACTTTCTGCAAAAAACGATCGGTGAAGCTGCAATTTTGGACCTAAACTGACTTTATGAAAATTCCTATTGAATCAAGTTGAAAGTTTGTTATAAACCCTCATGTTAAGCGGAGGAGGCACATGGGGTGAGAAGTGGAAAGAGTGGACTAGAAAGCGAAAAGGGTTTCTAGGGGCCTAATCGCAGGGTTCATCCCAGTTTACTACTCTTAGTAATACTCCCTATCGCTCAATTTGGGAACAATTCCAGCGAATTCCTACAATTTTCTGATAATACTTAAGACGTGTTTTTCAATTTATTGCAACCGCACATATATGCAATTATTTACACTCACACAAAATCATCCAAATAACCCAGATAAATTGAATTTTTATTTACCCAAAGCTTTAGCATTAAAATGATATTAAACTCCAACTACCAGACATACTTTTACTGACAATTTCCACACCACTTCAGGTGATCATTTACTTCAAATGTGCTCTTGTATATAATAAAAATCTATGACCCGCATAAATGTTTCTCATACGTTTACTGGCACCTTTGAGAAGCTCATTTGAGGGGCTTTGCGATATAAGTCTTTTAGCAAATTGCCGATTCCCAGTTTACTTTTCGAAATATTTTAACTTGGAACCGGAGAAAGTTCCGCGGAAAAATAAACACATGTCTTTGTAAATTTATTAACGTCTACGCATATTTGATGAATTGAGCAGGAATCGAGAAATTAAATTTGCTAATCAAGTTTCAAAAATTATGTCAATTTAGGGCAAATTTACGTAAACTGCACAAGTGCATGGAATACGTTCATTCACAAGATGAAAATCAATAGAGAATTTTCCAAGGCAATGTGCTTTCATGCAATATTCCTTCGCCTAGAAAAGCAATTACAAACATTCCAATTAGGCTTAAAATAATTTACACCTTAATTACGAGTGCAAATTTCCACTTTTTGAATGCGTAATGAGGGAACTAATATTTGAGTTCCATAATAAACACTTTTCCAGGTACTCATTGTTCTGTTTGGCGTCTTAATTATAGAATTCCCACAACAAATGTTTGAATATAATTAAAATGGAATGATAAATTCGCTTTGAGAATTTGTTCTCCTAACAACCTGTAGGAAATCTCTGAAAACTGAACATTTCTCAGGGAAGTTCAAGGATTCTCTAGAAAGCTTCAAGAACTATCGAGAATTTGCTGGTAATTAAAAAGCACTCAGGTGGCTCTAAAAATTCCTTAGTGGTTAGAGAAGGTATCTAAAAATTTCATAATAATCTTCCTCACGAAACTGTTGGAACTCTATTAACAATATAAAAAAACTATTTCTAATAGAAAAACTCTATAAAAGTCCTGAGTATGTGTTCTGCGAACAGATATACAGTGGTAGCGAAAAATATGGAAACTTTATTTATTTTAAATTTTATAGTTTTGTATCATCGAAAGAAAGTAATAAGTATTTAATGGAAAAGATAATATCAAATAACACTAAATAAAAACAGAAATGGGAATAAAAAACAATCTATTAGTATATTGACTTTATTACACTTTAGTGAAAAACTGTTGGTCAAAAGTATGGAAACTAAAATAGTTATCCTCTTTTTTTAATAACTTTCATAAAACATTCGGTACTTTATTGCATAACGCTTTTCCTTAATGACTGCTGCACATTGTCGTGGCATAGAATCCACCAGAGAAGCACAGTTTTGTGTAGAAATCTTTTTTCATACTTAATTTAATAAATTGGATAGTTCATTAACGTTGGTAATGTTATTTTGATGAACTTGTCGGTCTAAATGCTCCCAGAGATCCTTTATGGGGTTTAGATCTGGTGACTGGGACGGCCAAGCCATTAGAAGGACGTTATTTTCATTTAACCAATGTTTAATTAAATGCGATTTGTACTTAGGGTCATTATCTTGCTGAAAAAACCATCGTAATGGCATTTCTTCTTCAGCATAAGGCAACATATTATTTTTCAACGTCTCAATAGGCAAAACCATCCATAATATCTTTAATTTAAATTAACGGCCCAATACAAGATTTAGAAAAGCAGCCCCACACCATCACGCTGCCCTCTCCGTGTTTCACAGTAGGTAATTGATATTTATAATTATATATTTTATTCTTTGATCTTCTGACATGTTTTTTGCCATCACTTCTAAATATGAAACTTACTTTCATCAGTAAAAAGAACAGTATTCCTTTGGGCGGTAACCACGATATATATTCACGTGCAAATTGAAGTCGGACCTTTCGATTCTTTTTTAAAATTAAAGGTTTTTTTTGCTGCAACTTCAAAATAATCCCTGAGTATTTAGACGTGGTCTCACAGTTCGTGATGATACCAAAATGCCCATATCGCTCATTTTTTTGGCAATTTCAGTAAAAGATTTTCTTGGAACTGCCAATGAAATGCGTTTAATAATTTTTTCTGCTCTTTTATTCAACACTGTAGGTATTCCTGATTTTAAAGTAATTGCAGTCGTGCCTCTTTGATTGTACTTTCGAATTATTTTTGAAACAGTCCTTTTTAAAATATTTAAATTTCGACTTATAGTAACTTGTGTAACTCTTGCCTTGTCTAGCTCTATTATTTTATCTTTTAAGTCCAATGGAAGATACTTTTTATTGACTATAACACTTATAGATATTCCCCACAAACAGATTTATTCAAGTCAAAGTAAATTAAACTACAACCCATTTTGCTTTTAGTTTCCATACTTTTGGCTGACCAAATTTAGGTCTTATTTCCAAAAGAAACTAAATAGCTAACATTGAACGAATATTGTCAAGAAATAGTTTGTTTATCTAAAATGCATGAAATTTTAATATAAAAGAAATTTAAATAATAGAGTTGTCGCCATGTAATAAATAATAAGTTTCCATATTTTTGACCACAACTGTATATTTTAGAAGCAATTCCTATCTTTTTGTTTTTATTTTATTTTAGTCATATTTCTTTTATTTGTGCATTTGATATTATTACCTGATGACTTATTTCACTTAGCAGAAACAACATTCCAAAACCCTTATCGATTGATAAGACATAACAATAAATAGGTGTATTTAGTCGCATTATTTCGATTTACGACCAGGGCTCCATTATTAAGAAACCACAGAATTTCACCCTAAATTCTGAAAATAGTAAGTAATTGCTACATCTACAAGTTTGAAAGACCTGCGACTTAAAGTAAACTTAGCGAGACGCCCTTGCTCCACTACCATGAAAATTCAGTGCTGCACTGCTGAATGTAAGAGCAGAAAATGGCAACAGACTTGTCTGCTCTCTACAACCAACTTGCGAGACTGATTTATGACCTTCCTACGAGAAGTGGTAAATACTCTTGTTCTTCGCATTTGTTGACTGTCTCATATAACAATCTCGAACTCACTCGATGAACCTCTCAGCAGGATCTCGAAACGCTTAGAGATTGAGGGGTATACCAGATGAATCAGCCTGTCTATGTCTACCTCAAATTCTCATGAAGGCTCGCCTCATTTTTTCTGTCTTATTCTCAACTGGGGCCAGAACACGAGATCTTTGCATTCATTCCCGAATCGCAGCAGCAACTGGCATTCGCAGTCGCGTTAAATTGAGTTTTGTAGATTGTCCAGGAACGGGGTGTGCTAAAACTCTCTGGAGAAATTTTGTCATCTTCGATATGGTATTGCAGAAATATCTTTTCCAGTTCAACGAATATCTGGTAAAAAGTGCCCATTATTCTTTTTTTCTAGTCGTTGCTCTCTAGCTGCGAGACGGTTCATTAATTCCTTTTATATGAGCGCCTCCCTCTGTTCTTGGCGACACCTTTCCTGTTCCTTTCTAAGCAGCTTCTATTCTTACGGCGCAGCACGTTGTCCTTTTACCACGTTATGCAGGCCTTTAGTCACTGATATAAAACACGTAATGTCCGGTATATAAGCACGCACTTGCTGTTCAACACCAAAATCTCCTCAACCGGAATCCAAATTCTAACACTGATTGTTGCGATTTCCAGGATTTGAATAATTCCAATATATCCGCTAGCAAGGTAAACACTATTTATTAACTCGATAAATGATCAGAACTACAATTCACCAAATCACAGTCCGCTAATAAATCACTATTTGGTTACTGAACACTGTAATATCGCTTATTACAATCGGTTCGTTTTTAAAGCGGTGCTAGTCTTAGACCACGCCATTCTTAACATTAGTCTCCTTATATACCTGAAGGTTCTGTGAATACAAGATTCTTCAATTTTCTTAGAGGCATGCAAAGATTCAAGTAAACAAACATACCAATATATTTGGCATGCATAAAAGAAACAATAAATCACTTGGTCGAGCGCCTACCATAAACTCTTTTTTGCCCCTATCTTTTACCTGCGGCGACCGCACGCCACCATGACAGGGGATGATATATCCTCGCACATATTTTGATTCAGGTTTATCGCTTTGCTTAGTTTAATTTTTCACCGTTTCATATGTCCTACACCTTGAAAACATATCTCAAGTTATTTTTAACGTTTTCATTGGAGAAACGCACGACAGCCATTCGAAATTCCCGGCCACTTCAACGTTTAATTAAATTCTGCACGAGATAAGTGAGCAAATTGTCCTTTGTGAAAATATATCTCCTTGAATAACTGGTCAACGTAAATTAATTAACGAAGCTGCAATCCCTGATGATATTTTGAGTGTCTCCTTTGAAAAGTAATCTAAACAGTTCTCTCATGTGGCTCTTAATTTTCGCCGACCTAAACCCGACATTTCAATTAAATCCCGTGTAATGGACAAATAAACACGAAATCATGCAGGTATATTTCGAAATCAAGACCTCTTTCGCTCATAAAGGCATCATCTGTTTATACAAGTGTATATTCATGGCATATACTAAACGTGCTTTCGGTGAATTTGCCGGAAACCGTTCTTCGCAGCAAGAGCTCTTAATTCCATAATAATTCCAGAAGCAGCGAAGCTCTGAGATAAATGCAAAGGCAATTTGTCAACGATACAAACCGAAATTACATCCAGACATTGTTCGACGTTGAAAGTTTCGAGTTGTCCATTAATCTCTATTAAAGTTTCTTCCATTAAATCTGAGAAAAGTTACATTAGAGCATTGTAACGGCGCAATATTTTCAAGTTTGAATGATGCTACCGATTCCGCTTTGTCAAAACTTTATTATTTCCAAAACTTAGAAACATCGTTTTCCTGGTTTAAGATTTCTTTGACTCTAGTTTTTCACGTGGGAGTGTCAGTTTAATGGCGCCATTTAAAATAATAGAGAACGACACAGACCTTCGTTCGGAGGATTACTGCTTGAATCGCTCGAATGCTGCGGAGAACGGAGCCCCACAAAATTATTTTGTGAACGACTTGAAAATTTGCCAACAAGCTGCTAAATTCTGGGACGCAAATGGAAAGAAATATAACTTCGAAGTGAGTTTCTCTAACAGGGCCCACACGTGGAAAGACAAGACTTACCTGAACGACGCTCAACTTCTAATGACAGAGATAGAGATCGTCCTCCTTGATGAAAATCAAATTTAATTTGGACCTATTCATTTCCTTTCGTACATATGGTACGGTCCTGAAGCTCGCTGATCCAGACCCTGCGCCAAAAGGTCGGAATCACCTTTTGAATTCTCTCAAATGGCTTTAGTCCGGCGTTTGATTTGTCTTATAGAGACTGGTTCAGCAGTGATTTCGTAGGACGTCCGATTAACAAATGGCAGGGATGTTAATGGATTAAGATTAGAATGCTCTCAGGATATTGGGCCCAGAACTGACCATAGGCTTCATGTTGACATGGTACAGTCACAAAATCCTTGTACTGAAACAGCCACAATTCTTTTTAAATGAAACATATTGATTTGCACCCCTGATGACATTCGCAACCAAGACAATGAGGTGCTTTGAGTCGAATATTTCTTCAGAGATAACAAAAATCCCTCCATAAATTAAAACTTCAATGTTCTATTCCAAAAATTTTATAGTGCGAATGGACTCCTTAAGAATAAAATTTAGAACATTTTATTTTGGTTCAGTTAAGATTGCTCTTCTTTTATCTATGTTTTTGTAACATTCCATTACTTACAATGTCATGTTTGTTTTACCTTTGGCTGGCTGTTTGTTGGCCATTTTTCTCGAAGCAATTGTGGTCCACTGCATCTACGATATTTTTGATGCTGTGGCAAATAAACAAACCTAATTCTAACCCAATGCATGAAATGGGATTCGAGTGAATCTCGTATTCCCGATTTGTCAGCAACAAACGAGTTAGAGTCGCTTACCGAAAATCCTGAAAATGCAGCACGAAAGGTCAAAGTTAAGGAATTAATTGTAGACTTCCTGTTTAGATACTCGGCACAATACTTTATTGTAATTTTTACAGTAAATTTTACCCACGTAACGTTTCTTGCAGTACTGAAATACTGCACACTTCAGTAAAGGTTGTGACTTTGTACTTTGTTGTTGATGACTGCCTCTGTATGCGTTATAAAGGTATCACTAGTTCAAGTCGGAGCATACGAATTGCGCAAGTGGGAGAAGGACCGCATAAACTTTAATATGCGCCCGACAAAGACCAACAACTAAGTGGGCGGAGCCAGTCCAGTCGACGTCTCCACTTCGATGTTTAGATTAGTATTGATGTAGCTACCTTCACGGCGATGGAATTTGTTAAAAATATTAGAGTAAAAAGTGCCAATGTAAATAAATTGTTGAGTTATGTAAATGAAAAGATGAAACACGCAATTCTTGTTTAATATAACCGTCAATTTTCTTTTAGCGGTCCGAAAAATTAATAGGTCTTATTAGTTCTGAACCTCGATCAATAATAATTTTTACTGCTTCAGACACATACATACCGAACCCTCTGTTTATAATATTTTAAAGCGAGCAAGCCTATATTGTTGCTTATTGATTTATCAACCTCGGGAAAGTGATACTATATAAATTTTGCCTTATTAAGAACTGCTTTATCCAACATAAATAAAAAAAAACAAAAGCACAATACTTCTGCGCATTAAAATCGAAATTTCTTTCATGCTTTACCTGCACTAGTCAATTTATTCACTTTCCGGTATCGTTTTACTTCGTCTTGAGACTATCAGTGTTGCAGGCTCAGTCTTGGACCCACCAAAAGATTATAAACAAATATCAGAGAATTCAAATCATCATATGCATTAGTGACGTAACTAAGTTATACTATAATAGGTGAAATGTACAATTATAATTAAAAATTCTAAAATAATTTAATCCATCGCTAGAACTTATGTTAGCAAAAATTCTGAAACGGTTAGAGATCTGGCAAAACACTAGACTAAATCCGCACACTTTTACTAGTCTCTCAACCCATTTCGTTGGTCTTTGTCGGAGGTATATTCAAACTTATGCGGCCCTTCTTTCACTTGCACAGTTCCTATATGCCGACTTGAATTAGCGAGACCTATATATCGTGTACAACATTTATTAGTCTAACAAATGCTCAAAACGTTGCCTTTCCGCATCGAAATATTTTTTAATTCTCATAAACGATCTCGAAACATTTCCAAGCATTTCTTCGGTGATTGCTTTACAAGATGCTCTAATGTGGTTTTCATATAATTCGGAGTTGACACTTTTTTTTAAGATAATCTCAAAAAAAAAGTTTAATGGGATCAAATCAGGTGATCTGGATAGCCAGTTCACTGGACCATTGCATCCTATCCACTATTCAGAAAACATTTCATTTAAGACATCGTGTCCCACATGAACATAATGGGCTGAACATCCATCATGTTGATACCACAAAGCAATTCTTTGGTCAAGAGTAAGGTCTTCCAGTTCATCATCAGTAGATCATTTAAAATAAAACTACGATATTTCTTTCCATTTAAATTCTTTCAGTAAAAAATGATTTTATCATTTTTTTGCCGGTAATGCCACATTAAAAAACAAATTGACTAAAGTCTTTGATGCTCTACTTGTCTTAACCAGTGAGGATTTACCGTTGCCGTGAGGATACGTTGAAAAAAAACACATTGACGAAAAAGTTTTCATTCAAATCTCATTTTTCCCTTGTCCAAGTACAAAATTGCACCCGCTTTTCAATATCGTCGCTATGTAATCTTGCTGTCAGGAAACATGATACGAATGCAACTTATTAAATTTTAAAATGTGATGCACACTGGCCAACGAAATGCTCGAATCGCTTGACAACTGACAGCAACTCACATGCAGATCCGCAGCTACAGCCGCTAAAATAGTTATTCAGTTATGTTTATTGGTGGCAGCTCTTGCGCGTTTTTTTTACTTGTCTCCACGTTGCTATTTTCAACAAATTTCTTGATTATTTAACAAAAAATGTGGCGACGACTAAGTGCTCTTTCTTCAAAAAATCTTTGCACATAAATCTGATAAGCCTCAGTGCCGTTTTGACCACTTTTTTTATAAGGTAACACCATTTGCATTTAGTTTTCTTTAGAAAAGTTCTCCGTTTTTCACTTTTAAATTAATAACTTTAATTGAAAAACAAATAATTAGCTTCGTCTTAAAGATTTCTTTGAAATTTATAAATAAATTCGACATCCATAAAAAAATTTACAAATACATTCTAATCAAATAACATGGCCTTTTTGTTCGACTGATAAATGTTTAAAAATAATTTTTACCATGATTTTAGATTAATTTTTAGAATCTGTGAATTTTTATTTTCCATTAATCATTTTTTTTTTCGTAATTTAAGTCATGTGTTATTTTAAATGTATCATTTCAACTTTTGTTGACATATGGAAATAGGAAACTAAAAAAAATCCTGCAAAAAATACTTAATTTTTTAATCTCTTTACAAATTTATTTTTAAAAAAATGGATGTTCCCTTTAAAAAATCAAAGTTAGCCTTGAAATGTCCTTTAAATGTCCTTGAGTAAAAATCTGCTTATGCGCATTGGACGTCCCCTTTCATAACAGTTAAGGTTTGTTTCAAACTTTTTTTAATTTTAAATTTGGTTTCGGAGATAACCGCTTATGTCATTTTAAATGAACATTCTGTAGATATCATTTCTCGATAGAGACTTAAAAATTCTGCACTAGTTCAATGAACATCGAAGGTACTGAACTCGTGTTTCTCTGAGAAAAGGGTTTTTACGGAGCCAAATACACTCAAAAATTAACGTCCTTGATTATTTCATTTGAAAGACTCTTTGTCCTACCAGATTCCATTGTAAAGGCCTGAAAGGGCCTCCAGAATAGTGTCATAGTTAATCTATTCAGAAGTTTTCCATAGATCTCAAAACTTGCCAACACAGAAATCGCAACTCTTGCGGCTATCATAGAGGTGTTTCAAAAAAAAGGAAAGGCAGAATTGGTGTTCACAAAGAGCGGGAAATCACGAATAAATGAGACGTCGAAAATACAGTTCTTAATGACTCGTCTTATTCCAGCCCTCTCGAAGAAGTTTCGGCTATTTTCTTTCGAACACGTCAACTGCCTGAAATTACTAAATCTCTAGTTATTTTTGATCAAACCTTTCCATTGTTATTGCATGACCTCACATTTTCTGGCAACATTATTTCGTCTCTACAACGAACATACGGAACTTCATAAATTCACTTAAATAAACCTGAGTCACTCGGTATATTTATGCGCCATACTGTGTTTATTACCAGCGCTTGTTTATGTGCGACATAAACATGCCCCATTTGATTTAATTTAGCAACAGATCTGCAGGAATATGGTTGGGATTCGTACGACCGCTATTTGTCTTGGTTAGCTGCTTACGAACAACTAGCCCTATGCACCGACCTGTTTTATGCTTTTTTGGGGAATAAGACTCTGTGTAACATAAAGGGACAAAACTGAGAAATTTATTCCGTGACTAAAGGAAAAACATCATTTTCCCCCGCGAGGAGGAGGAGGAGGACCTCTGCTGCTTCTCACTTATTTCCAGATGCACAGCCAAGAAGGAAATGACTTCACCTTCTCTTTTAGTACCGTCGAGACAATTTTTACAAGCTGCCAATTTCTTTCCTGTCGAAAATTCCCCGGAACATCTTTTGTAAGCTTCAGCACAGCTATTAAATGGGCTAATTAAAAAATCCAAGTGGTTCGCTCAATTTGATTAAAACGAAACGTTCGGCGAGGCAAAAAGTATTTGAAATTTCAACTTAATAGGGATTCGTCCTCCTTTTCTCTTTTTATTACAGGGATGTGCTTTGTGCCGAGGTGCAATTGCGAATCGCCTTTAATCTTGGATATCTATATTTGAATGCAGAAGCAGGGAATATTCTACGTAGAAATATTTTCAAGACTGTTGCTGAACTGCTCGTTGAATACTTCTTGACTTGAGGACTCTTTGAATTGCGCCAATTAGAATATCAAAGAACTTAAAAATCATACGAAGTTAAAATGCAGCGTTTCTGAAATTCGGTTTGGTTCAGGTTTCAGGGTGTAATGAAAACAAGTGTAGGAATGGGATATTTCGTAACCCCCTTTTTTGTTTTCAATTAGGGAATTACATGAAAACATCCTGTTCCGCACTTCCATTCCCTTTTATCCCCCTTGAATTACAGGAATCTAACCCCTCAAAAATGCTAGTTTAACCGGAACAATCTCTTCTAAATGAACTGGACCCCAACCAACTGCGCAAATTCTTCCATTTTTTAATTTAAAAATTGAGCTTTTTTGGAAATGCGCTCTAGTTATAGCTACAAATTGTGTTAATTCAATTTTTGGAGTTTTAGTTCAAATGATTCAATGAGGGTTGATTTCATTTCCGTCCTAATATGGTGCGCTAAGCCGATTTACGATTTTAATGAGTGAGATTTACCGTCAAAAATGTGCTGGACTATTTTGTGCTCTAAATTATTAATTGCAGTGGAAAGATGGATTTGCGTAAAAAATTTATGGAGAGTGGCCGCTTCTTTTTTGCGGGGGAATTATGGGGTCGGCTTTGTGCCCAAAAGTGACATGTTTTATGTGTTTTGCGGTCGGATATAATGGTCTAGAGACAAAAGAGCTAAATATTTGTTTAAATGGGAAAATATGGCCGAAAACAAGCCTGCGAACAATTTCAGGCCCCAGTTCATATCTGAAGTAATACAGAGGTTTTTCGAGATTCAGATATACAATATCCCACATATGGAACCATAGCAAGTTGAATACTGATTTCTTCAAAACCGCGTGCAAGTGAGGTTTATTGATTAAAATGATGATGAATTTATTGACTAAAAATAAAGTATTTGTAGATTAATTCAGGTTAGTCCATTCGATCCTCAATTTTTATTGTAAGTAAAAAATTGGAGGACCAAATGTAACTTTTCCTTAATTAGAGGACAATATGGCTGCAACTGCGTGTCTCATTTCATATGCAACGAGGTGCGATTAATTCTGTCTTCATTTTACTTAAATGAAGAGAAGTTTCGGTATTAACGTTTATGAACTTAAAAGATGGGGTTTAAAATGACCACAGCCCTACAGCAAAATTTACATGTCGACTGGCGTGAATGACCATTTCTACGAATGCAAAATTTAAAATATTATAACAATTTTAATGAGAGTAAAAAATGGAGAATCCAGCATACTATTTCCTTGAACTGGAAACCCGTATTAATTAATGTTTCTCTACTATAAGTGAAATGCAGGTGTTTTATATTGAAAAAGTTAAATTTGTCACCTAAGTGTTTCGGTTTTCAAAATAAATTACGAAGGACGTAGAGATTCAAAACGTTCAGTATCTCCAAGACAATTCAGTGCACCCTATTCGGACATCTAAATGTCGATTTTTTAAAACTGAACAATCCTCTAGCCTGAAATGTAGTCAGTATTAAACTTAGACGTACAATGGAGTTCAAATGTACTCACTGCGCTCCCCAATTTCACTCCAAAATCTGAGAAGAATCTGCGCAAAATCAGCTCCAAATTGAGGCATAAAACCCAAACGATCGCCCTACTAATTCAAAATTAACACCTTTTACTGCCCCCGTCAATCACCAAAATCCAGGAATGAAATTAGATATATTTCAAGCCCACTTTGGCAATTATTTCAATCGATTCTCTGAGGCTCTGTGGCTCTAACAGCTGTAGGTGTCATTTTATCCCTAAACCGGATCGGGGCACGATAATTGGGACCGTTATGCTTGTAAGTAGAGCTTAATGAGAAGCATCAGGTTTCACATGAGATTCTCATTGTGGGAGAAATCCCAATTATCATTAGGGGACACGAATTGGTAATTGGGACCGTGCCAAGGAAATTAATTGAGAAAGACTAGACATTTCTAGTCTTTAAGTAAATTAATATTTTTCTCTTGTTTCAGCCAATTCTAGTCAATACGCTCATTATGTGTTTAACACATTAGACCAAGACCACAGTGGACTGATCAGTTTTGAGGTAAGTCAAATACATTATTTTTATGAATTTAATGTGAAGCACTTTAGAGTCTATGAGAGCGATTTAGGGTAAGAATTTTTAAACACTTCATGTTTTATTAAGATTATTTATTTATCGCCATGTTAACTTCAATGGAATCTCTTCTCACGCATAAACCGTCCATCAATCCGCTTTAGCTTTGCTGAATTTAGCTCTTACTTAAAGCCGATTTAAAGAGGCGTCTCTCAATAAATTCACAGGCGCTTATAGAGCCAGATATTGAGCAGATTTATCCATCACTCCGTGTAACGTATTCACCGGTCTGTCCTTGGATTGGGGACAATTTGTTAGGGAATCACATGATGCCCATGTAACGTGACTTCTTGATTTATGTTCCTACGCAGTTCCGGAATACTTGAAACCACACGTTCTGTCTGACCTGCTGTGCGATTTAAATTAAAAATGCGTACAGGAGCGTAGGGAAGAGGTTCTGCATAGAGACCCTTCAGTTTTGGAAAAAAATTCTGATTAGAATTAGAAAAATAAACGAATAAAAGTGCTGCAAATTTCAGTGGTACCGAACTCTCTGGAACTCGGGAACAGATAAAGCTACTAAAAGTGAGAGGGTACTTTCCAAAGTTTCAATGTGTTTGTGGGTTTTGGTTAGACGAATAATCTGTTTCTTTTAAGGTAAGAAATAGGTAAAAATTTAATTATTTTTTTTATTTTATAATAATTAAAAATAAATTAAATATAATTAAAATTGAAATTTTAAATTTTACTTTTTTTTAATTTAAGGTAATAACTAAGTTAAAAGGTTACTAGAAGGTTCCATTTAAATAATTTTAGCCTTAATTGTTTCCACATAATTCCGCCGAGTTTGAGGTTAAAAATGAGTTTCAAAATGCTGGAAACAACTTGATACGCCACTGAAACCATCGCATATTGGGATTTTCTGGTGATTGATTCGGGAGTGAACTGATTATAAAACAATCGCCTTGTGTGACGACTGCGCACTTTTTCTCCCTTTGCCAAAAGATGAACGAATTTTTTTTAATATTGAAAACAATAAAAAAAAGTCCTTTGCAAGTATTAGGTCGTGTAGTATGAAATGAGTAGATTCTCGAAATGCCA
The DNA here is from genome assembly GCF_039881205.1 of Euwallacea similis. Taxonomy (NCBI): domain Eukaryota; kingdom Metazoa; phylum Arthropoda; class Insecta; order Coleoptera; family Curculionidae; genus Euwallacea; species Euwallacea similis. Next base: position 6,213,203 of record NC_089613.1, read on the forward strand.
CATTCAACTGCGAATAACTTCACTCTAAATCTATATTTGAACTTGACTTTTTTATGTGGAAAAGGTACATTCTTCCTCTTTCGATCAGAGTTTAAAGTGTTAAAAATTATTGAAAACTTTTATTTTTATAAAAATTTTTGTGCAGCCATGCAAAATAGTGAAATTCGTGTGTTAATGAAATATGAGTTCCACCGTGGAACCACAACAGCTCAGACGGCTCGCAATATTAATGATGTGTTTGGTACTGAAGTCACTTCACAGCAAACAGTATCTCGTTGGTTCATGAAATTTCGTTCAGGCAATTTTGACCTAACAAATGAATCACGTGGACGACCTGAAACTCAAGTGGATAACGATTATCTGAAAGCCGTGGTGGAAGCGAATCCACGTCAAAGTGCAAGCGAATTATCATTAATATTCAGTGTAACCAAAAAAACAATATTGACTCATTTGGCTGAAATTGGTAAGGTGAAAAAGCTGGACAAGTGGGTACCGCATGAGTTGAGCGACATACAGAAAGAACGATGTCTCGAAGCTTGTTCTTTGTTGTTCTTTGTTGTGCCGATATAATAACGATCCATTTTTGAATCGGATTGTTACTTGTGATGAGAAATGGATCCTATATGACAATACCAGTGCGAAAAAAAAACTTCATCAAAAGAAGCTTATGGTGTCCGTTTGGTGGTCCAACGCAGGTGTCATCCATCACAGCTTCGTGAAACCTGGTGAATCGATTACGGCTGATGTCTACTGCCGACAACTGACCGAAATGATGAGGCAACTGACGGTTAAGCAGCCAAGATTAGTCAATCGAAGCGCACCGCTTTTGTTGCACGATAATGCTCGGCCACACACCGCACAAGTCACCTTGGCCAAGCTACAGGAGTTGGAATTGGAAACTCTTCGTCATCCACCGTATTCACCCGACTTAGCACCCATTGATTACCACTTCTTTCAAAATTTGGATAACTTCTTGGTAGGGAAAACATTCAACTCCGACGAGGCTGTCAAAGCTTCCTTCCAAGAGTTTATCGACTCCCGGCCTGCAGGCTTTTACAGCAGGGGAATCAATGAACTTCCCGTTAAATGGCAGAAGTGTATTGATAATGGTGGTGCATATTTCGATTGACAATAAAAACATTTCATATGAAAAAAAAATGACTAAAGTTTCAATTCAATTCTACTCATTTCATACTACACGACCTAATAAAAAGGGCTTCATTCATAAATCGTCTGATGATATATTTCCGGCTCAAAGCTAGAAATAAAAAATGGCCCACGATATAATATGTTCGCTGGTTTTCGCAGTCTCGGACGTATATTTCTTATGTCGGGGAATTTATCTCTTTCTTCGTAAAAGAAAAGCCACGAAATTCTAAAAACGCACTTTGACGGGTGTCCCTTTGATAAATCTAGGTTCATGAATCTTTGCTTATGTGGGAAAAAGGTCGGACGAGAGGGAGAAATGTTTTTCGCTTGAGGTGCATAGGTAAAATTTCTAGTGCATTCAAGGCAAAAGTGGATATCGTTCTTTAATAAAACTTTGCAAAAATTCTTTTAACGTTTGGTTTCGTTGGAAGCTTGCGCAAACATTTATTCATTAGTCAGATGCCGATACTACATTGACTAATGGTATGTGAGAATACTACTTCAAATTTTGCTAACCTCACGATTTAATCATTGAACTAAGAAATTCCGCATCTTCAACCACAAGCTTAATCAAAACCGAACAGTACACAACTTTTAGGGTTCTGACCCCAAAACCCTACGAATCTAAACTCATCTCACCAATAAATTGTCGGTAGTTCAAAAACAATTATCCCACTTGTTTGTTGTTCAGATTTAAATTGTTTTAGGTCCCTCGGGAGGGTCATAAAACTATCCGGACTTCCAAAGTTATCAAGTCCCGGGCCATTTCGCATTTTCGACCCGAAACCAAGGCGAACAAATTGCTTCCTCTTGCAATTAGTCCGGTCACGGATTAACAAGTCATTAGTTTGCCACCGGAAATCATTGATGGATGAGTTTATTCCATGGTATATTTCCCGATTGAAAGAGATGCTGATATCGCTTAGAGTACGTGAGAACACAACCAAGCAACCAGCACGGACTCCTAAATTCGGGTCTTAATTTTGATAGCATTAATTATTCATCAGTTAAATGCTAAGGAACTCTAACATCAACTGAGAAATTCTTAGTCTGTTAACTCCTTCTTTGTACCCCACTTTGGTCTGTTTACACGCTGTACTTAGAGAAGAAACAAGTTTCATCTTAACGGGGTCGTTGACTTTAGAACTTTGACTTTTATGGGCGAATAAATCAAATGCCGTGCTTCCCTGGCTCTGGAATGTGGAACAGAATACATAAAACATTTCGAGATATAAGGGTAAAAGGCTCTTGTTGAAAGAAGATTAATAGTATTGACGGAAAGCAATATTACATTCAACTTTATACATTGTATCAATTGGACAGCCAGCACAAGGTCTGCATTTTACGACAGCCACGTGGATGTTACTCAACTTCTAAGTGAACTTTTAGGCCCTTATTATAGGCTGTTAGAAGATGTGTGGGCCACCGACTTGTTCATCGTAAAAACGGACACCAAATTCTGACAATAACTAATGAATTAACACAATAATTATTTGAAAATGGAATTAATTTCAATTATAATTTAAAAGTCAAAATTTGGAGCCCGTTACTTACCATGGATAAGTCGGAAGTCCACGCATCTACAGAAATATAACCCATGTACGAGGATAGCCCCAGAAGGGCCCGACCTGACATATAGATGGAGTTTTTTGCTAAAAATTTGCCTATATTACAAAGACCTAACCTTAAAAAGCTTATATCTAAAGTTTGAAGATGCTACGTTGATTTGTGTTAGCTTTGGAGTCGTTTTTATTGAACTCTTTTAGGGATTTTGTAAACATGGAAAAAATTCATCATGGATACATGATTGAATACTTTCATTTCGAAAGGTTTTAGTGAATCCAACATCAAAGCGGAATTAGATTCTACTTTGGAGGAATTTGGTCCTTTGTTGACAATTGTAAAATATTGGGTAACAGAGTTTACACGCGGTGGTACGAACTGACGAGACGAACTTCGCGGTAGCTGACCTAATGAGGTGGCCACTCCAAAAATTATGGTCAAAATCTACAAAACTATACTAAAAGACCGTTGGCTAAAATTGCGGAAGTTAGCAGATATAATAGTCATTTCAAAAAGTAATGTATATCGTGCAAAAGATGGGTGCCGCGATTACTCGCAATTAAACAAAAACAGCGCCGTGAGGATGTTTCATGAGAGTGTTTGGTAAAGTTTCACCGCAATAAAACCGAGTGTTTGCGTCGATTCATAATCATGGATGAAACATGAGTTCATCATTTCACACCTGAGACTAAGGAGTAGTCAAAACAATGGATTGAGAGGGGAGAATCGGCTCTAAAGAAGCCGAAAACTGTTTCATTTGCAGGAAAGGTGATGGCAGCAGTTTTTTGGGATACACGTGAGATAATTTTTTTTTACCACTTCCCTAAAGGAAAAACATTAAACAGAGAGTATTATGCAAATTTATTGCAGCGTTTAAGTGAAGAAATCAGGAAAAAGCGACCGTATTTGACGAAAAAGAAAATCTTGTTTCATCAAGACAACGTACCAGTCCACACTTCCGTCATCGCAATAATCAAAATCAACCAATTTGGTATCGTCCTTCTTCCTCACCCACCCTATTCGCCAGATTTAGCCCCCTTAGATTATTTTCTATTTCCAAACTCGAAAAAGTGGCTCGGTGGAAAGAAATTTGCCAATAATAAAGAGGTGGAGTGCGAAGTTGGTGCCTATTTTGAAACATTCGAAGCTTTTTACTACAAAATATAGAAGCCATAGAGCATCGCTGAGAAAAGTGTGTTAATCTCAAAGGAGTCTATGTTGAAAAATAATATAATATTTTTTCTTTTTTTTTTCTTTAAGTGATAAATCGGTATTTCTGGGACTATCTTCGTTGCTTTCGTAAAATCTAAGCCTTGGGCGTATGTTTAATTGATGGAACGTATAAATTTGTACATAACAACTTGTTAATCAATTAATTCAATCTAATAAGTAGATTAGTCCAATTCGCAAAGGTATGTAAGATCAAAGCGTATTAGCATTAACGAAATTACAAATACGGCTATAGAAATAAGTTAAGTTTTGGAGATTGTGCATAAGAATCCGACGCGTGCTGTTACTTTCTAGAGCAGTTTCTCACTAATTAAAAAAGAATACCTAACTAGATTTCCTCAAACTATAGATCATCGATATTTTATAGACTACTGTTCACCCATCAAGTAATGCCATACAACGTTTTTCCAATCATGACTTGTATAGGGAGGAATCTTAGGAGTGCATCAAAGAAGATTTTGTTTTAACCAGGCACTATTTAACTTTGCAATTAAGAATTTTAATTGCACTTTATCAACTTGGAAACTTCGGCAATAAATTTGTGAAGTCTCGTTAATTTAGGTTGATTAAAGAAGTTACTGGCAAGAGTTTGTGTATTAATTTATATAGGTAGGAGTAAAATTTCATGGCGACTTAATTTTTATAAGTATTTTTTTATTCATCTCGCTAAGTAGAATCAGTTTTCGACTTTTTAATCTGCTGAATTTCCAAATGATTCCGAATACAAATAGTTTCTCGAAACGTGTCTCCGTGGTTTTAGGTTAAACACATCCGAACAACTTCTCCGACGTTTGCGACGTAAATTACATTTCCTGTAGTTTTGCCTGCAATATGCCAAATCTGTTAATTTCGTTTGAAAGTTTGTTGTTTGTTGATCTGTCCAAACTAACGCTCATTTTATCAAAATGTTACGTCTGTTGCCTCGAAACTTGCTACGAGCTACAAATGGAAATCCTGAAAGAAAATTCTGCAAATTCATTAGCAACTTTCGGTTTAGTGTCAAAAAAATGTGGCTTAAATACTGCTGTATACCCCGCGATTCTAATCATCGCCTCAGAAAGGCTCTATTACCACGTACCGTTTAAATTCTATTTTTTACTAATTTTACTAATTATCGTACTCGACTATACCACATGAGTAAAATTTTCTCTGTTCTCACATAGCGCTTATTATTAAAATTTTGCACTCACCAAAATCGACCAAAAGCTATACAGGGTGAGTCAAAAAAGAATGGATCAACACTAAACTGGATATACTAGTTATCAAAATATTGTAATTGAGCTCAACATGGCTAATACCAATGTCACTAGTTTAATGTATAGTATAGATGTAATGTATAGTATAAATAGTTAATGTGTTCAAAGTTTAAGTTTTTTTCTGAAATTTTTACATAACTAAGAAAGATTTTATAGTATAAACCTGAAAATTGGTAATTTTATGTATTTTGATGTGAAAATTACGAATTTTAAGGTTATTTTCACGTAGCTCCTAGAGGGCGCTAGTTTCACCATGTTATTTAAGTAATTTAAGACACATTTTTTTATCTATTGAACTATGCTTAAAACTTGTCGAGAATTTAAAAGAACTATCAATTCTATGAAGCAAATGTACTCTTATTTAGGTTGTCTAAATCTATCAGTTTTTAAGTTATTTGCATTTAAAAGGTTCAATGTATTTTGCTATGATTTTTTTTCTTTTTTATTTATTTCCATACTCTTCAGACATTGTGACAGAGAATACAAGAAACCACGAATATATTTAAAAATAATAGGGAAATTTTGTTTAATATTCAGAGGCGTTTAAGAAAGTAGATTTTAAAATGTATTGAGGTAGGTGGTGAACACTTCCAACTTTTGATTTGAAGTTTATCATTATCACTATTACCAATAATTGTTATCGTTATTTAATATTGCTTTGATTACTTCTCTGTACCGTTCCCTCTTTTAAAAATAAAAAAATCATAGTAAAATACATTGAACCTTTTAAATGCAAATAACTTAAAAACCTATATTTTATGTTTGTACATTTTTCGTATAATTTTCTTACTGTTTCTTTTTTTAACGCATTATCTAAATTAAATACAGGGTTATTCACGTCATGCTACACAAAATATTACGGCCAAAGCATTTAATTATTTTGAATGCTTTTTCTTTGCGTTGTATAAAACTTAAATAGGGGTACATTCTAAAATTATTTTCCTTTTATACCGAGGGTAGTAAATAAGTGAAAAACATCAAAGTTATGTTTTTTTAATGAAACACCTAATATATTAGTACCGTTTTAGATTCCTTCAGAAAACTATATGTAAGTTTGATTAAGGTCTACCTACCCTAAACTTTAAGGATTTTGAAATAATTGAGATTTTGTAAAAATTTAGTGCTAATTTAAAAATTTTGTTTTAAAGAAAGTTTAAACTGAAGTAAGCCGAAATTCACACTAAACCTCATTTGCTTCCATAACTTCCTCAAATCAGAATTTTAAATTTAATTTTTTTTATAGAATTTTTTCTTTATTTAATTTTTTTTTTTTATTAAATAGAAGGATTGTTACCAGTTTTAAACAGAATATTATTGCATCTAGAAAAAAAATGCAATAATTTCGACTATCTCAAAAATTGGACAAAAATCAAGGATAACTTTTCAGCAAAACGGCTAATAAAAAAATTGTTAAAAAAAAGATATTAATTTTTTAAGGTCTGCAAGGATCTATAAAAAAATACGGGATTGTCATTTGAAAAAAAGTTTCCCTTGAAATGACCTTAAAATGACGTTTTGGCTAAAAGTCACTATCTTCATGACATGTCCCCCTCTTTACCGGACAACTTTTACTTGAAACTCTTTTTTCATGCAACGTACCGTTTTTGAGTAATTGTTAGGACTCGCGACGTATTACTATATCATGGATTATGGTTATGTTATTTATAGTATAAATGTTCAAAGTGAGTTTAAGAAGCTGATGTTACGCCCATGGACAACCCCAGCCATTGGGTAATACTGTTGGAATTCCCAGCGCTTAACACCCATCTTCGGCTGAGGGAAGTTACTTTATGATTGGGATTTTCAGCACTATTCTTTGTCGGACCAACATTGCGAATCTAAATCAAAGGTACCGCCAAACGAATACAATGGCTGGGCTCCAATAAAAGCGACCCTGCTGACCCTAGCGACCATGCCTCTAAGTGCTACGCTTTGACGCGACAAGGTAGCCTAGAAGCCGCTAATGGGGCTTTATCGGGAGTACGTCTATGGGTGTTACACCTCCGTATCAATACTTAAGGAGGGTACGAAACTGAAGAAGCTCTCTTTTCTCACTACTTCATCACGGACTCGTACGCGCTAGATTTCGCGTCAATATATTTTAAATAACGTGTTTCTCGATATTGTATAGTTGTTAATGTTACCAATAAACCTTTGTTAAGTTAAGAAGATTTAGTTTCTTTTATACGCGAAAACAGTGTCTCTGAGACTGCGAACCCAGGGTGGTCCTTCATAATCGATCAATCTAGTCCACGATCTACGTAGTTCACGGTTATCGTATCGAAAGGGGTGAATCGACCCAACCACGTACACGCGTCAAATTTGGACCAAACAGTAATCTTCAATCATAGCTTTATGTGGGACATGCTGTATCTTATAATAAATAAGAGAATACTTTGACCGCAATGTTCCGTGTAACATGACATGAATAACCCTGTATATAAGCGTAAGTCGGATTCTCACGTATCTCTCGGAAATTAACTTAGAGGCCTCTAACCAGACCTAAAAATCCGCATGTTGCCCTATGCAGGCCAAAGTGGATTAATAGGAGGACCGAACAAACAATTCGGAAACCAAATAAATCAGCCGGAGACCCCGAAAAGCCATACCAAGCAAGTCCAGTTACTTACATCTGGAAATTGGCCGCACTTTTCTTTGTTCTTGGGCCTCTGTGTTGATACCTACTAAATTTCCCTCAAAAATAGAATTTATCTTTCGCAAGGGAAGATTTATCTCCACTTGCGGCCACAAGTGGGTAAAGTTTTTAGCAGCCCTTAAGAACCCTTTGTCTATCCGAGAATCAGTAGATATTGTTTTTCATAATTTATTTTCCAGTTTTTGCTAACCCCTGAGAGTTACTCGATAAAATGTTTTCGTTGTACGCTTTTAAGGGGACGCTGTTTATGTTTTGCTGGTTTTTAAATTTATATTTCTCGCACTAAAGCTGCTTATAACAAAACAGGAAAAAATTTATGGAATCTAAAATGGATCGTCCAGCTTAGATGTTAGATAAACGCTGGTTTCGACGTATTGAGATAAAGCTTCGGGAATTTGCATTTCCAAACAAGATATGCAAATCTTGGATTATACAAACACAGCTTGAGGCGAGTTGCATGCACTGGTAATTGGGTTAATCATTTGCTTCGCAATTCAGGAAAAAATGCAATATATCTGCATAGTTTGCCTTTAAAATAACTTCGGGGGGTCTGTTGAATCAAGTGAAAAATCGAGTAATAAGTCCCAAGTTTATCCAATATTTAATTACGAAGCTTGATATTACCCAGTATGGTCTTTTTAAATGGGACAACCATGGGTGGAACTTCAAGAGACACGTGACATTATGTCGGCACCTACCAGCAAAAAAAGAAACTTGTGCATAAGATTTCAGACAGAAGTAAAAGATGAAAGTAAAGGCACTTTTTCATATTTAGAAGTTTTTTAATAACTTTATGTTTCATGTATTTGACGTCCAGCATTTTTTCTCAGCCTGGTGGCATTTGGTAGAAAACTTCAAGCTCTTTTTGATGATGAAAAAGCCTCTTGGAACAGCATTTTTCGTTTCTTTGAAATTTTCGGAAAGTCGTATATTTCGTGCACCCTTTGACATCCAGAGGCTGGAAAGCCACCTTCCTCTTGACCTATTTCACTCAGCGTCACCTCGCTTTATTTGATAGAAAATTTCAGGCATTGCACAAAGATTTTTTTAAAAATCTGTGATAGAATTTCTAGTCAGTTTTTTCAAAATTGATCCCTTAAAGCTGAAAAATATGGGGATTATGACCCATCAGCATCCCGAGGTTTAATCACAAGATAATATTACAGATTGAGGCCTCATTAAAACTTTCCAGTGAAAGACTAAAGTTTCCTTTTTATTCAAGGCGAAAATTCCCACACATAAGTAAGAGCAAGATTAATGATGAAACTCTGTCCGCTGATCCCCAAATTAGAAAACTTTCGATAGGTAATATGTCTAGACAAACCCACGTGGTGTTTTCTAGCAGGGTCATAATTACAGTGTAATTATAAGGGTGAGTTAGTACTGCATGAAGGGTAAAAAGGGCTGCTTTTACGTGTTTTCAAGAAATTCCCCAGAGGAACGTCGGAGAAGCGGAAATGCATATTCTCGCTAAGAATGAAGCCCACATCTTTCAACTGGAAAATTCAAAAGAAAAATGCGCTGAAAAGTTGGAGAAATCTACATTGTTTACTTAGGCAATATTGGATTTTACATACGAAGGGATGTGTCAAAGATAATAGGGTTTCATACACGCAGGGGAATTGGGATTTGGAGCCTAAGAAGGTGTTGTGCAGGGCTGGAACGAAATTTAATCAAACGCTTATACGTGGAATTTTTTTAATAAAAAGGAAGCTATTTACCAACAATGGTAATTCCATTTGAATATTTAATTTAATTTTGCGAAGCTGTGGATTTTAAGAAACGCCACAAACTGTTTGCCAATATATTTTAAAGCTTCCGAGATACAATATCATTTTGGTCCTTAATTTCACGATTTTTTATTACCGAAAATGACGGTTCAAAAAATGTGCCTTTCCAAAACTTCACAACCACATCTGAGGTATCCACAATCAACATAGGCCTCATATGAGTCCATTAAACCTCTAAACAGCACTTTTAAAATTACGAATTTTTTTCGAAATATATCAAAAGAGAGGGGTGCATTTTTTTTAGACTTTTCAAACTGTGAACCGCGATAACTCGGAAAAGGAAGACCTATAGGGCATTGGAGTTAATTCCTTTTTTTGTGGGCTGATCTGTTTGTTAAGCTATCAATCCCCTAAAAAGGAAACAATTTCATGCCTTAAACCATCTTCAAGATCTGGTAGGTGGGAACAAGCCTGTTATCACCTGTATCTATACAGGACGTTCAAAAAAGATGCGGCAATATATAAAGAGGTGATTGCCCAGGTCATTTTATATAAAAAAGTTCTTATAAACATAGGTCCGCAAACGCTTCGTTATCCATCTACAGGGTGTTTATCTTTCATTAAAAAAAACAGTAAAAATTAGATTTTTTCAAAACCGCTGGAGATATTATAATGAAATTTTAGGCGTGTCAATAGCTGTGGGAGACGCATACGTTGCAATACAAAACGATTTTTTAGTCTTACCAGTGGCGCACGTATTGGCACGTCACAGGCTATTTTTAACGAAAAAAATTGCACGCCGGAAGGAAAATGAAAAATATTTTTGAATTCCTTGTTCAATTGTGAAGGAAAAAGCTCTCTTGATATTTTATCGTACGACGCCCCGTTTTTGAGTGAAAAAAAATATTTTAGTGCATGTTCATTTATCATAGAAAACATTTTTTAAACATTCCAGGAATATTTGCGAACAATTCGACTAAAAATACCTGTTCTATTCAATAACATAGATGTGTTTAAAAATCATGAACGTGAATATGACGTGATTAATAATTTTGTATCTGTCGAATTTGTTGAAGTCCCTTATCATGAATCACTATAGCTATACGAATGCCGAAATGACCGATATGCACTTCATTTATGGACTTGCTGATGGCAATGCATTAGAAACTAGACAGTTGTACACTGAAAGACTTCCTGACCGTATTGCTCCTGACAGAAAAACTTTCGAATGTATTCATCGACGCCTTTATGAAACAGGCACATTAAGACGAAGTGGAGGAACAGGAAGGCCAAGAAGAGCAAGAACGGTAGAGGTGGAAGAGGATATGCCGAACATGATTGAAGAAGATCCAGGTACTTCTACTCGAAAAATTGCTGACGCTTTCGATGTAAGTAATGGGACTGTTTGGCACATTCTTAAGGACAATTTATTGTATCCATTCCACATACAACGCGTTCAATCAAGCACTTCTTCCTGCTGATTTTCCTCTACGTATGTGTCAATGGCTTTTGCGCAAAATTATTCAAATACCTCTACTCCTGATGCTGATTCTGTTCACCGATGAAGAGAGTTTTCCAAAAAATGCAATAAGGAATTTCCATAATAACCATGTATGGTGGGACGAAAATCCACATGATATATTTGAAGATCGTTTTCAACAACAGTTTTCGTTGAACGTTTGGATTGGGGTTGTGAGTGACTGCCTATCAGGGAGACTTACCGGAGAGGTATATCACAACTTTTTGGAACATACGCTCCCTGAATTTCTGGAGGACGTACTATTGGCAATAAGAGATGCAATGTGGTTTATACGCGATGGTGCCCCAGCCCATTTTAGTCAGGTTGCTCATAATTTCTTAACACAAGCATATGAATTTGCCGCTGGATTGGCCGAGGTGGACCTCGCTTATGGTTTACGCGATCCCCGGACTTAAACCCCCTGAATTTTTTCCTAAGGGGTCATTTGAAATCCTTGGTGTACGCTACTCCATTGGAAAACGTAGAGGACTTAAGAAATCGAATCATTGCTAGGTGCAACTCAATTAGAACCGATCCTGGTGTTTTTGAGAGAGTTCGCCGGGCAATGAGGAGAAGATTGGATTCTTGCATCCGAGCTGCAGATGGTCACTTTGAAGACTTTTTGTAACTTTTGGTAAGAAAATGGTGATACTTAAAATTCTAAATTTAATTTTATTTTTTGGTTATAATATTTGTTTTTGCCCTTGAATAAAATCCTTGATAAAAAAATTATATGATAAATGAACATGCATTAAGTGATTTTTTTTAACTCAAAAACGGGGCGTCGTACGATAAAATGTCAAGACAACTTTTTTCTTTATAATTGAACAAGGAATTCAAAAATATTTTTCATTTTTTATCTAAAAATAGCCTGTGACGTGCGCCACTGGTAAGACTAAAAAATCGTTTTGTATTGCAAAGTATGCGTCTCCCACAGCTATTGACACGCCTAAAATTTCATTACAATATCTCGAGAGGTTTTGAAAAAATCTAATTTTTATTGTTTTTTTAATTAAAGATAAACACCTTGTAGATCAATAATGAAGCGTTTGCGGACTTATGTTTATAGGAACTTTTTTTTATAAAATGACCTGGGCAATCATCCCCTTAAATATTGCTACATCTTTTTTAAACACCCTGTATAAGTTCAAGATTATATTATTAATAAAATAATAAAACAAATTAAATATTATATACATAAGTAATATTTTCCTTAATTTGATATATTTCTCTAACCTCAGAATCATTGCAGGATTTTGTGCAAAACCTCTCAATCCTATCTCGAGGATCCATGGAAGAAAAGCTGAGGTGGGCTTTCTCCTTATATGACATCAATGGAGATGGATATATCACAAGGGAAGAAATGACGGATATAGTCACTTCAGTGTATGAACTAATGGGAAAATTAGCTGAACCATGCATAGACGACGATACTGTAAAAGAAAAGGTGGATAGAATTTTTCAGGTGAGGAAAAACGCGATTTTTCTCTTATTTATATTCAACAGCTCTAGGGATAAAATAAGAAAACAACTCGAGTTTATATCCCCGATACTAAACTGAGTAATACCGGTTCAGTGTTTGGTTTACACGATCTACTTTATTTTCTTTTTCGGACTTCTGTTTGCTTTCAATGATATTACTCAATTGAGTTAGATAATAAATAAGTGAAACAAATTGAAAATTTTATTTTCATTATACCATATAGAAAATGAGTATTTCTCAGTTTTTTAAATGTACTGAAAATACTCCTATCGCGTAAGTGCACGGCAAAATCTCACTTTCTAGACTCCTAATTAAATTCAAAATCTAATAATGAAAAGTGTCGTACATTACACGTCCAAAATGTATTTTCCCGTGCTTACACGACTTTCCGGGTTCAGCTCCGCCGCACATGGGAAACTTTCACGCGCGCATGGAACAATACTATTTTCCGGTCTCGTATGAAATATACTGTTTTATGCAATCCTTACAGTTGTGACAACTTTCTAGCGTGTTTTTACGTCACAAAAGTATTGTACAGGTGGATCCAGGATTGCCTCATAACGTGATACAAAAAAAAAATTGGCACTAACCAATTCTCGACCTTTGATGCTCGGCTGCGTCTTAAGGATCAATTTACATCATCAGCCGAAAATACGCATCTTTTTCCACACAATACACCTACTATTATTTTAGTCTACATCAAAACGTTAAGTGAGGCTTTGCCTAAAAAGCTTGTTATGGAACATATTTAATAAAAATCTAAAGAGGCTTAGTATTTTTTATTTGAGTATGATGCAGCATGAATATAGGTCGGAAAAAAGTTCCAATAGAGCTTTGGTTATGAAAAAGCAGTAAAATTCGTCATAAAATGTAAGAGGAACAAAAGAGCATTTTAGAGGAGGCTTCAAATTGTTTATGCCTAAAGTCAGGATTATTTGGAGCTTTTTTATTTGGAGTTCACATAAAGGTTGGGATGAAAAAAATGAAGATAACAGAAAAAGTACAGTTTTAGTAGTCTCACCATTTTTTTCATTTTCAATTCCTTGAAACGAGAATTATTTTCTCTATTCAAATTCATTTTTTATGAAATAATTGAGCTCTACGTCCATATCAGGATGTGAAACACAATATAAAATTCTGTAGATTGAAATATTTCTAAATCGAGAAACAAACTACGCCTATGGAATTTACCTTAAATTTTAGGTGCTACAGGAATATTTGAGCCAAATATGAAAATACCAAAAAAGATTCCAGAGGCGGCGCCAATTATATTATACCCAGTCGTTTCAATTGCTTCTACTAGATTCTTCAATTTGCAAAGACAAGTTTATTTATTCAATAATACAAAATATACTTCACCTAATGCCTTCAAGCTCTTTTCAATAGAGGTCTCTATCGAGTTTTATTAACTCCGAATATAGAGCCGATCGGATCTAACTCTTTTATCCTGCAAAATAGACTGAAATGTACACACTCGAGTGGGTTTCCTCGATAGATTTCGAGACTCCGTCAATAAATATTTCGAATTCAATATACAGGGTATCCTTGAAATAACTGTACAGCACTTGACCAAAAATTCCTGAACTAAAAATAAGGTGTTCTAGGTAAATTTGCCAATATTCAATGTTGTTTCGTTTTGCCGCGACAAGGCGCGAAAATTCTCAAATTAACATCTTTTATTAGAAATAACTGCTAAACGCTTTAATCGATTTCTTTTTGATAATTATATTATTCATGAATTTAAAAACTCGATTTTAATTGCTGAAAAAAATGTATTATTTAATTCTTGAAAAAAAAAATCTTCAAAACAGTTAGTTTCGAATTAATTTTGATTCGAAGCAGAGGAGTACACAGTTGAAACCTGAAACACAAAAAAAAATGAATGTTACATAATCCCTAAAGAAAATTAAATATTAATTTCTGAGAATTCTTTATTAATTCCTGAAAAAAATTCATTATTATTAATTCCTGACAAAAAAATCTACAAAACAGTTAGGGTTTCGAATTAATTTCGACTTAAAGCAGGGACGTATACAGTTGAAATTTGAAACACAAAAAAATGCAATACTATATAAGGTGTTTCAGAATTGCATTGCACTATTTGAGCCATATATTCTCTGGTACAAAATAAGGAAAAAGTTCATGTCGGATTTCGATCAGTAGCGGAGGTACAAGATGTTAAAAGTTAAGAAATAATTGGGTTTTTATTTTATTGTGCTTCATCTACTGCAGATAGAGCTTCCAAATTTTATATGCGTATTAGATAATAAATGCTGCTTAATACGAGTGTAGATTGCCTCTAACTACTATCTTTTAACAAAATTAGCTTGTACGCCACTGGTGTACGTTAATATATTTTGTCAGATCTTCAATCTATTAGCTAAATTTTATCCCTCTTGAATTTTGACCGAATTCCGTTTAGTTTCCTCGTAAATTAGTTGATTTATAAATTCAATCAAATCAACGCATTCCACAATGTTTCAGAATTGCCCGGCACTATTTGAGGTATGAATTGTCTAGTACAAAATAAAGAAGAAAGTTCATAAAAGCATATGTCTTAAGTCAATTCATTATTGAGATACTGGAGCATAAAGATATTTATTAAACATTACAGCATTTCAGCAAAAATTTATTAAACAATGCAACATTTATAATTTACGTCGTTGTCATTAACCTGACAATACTTAACTGTGAACCACAAAAAGCAACAATCAAAACTCACCGCCGAGCACCAAAAGCGTGAGCTAGAATAACGTCAACTACACCCACGTTCACGCTCAAAATGACGATTAAACGCCGCCCACTTTCACTCACTAAGTCAGCCAAACGGCGTACCTCACAAGTCTTTATAACCAAAAAAAAAAAAAAATAGATTATCCCGATTATTAGTGTAGAGCACATTACGAACATCTTGTTCATCATCGCGCTAACATTCGAGTGAATCATCTACAAAGTCATATCGATACGAAAACATACAAAAACATTTTCAACCTGCCTTTTGTAAAGGTACAGCTGATCGGACTTGGAAACGATACGCGATAGAAAGCATTGTAACATGCGACGTTTCCAGATTTAGTAAAATAGGAGAAAAGTTGCTAATTCGAGGTAGCAGTTTCATTAAGCAAAGATACCCCAACGGAATAAAAAATGCATTTCCTGTTGCAAAGAGAACTTGATCAAAAAGAAAGTCTGAGGTTTTTCAAAAAGAGTACTAATTTAGAATTTCATACGGCATCAAATGCGTCATGTTCATAATTAATATACATATGATAAAGATAAAGCTACTATCAACCTTAACATTCTGTCTCGGTCTGTTAAAAAGTTAACAACTTCGAAAGCTGAATAATATGTGTGAGCTTATAAATTTTTTTCTCTCGTGAACAATAGCCATAAGCATCGTGTCACGATCCTGAAGTGGCATCTCCTCTTTCATGAAATTGTCCAGCATTCGTAGTTTTTACTAGTATATGACCTTTGCAGGAAACTAATTCAATTGTATAACAAAAAGACACTTTGTAAAGCAGTTTGCGTAGGGTTATGGAGCGCATCGAGACAATAGATTTGAGATATTTCTCGAGGCAATTGTCCCACGCCTTCTCGAGATATCGGCGTTCCAAGTTTGAAAAGTGGCAAAAAGAGTGTACTTTTCTTTTTGTAAATTAATGATAAACCTTGTAATTAATATATATAATTATAATATTTTTTATGTTTGTTATTTAATGGAATTATTTGCAAACAGAGTGAATAACACACTCGATTTATTATAGTTTTTTTTATTTTAATAAGACACCTTTTTTTTCTAACATATTTTTTTATCATTTATTAGGCTCTCAAGGGTTGCACTAAAATTGTGATCTACTTAGAAATAACCATAAACATCATGTGACGCTCCTGCAGGGAAAGTTTTTCCTTCAACAAATTGTTTAAAATTTGTAATTTTTGTTCATAACACATTTTTGACTTATGCAGGCAACTATTCAATATTTATAATAAATATATATATAAACGTAATTCTATCTCTCCGAGGGTCTCCTGAAGGCTTTCTTACTATTTATTTTTATATTGGGAATTACTGGGAGCTCGATTAGAAATAGATTTCTTTGCTACCTTCTATTTCCATAGATATTCTACCAATCAATCGGGATGGTACCATTTTTTCTCAATTTTTGGCGTTTTTTGATGTTGGCACCTTGATTAAACTTTTTTTTTAATTAAAACTATCCGTTTCCCTAAGTTGTCTTTCAATACTCGCCCAAGATTGATGGTTGAAGGTCATGACACTCATGCGTTTATTTTCCTCACAGAATCCATATACTAAAAGCATCTCAACCTTCTCGGCGATAGAATAATTTTACATTTTAAAAGATCAAAAATTATCCAATTTGTAATAAATTCAACTCCGACCAACAATTATAGTAAACCTTATCAGTATGTCAGAAGTACGAAATACTTATTTTGTTATGATGTAGGAAACTCAAAACACAATTTTTTCAATATTATTTTCACAACATGGACTAATTGCAAGGTATCTTAAATAATTTTTTTGTAGGGAAAGTGTATGACTGGCGAAAGTTTTACAAAAAACAAAAAAGTTCTAAAATGAAGTCAGTTTATGGCAGAGAATAAATTAAAATCATTCATACAGGGATAACACAAATACAAACTTTTATTTTTGAACCAGCGTCATTACGCAGTAAAAAAATATCTCGCTCACGTCAAAACATACCGATTTATATAATAATTCTTAGTTCCAAAATCAGTGAAAATTGATGATAGCGTCTAGCAATTATTTCGAAAAAACTATAACATATTAATTTGACAACTTTGGCGCCATGTAGCGACAAAACGAAGCAACATTGGATATATGTAGATAAGTTTGCCTAGACCGCCTTATTTTTAGTTCAGGAATATTTAGGTCAAACATTATACACTCATTTCCGGGACACCCTGTATAGATTTACCTAGTTTTTATCAATATTTTTTAGGTTTAAAGAGAAATAAATTTTTTAATGTCTTTTTATTTTAAGAAAATGGATAAAAACCAAGACGGAGTGGTCACCATGGACGAATTCCTAGATTGCTGCAAAACGGACAAAGACATCTCCGCTTCAATGGCAGTTTTCGACTCATCTATGTGACATTCGGTGGGATTTCGAGAACCTTCTCCTCAACCATAGAACACATTTATCAACAAAATTGTTAATTTTTTCCAATTCTAGAGTGCGTTAAATTTATCAAATTTTCGCTTAGCAAAATCAATTAAATTTCCTTGGAACAATCTCGAATTCGACCAATTAAGTATAATTCATAATTGAGAACCAATAAAAACATCAGACTTTAAGGACACACTACAGACGTCAGTTGGCAGAAACGTTTTTCATGTCACTTCTCTATCTGTGGTTCGACAGAAAGGTTCTTCATTTGTCACTTGTCAGCTTCTTAGATAGCCTACGTTGACAAGAGACACATGACTGACTTAATTCTGACAGAATATTTTGTTCGGATTGGTTTCATCGTTCTATTGCCGTTGTGCAATTTTACGATCTATTCCCAGACGGGAATGAGGAATCAATAGAAAAACAATAATAAAACCCGAGAATCAGACGTTTAATCAAACTTAACAGTGTATTAAAAGCTTTATGGATATGGATCGATAGAGTTATTACAATGTAAAGATAGAGGGGGATTAAGGGATAGTGTACAATATACAGGGTTTGCTCAGAATTAGGTGACTTTTGCGAGTTTTAGATTACTAGGTTTAATATCGGGTTACAAAAAATTATATAACCAGTTACTGAAACAATAAGAGTTTCTCCCATACCAAACAAAAAAGTATGCAAGCATATCCTGTATATTTAAATTATGGAATTCTAGATGACATAACATAATATACATAATTATTTTTAGATAGAAACAGATATCGATGTTAAAAACAATTGTAAAAAGTTAATATTTAATATTTTATTAAACGATGTAAGTAGATAGAAATTTATAAATTATATCGATGTTAGAAATTTTATATTTTTCCGTACTGTCCTACGAAATAATTCGGTGTTTGAATATACTATGTGAAATATGCGTTTATATGGAACTGTTATATTTAAGGATGTGGCCAAGATAACTGGTAAAGTTAGTACGTTAGTGTTGTTATAAGAGAATCAATGGGTATTTTTATTTATTTATTTATATTGAAAATGTTAAAAATTTCAAGAGGTTTGGGGCATAAATTTGCTTGATTTTTATATTGTCAATAAAGCGGTAGTTACCTCTGGTTTATAGAGAAATAATTTCTAAAATAAAAACAAACGAATTTTCAAAGTTTTGTTTTCAAAATTTCGTGGATACTTTTAACACAAATTTTTTTATTGAAAATTTTTGAAATAACTGCTAATCTTGCTCCTTTCAGCATTATTATAAACTTTTGAGAAGAGACATAATAAATGTTTTTGCAAATTTCTCAATTTTTTCATTCTCCTCTCGATACGACCCTGATTTAATTACAATAAAGTTGCAAGTTTTCGTTTTGTTTTAAGGTTCACTGAAAATACAAAACGCATGCAAGATAACGCTTAACGAGAAGTAACTATCTCCAATTGATAACGATAACCACCACTTTAACTTTTGAAAAATAGTAACCAGAGTAATGAGAATTGTACATATCATCACGCTTCTTGATGATTTTAATTTAAATAGAATGAGTGGTGCAAAAATACCTTATGAAATATTAGTGAAGTTTCCTTTTGGTTACGTAGCTACCTACCCAACACCCTTTTCAATGGTCGATGTTATTTCTGAATTAGCTCAAATTATATGTAACTTTGACAATGGGTAGTCATGGTATTCCACCACTATGCGTAACATTATACCAGTTTCAGACTTCATTTAATTTCAGACACATTTTGAACAAAAAAATACAGTTAATCTGTTACACCTCTTTGAAAAGGAATGTTTATTCTATCTCTAAAAATCCACATCCTTTGATGTTAGGCAAATTAAGTCTGAAATGGTTCAGCATCTATGATATTGCCGCGGTAACCGTATAACAATGTTAGAATTATTTGTAGTGAAGAAACTCTATGTTATACCTTACAGGTTTTATCGATCTTGATCTGATGTTTCTAGAACCTACAAATAAATCCTATAATTTTACAAAATGGTGTTTGAATCTGCTTTCATCATGGGTAATATAATACACTCATCACTGTAACCACAACTAAATCTCCTAATAAACTAATACCCACTGTAATAGCCCAAAATGTATGCGATCGCAGTCTTTGCAACGAGACCGAAATTTCGACTAATAACTACAATAAAAAAACATTTGCATAAAAAATTCGCAGTGGTTCCGTTAAAAAACATGTAGGCAATGTGAGCAACCAGCCGATACAGTGACGTGTTTAACGCTGGCATTGCCGAGTTCATGAGAGCGAAATACTTTTAACGTGAATTAAGAAATGCGTTCATATTATGTACTTTTTATTTGATTTATGAACTAAAAAGTATATAAAATATGCACATTTGTCTGTTGAATTTTTAATATGTTTTTATGGGGCCACTAACCAATTGATCGCATTCGCCACCATTGTTTCGTAATTTCAAGAAACACTCTTACTTCAATGAAAATGCTTTAGCTGAAATCTGATGTAAATAGAAAGTGAACTAGGATAGAAATAGCCAAGAAATTTCAGTTCTGAAAACCTAATTTTATTTAAAATAATAATAAGTTGTAGGTACTTAATTTAATTAAATTCTTAATACATTAAATGCTTTAAGAATTAACTAGATATATCACGGCCACTGACACAAAAGTCTCAAAAAGGTGTTTAAAGTCTTAAGCAAAAAATGGCTTAATTATACTCTAACATGTACTACAATTTACCTAGTCCACAGCTTCCCCTTTTGATTGTTTCTCTATGGTGTCGGCCATGTATTCCTAAAACCAGCATTCATATTTTGTAAAATATAAACTATTGAAGAAAAGTTTCAGAAATTAGTTTTTTTTCTATTTTAAGAATCAATTCCTAGCAAATGTTGATGAAATTAAAGTAAAAAAGACCAAGAAATGTAGAGAAAAATTCAGAAAATCTTCAAGTAAAATAAAATTAATTAATTTCCAACAAAAGTGCGAAATTCATGAAAAAAATAAACACAATTTCTACAAAAAATCATCAACCATAGTAAAAATTTGTTTTTCTCTAAAAATAGAAAAACTCTTAAATTTTTCCATATGGTATAACACTATTTAAGTAATACATACTAGGGATATATTGTATCAATCGACTTTATAATTTAAACTAACAGTCAAATCTGCATCAATACTCACCCAATACTTTCCTCTTATCGTATCAAACTTTGTAGCCAAATCATTACACAGTTCTTTTGCTCTAGCTACTGAGTATGTGTTATCCTCTTCGCCTTCACCATGTTCCAGAGATCTCTCTGAACACATATCAACAATAAAAGCTAACAAAAAGGGAGACCTATTTCCCTCCTTGTACATGTTTTCAAAGAACTCTGTGACTTTTTTGTTTCGACTTAAACCTCCTTTGTCATGAAGAAGCAGACTACAGAAAATTCATTTATCATCATAATGTGCATAAGATGGATCCCTATCGGCTGATTTTCAACTAAGCTGATTGATTTCTAATAATAGCTAGCTAATCCCATAAGCCAAATTTAGCTGATAGGACCAATTTGATTCAAATGATTTCTAAAGAAACCTTTAGACATATTTATATTCCTAAGCAACGTTAATTACAATATGATATAAGGAGTAAAAAAACTCAATTAATTAATCTTTTACTGAAAGGGCTACTTACCCTCTTAAATAGTTCCATGCACTCTCATTATCCATAAGGATCTTTATTTTATCTAGTGTGTATTCGATTTCACGACTCAGAGTTTCTTGGGTAAAACCAGTGACACTGTTCACAACAAAATATCTCTGGTTCCAAGCCGAATTGTTTTTTATATCATCCTGCAGTAGTTGATCAACATATTCTAATTCACCATCATATAAACTGCAAAAAAATTGTTTAACAGAATTAAGAAATGATTTTTTTAAAACTATAATATGATTTACTTGAAGGTTTTAATAACCCATTGCCGGTGTTGCCATGCATGATAATTTTTTGCATCTGTAGCCAGAGCTTTCTCTGTAAGATATTTTTCCTTTGATGGATCTTGCAGCCACTCAACTAGCACTTTTCTATGATGCCATACTTGATAATTCTTGGTTTGTTTCAGTATGACTTTTTCAATATAATCTAATTCCTGGTGCAAATCCTTTTTAAGGACTTTCAAAATTTCTCTCCTAAAGATGATAATTAATAATTTAATTTTTATAAATTTGGGAAAAAGTAATAAAATGTGTACCTGTATTGCCATACAGTGTAATTTGCAGGATTGAATTTAGCGGCAGTTTTTGTTAATTCTAAGGCTCTCTCTGAATATTCTTTCTTTTGGACTATGGCTCGAAAGTAGTCAAAGCAATCTTCAACTGAAAAAGAAGGGAAGTTAAACAGATAAAATTGATAATCAGATGACAAATATGTAACATAATTTGTTTTGACTTAAAACATAAATCTTTCCTAAAGTTTGTGAAATCAATTTAGTTATGACATAGTAAGTGAGTTCAGGTTATCTCTATTAATTTGTTCAATCAGAGCGACACCAAATGGGATGCAATGTAACATGTGATAGTCAATGCATATTTTGTGGAATACATAATTAAATAACAGTATGAAACAACAGTTATTCATACAACAAGTGAATAAACAAATTTAATTTATGAGTTTTATATAAAACTTTATTCAATTTTGAAAGTATTGTGATAAAAGGAATAAGAACTAAATTTCTATGATATTTGATTGTGAAAAATGTACATAATGAGTTTTTTGTTTGAGCAAACAAGATATGATGAATCTTTATATGTGCCAAGATTTAAGAGCAACTCGTCCAACACTAGTCAGTTGAATGCCAAATGTGTGATAGAGCAGAGGTTGTTTATTGGTCACTTTCATGGTTTTAATGTTATGTTGCTTGTAAAATCAATAATTAAAATTAACCAACCAAAAAATCTGGCTGTTGAATCAACTTATTTCTTTTATGTAGTATGGTTAATCATGAAATTAGGTAGAATCTCATGATCTGAAAAAATTTTATAAATAGCTTTTATGTGCCAAATATTAATAACTCTTACATTTCTTCTGTTATGATGCCCCTGAAGTAACCCTCTTCAAATTCCCAAATGGTGACTTCAAGGAGGATTTTGACGTAAAATATTGGCCTCACTACTGAATATACTTTAAGGGCTTTTTTATAGCCATCAATTGGAAAATGTGGAAATAGTACTATTCCAAATTTTAACAACATCATATTCGCTATAAAAGCACACATTACTCACATTCGGGGGTGTAATCAATAGATACAATAGGGTGTTCCCCATCATCCTGCTTTAACGGAGTTACATCACTCCATTCGCGCCTGTTTTTATAAAGAACGTACTGACTGCCTAGTGCCCCTTCATCGCTGCTGCTATCACCCATTTTTAATTAAAGATTTTGCTTTTTTTTTAAAATAAATTTCCAATTCTAAAAATGTAGATAATACAAAAGAGATTAGAAGGTTGAAATGAGGTTATGTTTTGTGTCAGTGCCGCTTGACGTTAACAGTCATAGGATTTAGAACAATTGAGATATATTTACTCTAGTTACACCTTATAGAAGTACGAAGTTCAGTGATGCACTTTTGTCATGTCTTAGGGGCAAATTTCAGAAGACTTTTGTAACTTGATGCCATGCGCAGGTTTTCATTGTAGCATCGTCACGGTTACCGTCGTTGTGGACGGACTGGGAGCCTCCCTATGTCGTTCTGGAAAGATTTCTCGTAATAGCGGTAGCTTAAAAAAATTTATCACAAAATCGACCGCACAGGTATCTTTAGATTATACCTCGTCTACCATGTGAAGCGGTCTATTTAATAAGCCTGCTGAAATTTAGAGAAGTCTCGTCAACAAAGTTGATAATATGTTGATAAGAAGTTTTTTTAGCGGCAAGCAATATTGTGCACAAAGCGCTAATCTTCGTACTAAATTGAAAATCAGGGGGCACTTGAAAGATAATGTGAGTGGTGTAGCCGAGCATAATAAATGTCCCAAAATTTGGAAGATTTGTTAATGTTATGATAAAGGAAAGTTCGTGATAACTAGTCGAAAAACAGGAAAACTCTTAAATGGGAAATAAGGATCGTCCCCGACTCGAAGAAAATAGAAATCTAAGAAACAATACATGCAAGCAAACAGCAATAAGTAAAAATAGGTTTAAACCAATTTGGCTGCACATTGACAAGGATGAATGGTCATTTCACTGCAGGAGAAAGTTGAGGTTAGAACTGTTTGATTCCATAATTATTGTTTACGTTTCCAGTTTCTCCACGTATTTATTAAGTTAATGTTAATTAAATCCTCAAAAATAATCATATTTTGATCAAATATGGCCAGGAATATGTTATTTTCTCTATCTTACGTTATATTTTGTATTTTTGCCATCACGGAATGTCATAATAAGTATTCTAAAGATGCAAATGCTCACAACAAGCCTCAAACTAACGTAAATACATCCCAAGATACTTTTAAACCTGGGGATGATTTAAGACCCATAACTTTAAGACATCTGGATAGGCCCTTTAGGATGGCAAAGTTGAATTTATTATGGTCGAAAGCCATATATGTAAGTAGAAATTTTGTTCATTTGTTTTCATAATCATTACCAAGTACTGACGATATTAAGTTCTCATGGAGTATTTGAGGTCATTTTCAATTCCTCTCTCATATTAAATATTGCTTGAAAACTGGGATTTATTTCAGTTTAGGTGACAGAATTAAGCCACCAAAGCAAAGTAGTACAACAAGTCAAAAATGAACATAAAAAACTCAAATGTATTCTGTACTCCTCGTTTTGTAGCGACTGACTGATTCCAAACTTACATCCATATTCGGTGAACTAAAGCTCCATGACAAAGAAGAAATAACATGGAAACATTTACGAGCAGAAGGGAAAGACAAGGATGGATTGAAGGAGGCTCAATTGCGTGACAAATTGAAAGTGATAATGACAAATTATGGGTTATTGGATCAGATGGACGACATGGACAATGAGCAAAAAGTTTATCCTTACAAGGTAGAATTGTTATTTTGTGAGAGTGATGTTCAGCGATGTCTGGGTTTTTGATATTTGCAAGATATTTGATTTTTAAGTTAAATTTTTCTTGCTGTTATTAATTGACATTTTTTTACAGAGTAATTTATCCTATATTTACTCCAGTGGCCATGTCTGTTATGAAAACATTTAAATTAAAAATCTGCCAAACGGACACCACTTTGATTTTTTTTTAGGCTTTGAATGAAGCTTCGGATAAACATGTGAATAAAAGCCTGTTTAAAGATAAAAAATTGAACAAACTATGGGAGAAAGCAGTAATGGCTGGTTTTAGCAAAGCAGAGTTATCTGCTTTGCATGAAGAATTCCAGCATCATCAGGACAAGATTGATCAGTATTATTCTTTGTTGTACAAAGTGAAGGGTGATCCAAAGGATCAAACGGAGGAGAGGGTGCAAAGTGAGTATTTAATTGATTTTCTTTTTTTTTATAGGTTTTAAAGAGAAGATTCCACAAGGTATTTACTGCCAGTACTTCACAATGTCTCCTGTTTTTCCTATTTACATCACAAAGCCATAGTACACGCTCCAGTTAAGAATTATGAAAGAGTTACATAGGACTTAAGTGTGACGTTTTTCATCTCACAAACTTATGTTTGCTTGCCTGAAAGTGTTTGAGTAGTGTCTGCCATGACCCTACTTCAAGCTATTTTTTTCTGCTTCTCAATCTTCTTTTGTCCTCTAGTTAAAAATTCTACCATGAGGCTAAGGCAGGCACTAGTGTATGTTAGCTATTTTATTAAATAGTCTTTTTACAGAACTCTTAATATTGGGTCTGGTGCTGAATGTCTTAATACAGTCGATTTTATTTCAGACTCTTTGGATGAATCTCTGGATAAATATAATCAAATCGAAATATTGGAGGAAAAACAGCCAAACAAGGATTATTTGGACAAGGTATTTGTTACCTTCCAAATCCATCTTTCTGTATTTTAATTTATGAATATCGTGAATAGGTGAATTTAATAAGAGATCAGCATCGCCAATTGAAAGATGGGTACGATCATTTGGATAAACTTGCTTCTTCTGGCCCAGCAAGTAAAGAATTTGTAGAACCTAAGGTTCAAGGTTAGTTATAGTGTGTTTAATTTTTATTTTATCGACCGCATGGTCGTCTTTGGCATAATCTTTTGTAAAGCGTGCTCCGTAAATTAAACTAATCATTTAAAATCACGAGAAAATTTTATCGAATGTATAAATAAGATTATGAAATGTGGAACCCAAAAATTTGCCGTTTCTATTTTGTTGTGAGCAGTTTACTTCGTCTTAGGTTTATGGAGGATTGCACTGGAAAGTAACTTCAGTACTGCAGAACTTCAGTCCCTAAAATCCGAATTATTGCACTACGAAAATAGGTAAAATATCTTTTTTAGAACTATTGCACGATATATTATATCATATCATATCATTTTTATTTATCTTAGTTTACAACGTTAACTTTCAAAAACACTATTCATCCTCAAACACATGAGTATTTGCCTAAAAGGATTTTTTTATAGTTTCTTTTTTTCTCAGGTTACTAAAATTGCGACACATGCAAGTGGAACATGCCATTAACGAAGAAAAGCACAACAAAAAACAGAAATTTTCGGGTGAAAAATCACACGGCCACAAAATGATGGAAGAGAATATCAAGAAACATGCAAGAAAAGTGGATAAAATCCACTTGGATATTGAGACCAAAATCATGCAAAAACACATCGAATTATAAAACATTTACAAAAAATAAAAGTATAAACGTACATTATTTTTGGTCCCAATATCAAATCTAAATTCAATTTAATTTGGAGGTATAGTTAACTTAGTTCTAAAATTTAGTCTCGTATAGTGACTATTCTGTAATGCCAAAGCAAACATTTTTTATAAGGTACATGTAGTAGTATTTAATATGTATATTTTATGCTCAAAGTGGCGTTGAGACTTCAATGAGAACATTTTGAATTCAATAATGTGGGTTTGCAATAATATATTTATATGCGTTTTTATAGAAATATGCTAATAAAAAATGAGTTCTTTAAGAAAATCTGTGTTTTTATATTATTCTAAAAATTGTAAAATTGTATATATAGGGTGAGTCGCAAGGTAATAAACACACAACCTCAAAACAAATAAATTTTTATTAAATATTTATTCGATTTGATCGACCCTGTATATTCTCCTGTAGGTTTCAACGTTTATATCTAAGTTGGGTTTGGTTTATTCGATTTGTTTCATTCTTGTATAGATGTAAATGTGAGAACTCTACGCATCTAGACCCACGAGGAGCGCTGCCCAATAAAGACGCCCAAATAGAGCTTCGCCCTTCTGTGCAGCTTCCGGCCTGTTTCGAGTCCTTTCGGGCCCCCATGGCCATCTCACCCGGTGCAGTCTCCGGCGCCGCCTCAGCGTTCAGTCGCGTCTGGGGCGGATGAGGTGGTGCGTGCGGCCCCAACAGCACTCCGAGGATGGCCCCGATGGCCTCGGTTTACTGGTGCGTGCCCGTTGTCCTCTTTTATGGCCTCGTCCTCGTCCAGGCCAATCCGGACGCGAAAAGGCTGTACGACGATCTTCTTAGCAACTATAACAAACTGGTGCGACCCGTGGTGAACACTTCCGATGTGCTTCGTGTGTGCATCAAGCTCAAATTGTCGCAGCTGATCGACGTTGTAAGTTTTGGCCTCATTTCCTATATAGCAATTACTCATGGAACTGTAATATGGGTGACTTGATAAAATTGAAAACTCTCGATCCTCATCACTCTATAGGATAAATCAGTGTTGGCAAGCAATTCTGAAGTTCTTTCTCCTATTTTCCTAAATCATTGGATTAAATTATCAATTTTCTGTTAAGTTTTAGTAAAAATTTTCATGGAGATTTTGGGCGTTTCTCGTCCGCAAGAAAACGATACTTCTAGTCCTCATTACTCTAACACATGAGTCAATACTAGCACGCATTTTTTACGCTCCTCCTTTTTCTTAAGACCTTTATGCGGCATTATTAATTTTCTGGTATATTTTCCATGGACATAATTTCCATAAGTTTTCATGGAAATTGAAGCTTAAGAATGGATTCGTTGTGTTATGTTAAGGTAATTAAGGAGCGCAATTTCCATAGAAATTGGAGCCTCCATGGAATTTAAAAAGAGTCAACCTGTGAGTAAATGAAAGTAAGCTGTAACTTTAATAAAATTGTTCTTCGGGTTTCTAGAAAAGCGACGTTTTAAATTTGAAAATTGTGTTCCTCCCATCTCTTGAGAAATTTTCTGGAAAGTTTTGAATCTTTGTATTATTTTTTTGTTTACGCCCATGATTCAATATACTCCAAAATCTCATAGCCCTGATTATTCTACGGAATGTAGTGTCATTTATAAGTATTTTCTACCTTTAATCTTTCTTAGATTTTTAGTCCAAATTGTTAACATTTGGGTAGGTTTTTAAAAGAGATAATGAACATAAGTTTCCTTTAAAATTGGAATTTCAATAAAATTTCCAAGGTGACTATAGAAAGAGTTTCAGGTGAGTGTAGTGATATTCAATATATATAGATTAATTGTATTCTGTTCAATCAATGATCAGACAGAATTTCAATAAATTTCTATAGGAATTGGAGCCTTCCTGGAACTTGGAAAACTTAATTTTTGAATGAACGAGTACAAGATGAGTAAAAATCGAAATTTTTAAAATAAATTCTATAGTAAACTTAATTTTGATGTGCTGTATCTTAAAAATTGTTAGAGATACGTATAAGGACATATACACTAGAAAATATTCCCTTTCAAGCATTCTATTTGAAATTAATGTCACAGTTTGTATATAAATTTGAAAATTCTTAACCCCTTTTCCCCTTAGCTCTTCAAGCGAAATTATTAATTTTCTACCATTTTTTAACACAAAAATTTAGTGTTAAGATTAAATTTGTCTCAAGGGGCTTCAGTTATCCCAACTGAATTAATGAAATACGAGCATTAGAGAGGCGGAATTTGGACGTTGCTCCAGTGAACTCGCTTGCAGTGAAACTTTCCGCGAATAAATTGTGTTATTCAGGATAAAATTTTCGTATATTGCAATGTTTGCTTAAATTGCGCATATAATAAGAGGAATTTTCAAATATTATTGAATTGTTTTGTATACAAAGTGGGGAAGTTAGCAGTAACAATTTGGCCTTTTAAACGTACCAATTCTGAATTCGTTAAGACCCTTTGAGACCTAAAATTATACGTATACTGCAGCGCAGAATGTATTAAAATGTTTAATGCAGGGAAAATCAAAATATACTTCAGGAAATTATACGAATATTCAGAGGGTGTGGCATATTAGTATCTCTTGTTTAAGTTAATTTTGGTTTGGGTAACATATGCTGGGTATCCAGGCGAACTCTGAACGTAGGAGATTAACATGAAAAATTGATTTTTATTTTTTTGCGCTTGTACGAATTATCCAATTGAATTTTTTTTATATAGAGGTCATAGTATTCACTACCGGTCATCATTCCGAAATTTTTTCAATCTTCTAATTAGAGCCGTTTTGGCTCAAAACGCCTCCAAATTTAAAAAATTTTAATATCTCAGGTAATCGTTAGAGGCCACAATTGGTCAGAGTCAATTATTAGAGTCAATATATAGAGTTAGAATTAAACAAACACAAAATCGCCAACGACATAAGTGTGAAAACTTCACGTAAACAGAAGTTTCTTTACTTAACTTTTCATTTAAATGCAAAAAAGAAATAGTGAAAACAAATAAACTAAACAACTACTTACACATAAAAGTTCAACCAAACAAGTAAGACAACAAAAACAAAAAACTTTAACTTTATTTACAAAAACATTTACAGCAATTGCTCGAAAAGATCACCTTCTGCAGCTGTGCAATATGCCAACCGATCCTCAAAGTTAGGGCGTGTATTTTCGAGCATCACAACGCTGATTTAAGATATTTGCATATTTTTCACTAAATTAAAAACTACTTAGAAATTAGCAAAAAGAAAAAAAATTAATTTGACATTTTACACTTATATTGTTGGCGACTTTGTGTTTATTTAATTCTGACCTCGATTCTGACCAATCATGGTCTCTAACGGTTATGCAAAACATTCAAATTTTTGAAATTTGGAGGTGTTTTGAGTCAAAACAGCTTTACTTAGAAGATTGAAAAAACGCAAAATGATGACGCGCCTTAAGTACTATGACCTCCGTGCAAAAGTTTTTCAATTGGATAATTTGCGCAGGCGCAAAAAAAACCGGATTTTCCACGTTAATCTCCTATGTCCAGGATTCGCCGAAACATCCAGTTTATCAGCTGTGTAATTTT
The DNA here is from genome assembly GCF_039881205.1 of Euwallacea similis. Classification (NCBI taxonomy): domain Eukaryota; kingdom Metazoa; phylum Arthropoda; class Insecta; order Coleoptera; family Curculionidae; genus Euwallacea; species Euwallacea similis. The sequence goes on from NC_089613.1 coordinate 6,243,293, forward strand.
TCCATTTTACGGAACTAAAGTATATGAAATTTCATCGGTTGTATTATACAGGGTGTCACACCGGGAACCGCCATTAGGCATTTTGGGACTACTATGAATAGCAAAGTTACGAAAGTTTAGTGGTTTGATAAGAGCCATGTAGCGTCTTCGTCAAAAACATTTTCAATGACGTCACAGTTCCGGTTGTACCGGAAGCCGATATTTGCTCGTTTATTTGAAATGGAATACTATGCATTATTATATTTTTGGATTCCACGTTCAATTTTAATACAAGTTTATTAATATGTTAGCTTTCTTAAAATTAATAGTTTTCAAGGTATATGCAATTGAATGTTGAAACAAACAGATGTAGATATTTACAAAACTGCGAATTGTTAACTAACGAAAAGATATTTAGTAACTCTTTTTTTCGGAATGCTGTAAAAGGTTCATATTTTAGTATGCTGTCAAACTTACCTGATATTTTCTATAGGGTGTCCACAAAAATAGGATCAATCTGGACATCAAAAAATGATCAAAACTTGAACATTTAAAATGAAACCCTACTATTACTTTGATGTATTATGAAATTCCGCCGAAAAGAAACCTATGTTTACATTTAATTACCTATAGTAAATTTGCATAGTTTTTGAATAATTTCGTCTTATAAGTTGATGAAGGTATAATACATCTCTAATTCTAAACTGCAAATATGAATGCGAATATTTTTCAATAAATATGATTACTTTTTTTTTCAAGTGTGTATAACTTATGCCACATAACAACAGCATTTTGCTGATATTTCCATTATCCATAGATATATCTATCATATTCGCATTACACCTTAGAATTAAGGATGTATTATATCTTCATCAACATATAAAACGAAATTATTCACAAACTCTGCAAGTTTACTATAAGTAATTAAATGTAAACATAGGATCCTTTTCGATGGAGTTTCATAATACATCAAAATAATAGTAGGGTTCCATTTTAAATGTTCATGTTTTGACCATTTTTTGATGTTCAAGTTGGTTCTATTTTTGTGGACACTCTATAGAAAATATCAGGTAAAGTTTGACAGCATACTAAAATATGGATCTTCTATAGTATTCCGAAAAAAAGAGTTACTAAATATCTTTTCATTAGTTAACAACTTGCAGTTTTGCAAACATCTGTATCTGTCACTTTCAACATTCAATTGCATATACAGGGTAGAGACTTTAACTGGAATAAATTCGCTAGCGGTGAGGTGAATAATTTTTCGAAAAACTCCCGAAACACGTCAACGTTTTAATATATTTACCTACATTTTGCAAGCAATATGAAAAATATAGCCCTTCAGAGGTAGCTGAAACCACCCTCAACATATTTTTTTAAAATTCAACCCTATGGCTTGTGATCCCTCATCGGAAAGCTGGTGAAAAGAGAAATCCAGCGTACTGATCAAATTTGAATTTTTAGTACGTTTGAGGGTTGCATAAAACCAAAACGTAATTTTAAAGTTTCATTTTCATCGTAACAATTGCTCAAAATGTGTACCACTCACTTGTTGGCGGCATCCTAGTCTGTGGTTGGTTTCGTCCCTTACATTATGCAACATTACCGGTGTTATTTTAATGATTTCCTCTGTTACCCTTTCCTGAAGGTCTGTTATGTTGTTGAGTTTTGGAATGTAAACCTTACTTTTGAGATGTCCCCACAAAAATAAATTCAGCGGTGTAAGATCTGGAAACCTTGCTGGCCACTCAATAGTACCTCACCTTCCAATTCACTTATCGAGAAAAATTCTATCCAAATATTGACGAACAATAACAGCCTAGTGTGGCGCGACCCCATCTTGTTGAAACTATAGCCTCTCGTCCTTCAAGTTAGGGTTCAAGGGATTTGAAAATAAATGACATAGAACTGGCATTAGTTCGTGCTGGAGAAAATGCAAGTATCTTGCTCCATTAATAGTGTCATCAAAGAAAAATGGTCCTACAATTCTATCTTTTATTATTCCGGTCCACACATTAGTTTTCTGTGGGCGCTGAGTATGAAGTTCTCTCATCCAATAGGAGTTCTCTCCAGCCCAATAGCGACAGTTTTGGCGGTTTACGTGCCCATTTAACGTAAAAGTAGTCTCGTCTGAGAAAAGTATCCACTCTAAAAATAAATGGCTTTGATCAATACGAGTCATCAATAAATCGCAAAATTCCAGTCATCGATTTGGATCACCTTCAAGTAGCTCTTGAACAGCTCGAATTTTATACGGGCGTTTTTTCTTATATTGAAGTATTTTTAACACTGTTTTGTGATTAAGATTACTAACACGGGTCAGTCGTCGGGTTGGAGTGATTGAATTTTCTTCTAAAGCAAACAACAAATTCAACTTCGTGTCGATATCAACAACAGCCCTACTCTCTCTCGATACTGACGTGACCCATCTCTCGATATTATGCGTCTATTTTACTAATGGTACCTGGTATTTATTGGTGGCAAGTGAGGATGCGTTTCTCGAAAGAGGCGAAGAACTTCGCTTTGAGTTCGCGCCCTATCACCATATTCAACCATCATGAAAATTTCGATTTTTAGCGATTCAGTTAAATAAGGCATTTGCACCAGTTTGCAACAATACTTCATTTCCAACTCTGAATATGCTATGCAAACTAAGTTCTTCTTTGCGGCTATGTAAAAACGCTAACAAAAAATAGCAAATATCAGTTGTGGCAAAAAAATATTTGGAGTTTTTTGTGGGGATATCTGAAAAGTAAAGTTTACATTTCAAAAATGAACAACATAGCAAACCTGCAGGAAAGGATAAGAGAGAAAATTACTAAAATAACACCGGAAATGTTGCATAATGTAAGGGACGAAACCTACCACAGATTGGAACGCTGCCAACAAGTGAATGATACACATTTTGAGTAATTGTTACATTGAAAATAAATTAAACTTTAAAATTACGTTTCGACTTTATGCAACACTCAAACGTACTAAAAACTAAAATTTAATCAGTACGCTGGATTTCTCTTTTCACCAGCTTTCCAATGAGGGGTTACAAGCTATAGGGTTGCATTTGAAAAAAAAACATGTTGAGGGCGGTTTCAACTACCCCTGAAGAGCTATATCTTTCATATTGCTTTCAAAATGTAGGTAAATACATTAAAACGTTGACGTGTCTCGGGAATTTTTCGAAACAATATTCACCTCCCCGCTAGCGAATTTATTCCAGTTAAAGTCTCCACCCTGTATATTGAAAACTATTAATTTTAAGAAAGCCAATATATTAATAAATTTGTATTAAAATTGAACGTAAAATCCAAAACTGCAATAAAATATAGGGTGTTCCATTTTAAATAAGAAAGCAAATATTGGCTTCCAATACAACCGGAACTGTGACGTCACTGAAAATATTTTAGGTGAGGTCGCTCCATAATTCTTACCAAACCACCAAACTTTCCTAACTTTTCTATCCATAATTTTCCCAAAATGTCTAATGGCGGCTCCCGCTGGGACACCCTGTAGATACACGGAGTGTCCAAGTATAATATTTCAAACCTAAATTGTGATCAAGTTGTTTTAAATGAGATATGCTGTATTTTATTTCACATTTATATTAGACTGCTTCTAGCAGTATTTTGAGTACAAATTTTCTATATTTATTTCTTAGAGTTTTCGATTAATTCCAGGAATTGTAAAGAGCGACTCTGTATCTCTTGCAGTTCACAAGTTCTTACCCCATTAAGTACTTTTTCATAGGTACCAAGATGAATTTCTTTAAGTCAACATGAAACCTTTTGATCCAACTTTTTTGCAAAGCAGTTGTTCTTACGTGCTAAGATCGCAAAAGCAAAGCATAAAATCAAAGGAAAGCACGCGTTTTCAGTAGGAAATGAGCGTAAATTTGATTTGGGAAAATCGGGATTTTAATCTGGAACACCTCTGGAGGAAAGCGCTGCCAGATGGCAAAAAGCAAATTGAGGAAATGGATCTCCCGGAAAATTCCCCGTAAAAAGATTTAGACCAGGTCCGATTCGATTAATTGGATCAATCTTGACACATTGAATAGTTTTCCTCTAATTTCGCTATATTCTGCCTTCTATAATAGTTCACATGGAGAAAGTTGCTTAATTCACTTTGAGGATAGAAAATACCGCTTTTTCTTATCAACGGAAAAAATCTGGGAAGAAATCAGTATCAGTTGCTCAGTTTCCCCCCAAGAGAATTGAAAAAAAAAAAATGCTGATAATAGTTTTTATAATATATTTTTCTGTGTTTTATTCCTGCTTAATATTGAGGATCATTACGTATCTGAATTTTAATGAACACAGATGAAAATTTCAGCTAAAGGAACAATAAATGGTTCGAATATGCGACGAACCTTTCACGAGTGCCTTAAACCCTCTTCTAGGCAAATTAGTCATGACTTGCAATTTAATCCTAATTAAATTTTGTTAAATTACCCCCCGCTTAGATTTAAGTCTAAAATCGAGCAAAGGTGGGAAACTCCGCTCCTGAGATGGCCGACTATTCAGTTTTTATTGCGAAAAAGACAATGTAGAAAGAAAGCAGAATTAAAAGTCACGATCTTTCTTAAGGTTTATTGCTCTTTTACGGTCCATTTTCGTCGAGTGACTGTTAGGGAATTTTGCAATTAATTTATTTAGTTGGATAGTTGAGAATTGCTTGAAAGTCTGAGATTGACAGTAATCGAGCAGGTCAATGTACCTCAGGATTGAGGATATATTTAATGAAGCGACACTATTAATTTTAGTGCAGTTTTCGATCCGAAAAGTTAATGGATAAATTTTAATTTTCAAGAATACAGAGACGTAGAACTGAATTAAAATCACCTCAGTTCCGAAAAGCTAAAACTAATTCTTGTAATACTCTACGCCACTGGACTGAGAGCCTTTTTAAAGTCCTCGCTTTTCTCAGCAAACTTGGAGTTTTTACTATAAAAAAAACAAGGACGTGTTATGGGGATGTTGAAGGGACGAAAAGAAGCAAAAATGTTCAGGTCATCTACGAGGGCCGTTTGATAAGTCAGTGACTTTTTGAATTTCTCGCGTAATAAATTTAAATGCAGACTTGTGTCAAATTTTGAGCAAGCTACATCATTTAGTTTGTGTTTAATAGTCATTGAAAGCAGACGACCTCGTAAATTTCGACGAAAATGGAAAAAAGTGAATTTCGTGTGCTGATTAAGCATTATTTGTTACGTAAAAAAACCTTTACCAAAACCAAGGAAAGACTTGATAAATACTATGGGGATTCTGCACCATCAATTTCAATGGTTAAGAAATGGTTTACTGAGTTTCGTTGCGGTCGTACCAGCACAAGTGGCGCAAAACGTTCAGGATGTCTAAAATAGGTCCTCACGCCAGAAATTGTCGATAAAATTTATGGAACAATATTGGACAATTGGATAATGAAAGTGCGTGAGGTGGCTTAGGCTGTAGGCATCTCAACTGAGCGGATACATCACATTTTACATGAATATTTGGATATGAAAAAGCTATCCGCATGATTGCTCATAGTCGACCATAAGTACTCCCGTGTGACCATTTCAAAAGACTATTTAACAATGTTCAGCCGCAATTAGAATGAGTTTTTTCGCTGTTTCGCAACCGTTGACGAAACTTGGATCCATCACAACATACCAGAAACCAAGGAATAACCGAAACAGTGGATTTCTCCAGGTGACATGCACCAAAGAAGATCAAGGTGGGTCTGTCGGCCAACAAGATGATGGCTACAGTTTTTTGGGATGCACGCTGTGTCATTCACATCGATCACTTTGAAAAGGGTAAAACGATCACTAGTGAATATTATTCAGAGCTTTTGGACAGATTCGATATTGAATTGAAGCAAAAACGATCACATTTGGCGAAAAAAAGTGCTGTTCCGTCGAGATAATGCATGGGTGCATATATGTGTAGTCGCCATGGCAAAAATCCATAAATTAGGCTATGAATGGCTATCCCACCCAGAATATTCTCCAGATTTAGCCCCCTGCGACTATTTCCTGTTTCCAAACTTGAATAAATGGCTGGGCAGTAAGAGATTTGGGTCGAATGAAAAGGTTATCACTGAAATAAACGCCTATTTTGAGGACCTTCATAAAACCTATTATTTGGAAGGGATAAAAAAAATTGGAATAACGCTGGACTAAATGTATTGAGCTAAAAGGCGACTATGTTAAGAAATAAAACGGTTTTTGGCCGAAAAAAATATCTTTCATCCAAAAAGTCACTGACTTATCAAACGGCTCTCGTATTTTTTACAGTATCTAGAATACCGGCTTATTTAGCCAATCCATGTCATTTTAATCCGGGCATGGGTCCAAAACGTCCACCGATATATTACGAGTTTCTAGAAATCCGGGTCGTAGTAAAGACGTTTTTAATAGGTTAAATTTAGTGTGACACAAAACAGCGAAAATCCTATTATTGAAACTCATTAATAAATTATTTGCATTCATGATTTGATTTTTACACAAAAGTCGTGGATTCCTGAAAATTTATTGAGAAATAAGAGAAATCATGTCACGATAAAGCCTTTGTTTGAATTGGAAAATGGCTGAAAATAATAGCGCGATCGATTTGAAGGGAAAGGTAACACTTCTGCTCTCTCCTCCTCGATTATGTTGTTTGAGATGAATTTGTGCTTCCTGAAAATAATAATTCAGAATCGCTAGCAATGGTACCGCTCGGAAAGGTTTGATCTGACAGATGAGTTAGGGTTCAGGGTGTAACAAAAATACTAGAGCACTAGAGTTAACTCTAAAACTAAGATTTTCTTACTCTAAAGCTGCTGAAACCCCTATACAAGGTTGGGAGAAAGGCCGGAATAAAATGAATACCTTTTCAACGAGTGACCTAAAAAAAAACGCTGAAACACGTGAATTAATTTTTTGGCTTCAACCAAAAATATTTTCCTTTCAATATTTTCCCTCCTCAACTCTTTAGCTGCAACCTTACCCAACGTTTTTTTACGGAATTATATGTCTTGTTTGGGCTCGTTGAAAAGTTCGTGAAAAATGGAATCTTGCCATACCTTTTTATTTCTTTTAGTTACGCGGTTATTAGGAAAAAAAAATTTTTTCAAAAACAAAAAAAATACGAATACCTTCTTAGTCCTATCTACAGGTTATTTAACGTAACAGATGCTGAAAATATCTTCCCCCCCTCTACTTGGCATGCTCCCAGGTGATGGTAAAATCCGTCGATGGAATTCCGAATGGCCTCAGCCGGTATGTTATTTGACTTCACTCTAATTTTGACTTTTAGGTCTTCAATATTAGCCAACCTATTTTGATAAATTAAATTTTTCAGATATCCCCAAAAAAAATAATCTAATGGCGTTAAGTCTGGAAATCTGGGTGGTCATTCAATTGCGCCACGTCGTCCAATCTAGCGACCCACAAATATTTCATCAAGATGTCCTCTAACTTTAACACTAAAATGTGGAGGAGAGCTATTCTGTTGAAACCAAATTTTTGTAAATGGACATATCTGGATCTGCGTCGTTGGGAAACATAATAGCTAGAGTAGGCACCAATTCAAAACTTAAAAAATCTAAGTAGCGTTCAACTGTAAGGTTTTCTTCGAAAAAGAATGGCCCTACAATTCAGTTATTAATGACATCTGCCTATACATTTACTTTCTGAGGGCGCTGCATATGAGCTTCATATATCCAGTGTGGGTTTTCCTGAATCCAGAAGCGATAATTGTGCTTGTTAACCATTCCATTTAAATAAAAGGTAGCTTGATCTGAAAAGAGTATGTTCAGTGGAAATAGATTATTTTCATCACACCATCTTATCATTCTCTTATAAAACTGCAAACGCTTGTTACAGTCATCTTCCAAAAGCTCTCGGGCAAGATATACCGTATATGGGAGATATTTTTCTGTTTTCAAAAACTTTGCAGTTGTACATCTAGATGCAGCATGGTTTCGAGCTAATGAAACTGTTGACACATGCGGATCTTCCTGCAGAGATAAGGCGATGTTCAATTTTTGATCATCATCTAAAACACGTGGCCAACCACTTCTGAACAAATTTTTCATTGTGTCATGCTCCTCAAATTTATGGAATATCTTGCTAACAGTATCCTGGGAAATTTATTTTTCCGGATATTTTGCATTAAATAACGCAAACACTTCACTTTGACTTCACATTCTATCTCCACATCCAAGCAATATCAACACTTCGATACTCTGTCTTTCTGACAACATCATTTTTTTTTAGTAAGTTCAAAGAAAACACTCTGAAAATTCACAAATTAATAAACTGGACGTTTCTAGTCAATTTTACACAAAAATGCCACAATTTTAAAGTGAAATAAAAACATGTACTGTTCATCGAGGCAATATACTTCGCACAAAAAATGCAGCATTTTTTTCACTCTTTGAAATATGTCTTGATACTCTGCATACCATTTTGCTTTTTTATTTGTTTTATCGATGTAAAATAAAAACTCAGTGAAAATTAAAGACAGCATATCGGCATTAATTTTTATTGAATTTTACCATCACCTGTGATCATGCCAAGTAGAGGGTGGAGGACATTTTCAGCATCTGCTACGTTAAATAACCTGTATGACTACATAGGACTAAAAAGGCACTCGTAATTTTTTTCTTTCTTAAAGTTTTTTTTAATTTCCTAATAAGCTCATAACTAAAAGAAAAAAAGTTATAGCAAGATTGCATTTTTCACGAACTTTTCAACGAGCCCACACACGACATATGATCCATTAAAAAAAAAGTTGGGTAGGGTAGGAGGCTAAGAGGTTGAAGGAAAACATTTAATTTGATTGCCAAAAAATACATTTAACTCAAAATCAATTCACGCGTTTTAGCGTTTTTTTGTTTAAGAAAAGATATTCATTTATTCCAAACTTTCGCCCTGTATAGAACTGCCTGAAATCAGAAAACTAAGAAGTGACAAGATATCTACCACTTCTGTGTTCCTCGCGTAAAAGCTGTTACCCGATCCGATGGTTATACTGATTAATCTGTGCATAGAGCAAGCTTATTTCTCTAAGACGCTAAAGCAGACCTTGACAGAGACGACATGGGTTCTTACCAGCCTATACGGCCTCTATCTTACCTGGTAAAATATTTGAAAAATGCATGGCTGTTGAGACTCTGGGGAGAAAGGCAGTCAGCGCTTCCTAGCATGGTTTTAGGGAGGGCTGATACTCGAGCTTCCCTTCAGAGATCTCCGTATAATGACGTTATCTTCTATCCTGATACACGAAACTCTCCTGTTTGCTAATATGATTTGCGAAAATCGTGGTTACTACACGAGACTAGGGGGTGATGTCTCTGTACCTCACTGTGGACTAACAAAAAGTCAGAATGGTCCGCGTTTTAGAGCAATTAAGTTCTTTAGTAAAATTCCACCAGCGATGAGGGCCCGCGTCGGAACGTTTTGGGAATGCAATCAAGGGATATTTATACGAGAAGGCATTTTATTCTTGTGAAGCCTTCTTGGAGTTCAGGGTCGATATTGAATTATCATAGCAGGCAAGCAGGAAGTTGATAATGTAGCTTATAGACTAAACACGCCTTTTTCAGAGCAATTATTAATAAGATTGATAGTCTCCTATCAGCATAAATAAATGCATACAATGCAAATTTCCTTGGCTTAACGTGTTAAGCTCTATGCTGAGTAGTGGAAGACGTTGCCAGTGCATTCAATTCGAAACTCGATTTCCATCGTTCCCAATTTAGAAAATTCGCCTGGATTGAGACTATCAATTTCGCGCCCGGATCACGATCGCGTTAACAAAAGCAGGTCGTATTCCCACGTACCTAGGAATGATTTCTGGTGCAAGCAAAATGGCCCTATTTAAATGAAACGCAGAAAATGTGACGCTGTGGTGAACTTGCATAATTCCTAAAAAATGCCGAAGGCATCAGACTAGTAATTTTTTTCTTATCAAGAACGTTGAGGTTCGTTCTAATGTATGGAGGAAGAGCAATAATATCAAGCTTAGGCCTGGCTCCTGGAACAGTCATAAAAGCTTTCAAAGCAGTGGGCATTAGCGTTCGTAATTTCTTTCTGAGTGATTTTAACTTGTTTGGTGCTTTTAGTAATGTCACTTAGCAGTACCATCATTCGTTCAAAGGTTATTGACGAAAGGTGAAATATTATAGTTGTCGGGCAACATAAATTATATTTCCGTTAGAAAATATCCATTGCTTGGTGCACATCCATATTTATCTCCAATAGGGTCCAGTCTAAGTCCGAGAAGTAACTGTCAAAAAATCAAGAAAAAAAACTGTTTTGAGATGATGATCCGAGAGATAAACGATAAAAGGCCTTCTTGAAGAGGTACGCCTCTTTGTGCAAAATAATATCGGCAGCAGTCTTTCCTCATTCAAGCAGTGCCGGAGTCACGAGACAGTGCGGAGCAGTTATAAGGAAGTTGTTCGATGGCACTGAAGCCTATCTAAGAAAGAGCACTATTCGAAAATTCTGAGATCTCCAAATCGAGTTTTTAACTCATGTAAAACTGAAAAACAAAATTGTCATAGCATGTAAACGAGCGAGAAACATTCATGAAGCAAACAATGCTCCAGTAAATGCCAATGTAACAGTTCTGTTCACGTTTTCAGCTAAAGGCTCTATTACTCCTCCATTTGTTAAATATCCGCAGAAGCGATTACCAGACTCGATTGGCACAAGTTCAAATGGTTGGATGAAAGCAGAATTATTTTATTAATACATAGCTGATGAATTTCATTCTTACTTAATTAAGCAAAATGCAACATTTCCATTTATTTTGTCCGTTTATGGGCTTAGTATACACTGTGGTCCAAATTGCGCTTGCGTGTACGGATACCTCGAGAACTATAAGAGATAAGAATTGGTTGAGTGGGAAAAGTTGAAAGGATTTTTTTCGTTTATGAGGTATTTGCAAAAAACTGAAAGCATTTTTAAGCTTTTAAAAACGTTTTTGAAAAAGTGCTGCAATTTTTCGAATTCAAAATGTTTTTCGAACCTAAACGTCGGTGCTGAATGTAGAGGTGGATGGGTTGCAAAAAGTTGTCCCAGCAATTCTGTTACAGATTTAAAAACTTTTGATTGTGGGAAATTATGGCATTTTTTCAAAAACGCAAATTTTTGCTTTTTTTAAATAACTCCAAAAACGAAAGTCTTTAAAATGGCATTGAACTGACCGTTAAATTCCCTCGAACTTTCCCCATTTAACAATTTTTTAAGTTCTTATAGTTTTCAAGATACCCAGACATGTAGCCCCAACTAGCGTCACACTGTATAAACCTGCGAATTGCTACTAATGTTTCAATTTATGAACCACTTAAGTCTCATTGGTGGACATCCCCACAGATGTACAAAGCTAAATTAATTCAATGTTTTCGGAATACAAAAGCGAGATCTATGAAAAACACTCATATCCAACTCAAACTTCTGATTTCCGGAAATGTGGGCTTTAAAATTCGATATCGCTTTAGCTGAGACATTAAAGAACCATTAGCCGGCAAAAAGCAGACAGAACATTTCGGATTTATTCCGTCCTTTTGCCAATACTGATGTAATAAATTCAAAAGTCGAGTACATGAACTTTACAAAAAAGAATGGGGCAACGTCGTCGATTTCTTGATTGAAGTCCTGTAGGACAGTATTAAACGCTTAATAATAGACCCAACCGGGGACCAGAGCTCCATCTTGGCTGTTCCAATATTGACCTTTGCCTTGGAAACGAGGAAAAACTAACAAATAATCCCTGTTCTAGCCCTCATAACAGCAGCGTTAGTTTGATGAATCGACATTTCTCCCACAGCTCATTCGTCAAGGTCCAGAATAGCATTTCTCAAATCTGGTTTGACGGCTTGCAAATTCGAAGGAGATATAAATGGGATAGAACCGGGATAAATCAGTGGCGTGCAAAGTAATGTGACAACCTCTTCTAATATTTCAGTGTCTATTCAAAGCTTCAGGCAATTACTTTTTCCCTCTCAATTTATGAAGGGAAACACATTAATTGAGTGGGCTGAAGAAATATGTGGGGACGCCCCTGACAAGGGCCGATATCCCGTCATGAGTTATCATGAATGCATGATAAGGATCTGCTTCTTGCGAGCCGAAGAAATACAACCTTTTTAGGGCGAAACCCTCCGAATCACGCCTTTTAACGAGATTAGGCGCATCCCTCGTTTATAACATCAAAACCCGCACATTTCTAAAAGCACTTGTTTCGTTTTTATTCTTCCGCCTTTTTCTTTCGAATTTTCTAGCAGAAATATTTTGAAATATAACTAAAAAGCATCGTAGTTAGAGACTTTTCGCCTCAAAATGTAGCGGAGATAATAATATTCAAATGGCTTGTCCTTACTTCGAGTTGCTAAAGGAAAGAACTTGCATGTAAAACTCTACCTCAGTTTTTATATGCATCGTTTATGTTGATTGCCCTGCCCGGTTTCTTCGCGTATACTCGTTCGATAATCTTTAACTGCATATGCAAGAGTGAGGGCGAATATAATTTTCGATTAACATGAACTAATCCAAAACCAGGAAATTACTTCATTATAGGTACTTTCTGTGTACACTCAAAAAATACCTGTTTCGAATCTATTAGGTCTGATCAAAGCCAATTAAGCACACGTAGAAGTCGAAAATGTATGTTGGGCCTGCAAGATATTGTTCTATCAACGCCATCTGCCGTCTCTTTTTGCGGCTTTTTGACCAAATCTTGGATCCTAAGTAGTAGGACTTAGTGCATAGGGGGGACCTAGAACCACGAACAATGAAGATGAGTGCAAATAATCGTGGGAAAAATCTAAGATCTATTAAGACTTTATACCTCATTTCAGGTCTGCTTCAAATTAACTCGAGCACCCCAAAGACCGGGCCCTATTGTAATAGATCTCATGAGTTAGTTAGAGCTGGAATGATCAGCTCAAATCTTTTCTAAAACTATTTCCATTAACCTTTATTGTTTTTAGTTATACTTTGGCCCATTGCCTAATTCCTGCAGCGTTCACTTGAAAATTTGACCGAGATGCTACCAAAAAGGGCGCAGCAGATGACGCTGGTAGGATGTTTTCCTGCAGATTTAACATACTTGCTGCCGATATCGGTATGGACTGCGTTGAATTAATATTGATGAACGAAGTTGGTGATGGGATCGATAAATAGGATCGAAACAGGCCTTTGAGGTGCTAAACTCAGAGTTGGTGGTAAAGTTTATTTGCATTCGTCTTGTAAAACGGCACAACTCCTACACTATCAGAACTTGCTCGTAAAAACCGGACAAATATTCCATGATATTCTCGTTGGAGGACTAAAAATATTTTCATGTATCTCTAACCGAGCATACCTATTTTAGCCTCCGTTCTCTCAGATTATTTTCGTGTTGTCTTCGCTATGGAATTTTAATAAATAATTCCTTCACTTATCCTACGTAAGCCATACACCCTTATGTCTTCCCTTTCAAAATCGTATAACCATATTTGAGATATAAATCAAATAAGCCAATGTTTTCACGTAGGAGGCTTCGGGCTCGTTTATTTAACATACTATTTTCTAAAGGATCCGAAACTAACCCAACTAAACCCATATAACCCCCGCTTTACCCTTTTGACGCATCAGAGAGTTATGATTTAAATACTCTCGTTAGTTCCTGATTAAAGTTGTGCACCGTGTTAATCCAGAATTTTCCCACTAGTTGTCAAAGTTTCCAGAGGGATGGGGTGATGTGAAGTATATTGCGGCCAGCTTAAGTTCAGTTTATGCCGCGTCATTCAAACTAGCTTAGCTAAGGTAAGTCTAGGCAAAGCTATTGAAAAGCTTGAGAAGGAAAAGCTGCCTAAAGATTCCGGTTTAATTTTGTTACTTGTTGATAAAAGGGATTCATTTGAAAGCGGTTAATCAGGTAATTGATTAGGGTTATTTTTCTTTGTATGGTACGTTGACGAAGTACAGCCTTGGCCAAAAGTATTTGCCACTTATGTTAAAACTCAATAATTTTAAATTATTTTATATTCGAGGTAAAAGGAAAATACCAGTTGATCAAAATAGGAATATTTATTAAAATAAAACAATAAACATTAATATTTAGTAGAAAAACCTTTAACTTTAATAACAGCGGCGATTCTGGGTAAATTTGACACTAAACGTCGGTATTCTTGTGGAGTAATATTATGCCACTCCTGAATCAAAACATATCTTAGTGATTCCTTTGATGTAATAGAGTGTTCTCTAATTTCGCGCTTCAGTATCGCCCAAAGATGTTCAATGGGGTTGAGGTCCGGTGACTGAGGAGGCCAATCTATGACCTCAATCCCATTATCCGAGAACCCCTTCATCGTCGTTTGCGATTTGTGACATGGCACGTTGTCTTGCTGATAACGAACGTCATTCATGTTGATGTCACCACAAATTTAATTGAAAAACGGTTCTAGTGCCGTTTCCAGTACTTGAATATATTTTTTTGAATCCATTTGGCCTTCACACACAATGATTTCGCCCACCCCGTATGCCGACATACTACCCCATACCATTATACTTCCTCCTCCGTGTTTTATGGTTGGTACGATACATTCTGGCTTGTATTCTTCGCCTATTCTGCGTCTAACAAAGGTTGCACCCGCGGTACCAAAAACCTTAAATTATTACAAAAATCATTGAATATTTAAAGGACGACTAATAGGAATTTTACTTGTTCCTCTATTACTATAATGTAATTGAAATGAATTTAGAATTCATAAAATAAATATACCTCGAAGTTACACTCGTCCGACCACACGATATTTGACCAATCCTCTTCAACGAAATTTTTATGTTGAATACACCACTGCAAGCGTTTTTTTTAAAATTATTTTCTGACAGCCACGGTTTCTTCCTTGCTTTACAACCTTTGAGCCCGGCATCCTTGGAGCCGTCTCCTGATTGTTCTGGCAGAAACTTTTTTCTCAGTGTCCTCGAATAATTTTACAGCCAGCTCAGAAGATGTGTCTTTCCGATTTGGTAAAGAAGTGCCTACCAATTGCCCATTTTCTCTTGCACTTGTAGTACGTTTTCTTACACTTCTTTTTAAATTTTAATTACTTTTTGATTTTTTATAACGTTTTAATGTATACCTGAAAGTACTATGAGGACACTTGACTATTTTTGCGATTTGTGTTTTATTATTACCTTCCTTAAAAAGTAATTGAATTTTTATACGTTTTGCTAAATCTAATTGTCTCGTTTTTGGCATTTTTGTCAAAAATAAGAGATTTCTTTAGAATAAACGACTATAAGCTAATAATTGTTAATCGATGTGCACACTACGAGTGACCGAGTAAAATGAATACCTATAAGTAAAATTCAAGTTTGTTGCTGTAATCGTGTCGCGACTTGATCTCGCATGTTTATGATGGGATGCTTTATTTACGTTATTCAGGTGATCGCACCGATTAATAATAAAATACAAAATAATTGCTTAGAGTAAAAACAAATTTAATTTCTAAGAATTGAGAGGGGTGGCAAATAATTTTGGCCAAGGCTGTATATGCGACCACGTTTGTAAGGACCAGAAACATACAGTGCTTTCATTTCAAAACGAACCACCCTAAACAACTCTTGAATTATCTATTGTTTTAAAATTTTCAAAAACACTTCAATTGAGATGTCGAGGGGGAAACTTTTTGAGCTTATGTCCAGTCCCCTATCTTCATCCCCTTGAGCAGGGGGCGACTCACCCCTAAAATCTTAAATGGAATGGGGGCTCGAGTGATACCTCATTTTAAAGGGCACGCAAAAACCTTTTCATCTACGAAGTTTCAGCTCATTCCGTTTAGCTATTCCAAAATGGCAGCCACTTGAATTTTACGATTTTTACAACGAAAAAATTATTTTGTCAAATGTTCAAAATGCGACCCGTTATTTTCGAGACAATAATAAAGTCTATTTTCAAATTTTTTGTGAACATTAATGAAAGTTTGTCTGGTAATACCTCTGCATTCCAGTGTTATTCTGTTTTTCAGTTCTTGAATACTTTCAATTGGAGTTTTATACACTTTAGATTTTAAGTAACCCCAAAGGAAAAAGTCGAGGGGAGTAAGATCTGGAGATCTTGCTGGCCAATCTATTGCTCCCCGACGAGCGCATCGATTTTCGGCTCCGTAAAGGAAAATTATCTCCGTTCTTTCAGTTAAAATGTACAGCATTTTAAATAATAATTTCAAACTATTTGATAAATGAATATTCTAACAGTAACGTTAAAATAGTACTAAGTAGTCCTAAAAACTATGTTGCTTTGATATCAAAAGAATGCAAGGGATTTGGCATTCCTTTAGGGTTATTGTCTCGAAAATAACGGGTCGCATTTTGAACATTTGATAAAATAATTTTTTCGTTGTAAAAATCGCAAAATTTAAGTGGCTGCCATTTTGGAATGGCTAAACGGAATGAGCTGAAACTTCGTAGATAAAAAGGCCTTTTCGTGCCCTTTAAAATGAGGTATCACTCGAGCCCCCATTCCATTTAAGATTTTAGGGGTGAATCGCCTCTTGCTCAAGGGGATGAAGATAGGGAATTGGACATAAGCTCAAAAAGTTTTTTCCTCGACATCTCAATTGATATGTTTTTGGAGATTTTAAAACAATAGATAATTCAAGAGTTGTTTAGGGTGGTTCGTTTTGAAATGAAAGCGCTGTATAGACAAACTGTACACATGATGCAATATTCTGATGTTACTGCAGTTATTGTGCATAACTAAATTGCTGAGAAAACGGTAGAAGAGGTCAGGCACTAAAGGACGACACAGTGGCATGGTTTTGTAAATGGAACCTCAGATCGCCGAATTAAAGCAGAATCCTCAACATTAACAGGGGATGATCAAGCACTTTACTTAAAAAAGACGTAAAATGCTTAGAAAAAAAAATTAAAAAAGGGAGGAACAATTGGCGAAAAACTGAAATACATTAAACACGCTTGAAATCTGAAAATAGAAATTCCTAAACGGATAAAACTTTTTCAGTCACCGATGTATAAAGATAAAGGAATCAGTACAAAACTGCGACAAAAATATCCATCTACAGACCATTGTTAGACTACGGACACATACCGAGGGCAAATGCTCCGGGAAAAACTGGACAATACATACAAACAACCGAACAGATGGCACTAAGACTGATTACAGAGAAAACACACCCCGACAACCCGCTATACAATTCATCCGACCAATTACTATACGAACGCACATACATGACAAGAATAGCTAAACCACTGCTATAAATTCAGGCAAAATGGAAAGACAATCGTTACAACTGGACCATTCGGGACCTTCTATCCCTTACAGGACAAACAAGACAATTCCACTTCCTTTTATATTCAACCAGTCTATTGGAGTATTTCCAAATATAGAATTTTTTTTTGTACTTTGTTAATAATTGTTTATATATAGACTTGTCATCAGGGTAGAAAGACCTATTTTCACCTGGAAATATATGCAGGGGGCCCTTTCCGGGGCTCAACCGTGGGAATTTCGGTAAGTATAAAAGATGTAGGTCGGTTAAATTGTGGTAAATCTGCGCAATTTGGACTTCAAGAATGCGCCGCTTTAAAATTTGAAAAATTCTTATGACCTTTGGAAATATTCAAAAAATTCGAAATTTCGAATAAGGGACCTGAAAAGGCTCAAAAATGACACATCACTCCTAAAATGTCCTTAAACAGGGTGTCCCGGTTTGTTTCGGACAAATTGATATGGGAGATAAATCGCATTATTTTAAATAAAAAAGTTCATATGACCATGGGTCCGATCTCGATCGGTAGCGGAATTACAGGGAGTTAAAATTTAAGAAAAAAATAGGTTTTTATTTTATTGTGCTGGACCTAGTACAGATATACCCTTCAAATTTTATGTACATATTAAGTAATAAGAGCTGCTTAAAACGAGTGTAAATTTCCTCCAATTACTATACAGGGTATTGCATTTTTCGAGGTCTTGGTACATAAAATCCTTTAAAAAATTTTGCTCGTACGCCACTGATGAATTTTTATATATTTTTTTAACTTTTCCCATCTATTACTTAAATTTTGACTCTCTTCGTTTTTGGTCGAATTCTGTTCCATTTCCTCATAAAGTAATTAATTTATAAATTCAGCCAAATTTACAGACGTCAAGAAACTCATACCATTTTGACATTTCATATTAGTTTAACTATCGAAATAATGTTTCTTCACCACAAATGTTTAAATATAATATTTAACATAATTGAATACAAATTTATTATTTTTTCTATATGTTTGTAATTGCTTTTTCATAAAAAAAAGAATAATACAGAGAATTTAAATTTTAAAGAATAAAGTTAAAAGGAATCAAATGTTTTCAAAGGTGATGTGAAAAAACATTATTTTGATAGTTAAATTAATATGAAATGGCAAAATAGTATGAGCTTCTTGACGTTTGTAGATTTGACTGAATTTATAAATTAATTATTTTATGAGAAAATGGAACAGAATTCGACCAAAAACTAAGAGAGTCAAAATTTAGGTAATAGATGGGAGAAGTTAAAAAATATATAAAAATTCATCAGTGGCGTACGAGCAAATTTTTTTAAAGGATTTATGCACCAAGACCTCGAAAAATACAATACTCTGTATAGTAATTGGAGGAAACTTACACTCGTTTTAAGCAGCACCTATTACCTAATATGCATATAAAATTTGAAGGGCACGTCTATGATAGGTCCAGCACAATAAAATAAAAGCTTTTTTTTTTCTTAAATTTTAACACCTTGTAATTTCGTTACCGATCGAGATTGGACCCATATTCATATGAACGTTTTTGCTTAAAATAATGAGTTCTATCTCCCATATCAATTTTTCCGAAATAAACCGGGACACTCTGTATATTGCTGCTACATCCCGAGATATGGTGCTACGATCCCAAACCAGTAAAAATTGACTTATTCAGTGAATGTTAGAAAGTCCTATAAACGAATGCATGGACGAGTGTCCCTACACCCCCAAATATCTGTATGCTCAAAGCGAATACCCTACACATTTTGGCACTTCTCGACCCATATTTGTGTCACTTTTTAAGCAGTCCAACCCTGCTTTAATCTGCGATCCCATTTAGCCAAATTTCCTGTGCACCGGGCTCAGTATTTCAAAATAGTGGCTCGATTAGCATATCCTATCATTACATTTTACCCCATATATCAGGGAATCCGGCTTCCTCTTTATATTTAAATGCAAGCAATGTATCATGATTGGTAAATGAGTATATTTCCGGGGTTAGGGTTCACTTATCAACTCCAGACCCATCGAGATCCCATAGTTATCTGTTCTATTTTTATTTTTATTTAGATAACACTTCTAATCTGTCGAATACACCCAAATCCGGCCATAAAACGTCCCATAAATGTCGTTTGCCATTTGGATTGATAATAATCTTTGAGCCTCAACTTGGGCCTATATGCCGAATGGCATATAAATGTTTTCCAGTAACAGGTTGCTTTTCACTCCATTACATTTATTTGATGCTCCAGGAAATTTGTAAATGGCTCTATATAGAACTCAGGATGGCTTTACAGGTAATTTATTTGAAGCACGTCATTTATATCTAAGATAAATACTGTTCTCTCCTTTGCAAATATAGTTGCTTATTTAGGGTTTTTCCATTTGAGTGCTTCAAGTTCTCTTCGCAACAGACAGACTCCCAGGTCTGTAATATCCACTTTCCCAAATGGAAGGTAGAATAATGTAGCGTCGCGACAACGTTCAATAAACCCCCGGTTTTTAAGGGCGACACATAATGAATGGGTCGAATAAAAGTTCCATTAGGGCCCTGAAGAGTCGTCTTGCTCTATTTTCCGGTTTTGAGGATAAACAAATGTTGCCTGATAGGGGCAAATTTTTAAGTGATATTACAAAACTCCATGGACAGATACGGTGAATGTGCGAATGAAGAAGCAGGTTACTTCCGGTTAGCGGCACTCGTGAACAGAATTGTTTTATAGAGAATTTCATTTTAACGTACAAAATTTCTTATGTTTCTTGGTATGCACATGCATGCCCAAATCTCTACTTGTTCAAATCGAACATCCTATATACAGAGTGTTCATTTAACAGCCTCTCGGACTTCTATGATGAGTTTGTTTATAATTTCATAAAAAAATCAATTATGGGGATGTATATGAGGCTAATGAAGATACATTTTAAAATTAGTGATAACTCTACCGGGTGTCCCAAAAATGCGGGGCGGCATGAAGTGTTACTTGTTTAAATGGGAGCAACTGGCTCTTTTCACACGATAGAATCTTCTTTTAATCCTGTGTTAGTTCCTAGATTTTTTTACCCTGGGGTGCAGTGACTCGAAACTATAATATTTTAAGAGAAACTTTAGATATTGCAGTACCTTATAAAAAATTAACATCGCATTTAGCTTAAATTAGATTTTAATCATTTTACGATGAATACTCATGTAATATTCTCTTAGCAGACACGAATACTCATTTAGCTAAAAATACATATAAGGTATTCGCAATAACAAATTTAATTTTCACCTTTTCAACTTCAATTTTCTATATTTTTTCTTCAAATAAGATGGTGTTTTTTGTGACGTAGGATGAAAGAGAATTCGATTTTTTATTTTGGAATAAAATAATACCATAGTTATCTTAAAAGATAATGGAATTTTTAATTATAAAGTGTACAAATAAGTTTCCGCCGTTTGACAAAACATGGCTCCACCAGAAGATTATCTTGAAATTGTCAGATGTAAAACGTACTATCGCAAGTTTGGTCATCTAGTAACAACTAACTAACCTGAACTAACCTGAACTAACCTTTTTTTTTTTTTTCATAGAGGTTTAGGGCAAAAAATGCATTTACGCATCCCAGGTCGCGATGGTCCGTTGTTATGTGACCTGGGTATGTGGGACTCGGCGTGCGCATGCGCACGCCCACTAAAAAACCCTTTGTTTTCCTCTCTTCATCCTTGATCCCCCCCGGAACCGCCGTTAAGCATTACTTCAGGGGGGGGGATGGAATTTTTTACGATGCTACACCTCTCCCTCAGAAGATGGTGCCGCATCTCTTTTCCTCTCTCTTCCTTCCTCCATGTCTCTCCTTCTTTTCTCTCTCTCTTCTTCCACTTTTCCACTTCTTGGTCTCTGCCCTTCTTCTTCTTCTTTCACGCTTTTTCTCCATAATCTCCTGTTTTGTTCTCCTTCCACATTTTCTTCTCTTTGTCACCATTTTTTTTTCTTCTACACACATTTTTTCTCCATAGTCTCCTATTTTCTTCTTGTTCTTCTTCTTCATTTCCTCTTCTGTGTCGCTATTTTCTTCTTCAACACTATTTTTCTCCATAGTCTCCTATTTCTTCTTCTTCATCCAAATTTCTTCTCATCTTTGTCACTATCCTTTCTCTTCTACACTATTCTCTCCATAGTCTCCTATTTTGTTCTTCCACATTTTCTCTTTTTTGTCACTATTTTCTTCTTCTACAATATTTTCTCCATAGTTTCCTATTTTCTTCTTCTGCATTTTCTCTTCTTTGTCACTTGTTCTTCATTTTTTCTTCTATGTCGATATTTTCTTCTTCAACACTATTTTTCTCCATGGTCTCCTATTTTTTCTTCTTCATCCAAATTTTTTCTCATCTTTGTCACTAATTTCTTCTTTTACACACTTACTCTCCATATTTTCCTATTTTCCTCTTCTACCAGTTTTTTTTAACTCCTTTGTCACTGTTCTTCTTCTTCTACGCTATTTTCTCCATAGTCTCCTATTTTCTTTTTCTTCTCCTTCTACATTTTCTCCTCTATGTCATTATTTTCTTCATCTTCCACTTATGCACACACACCTTGTCTCTTTTCCTTCCTCTACTACTATTACATTTTCTCCTTGTCTCTTCTTTCTTATACTTCCACTTTTTCTCCACTTTGTCTCCATATTCTTCATCTTCAACTTTTTCACTTCTTTGTCTTCTTATTTTTTCTTCACCTTCCACTCATTTTTTCCTTGTCTCTTTTTTCTTCACATTTCCTCTCCTTTGTTTCTCTTTACTTCTTCTCTTTCTGTCTTCCATCTCTTCCTACCTGTGTCTCTCTTTGTCCGGTCCCTCTCCCAGCGCCCGTCCGGCACGGTTGCACCCACCAGCATGGCTCCTGGGGTCGCAGGGACCCTCAAGCCCTCCCACCACGTCAAGGTGGAGACACCTCGGGAGGGAACCTGAACTAACCTAAAGTAACCTGAACTAACCTTGAAATATTAGTGACTCCTTATCAGCCCTATTGAACGAAACATAATTTGTTTCGTTTAATAATGTCAAGTTTTGCGCCGAATAAGTGTCATTTGCGAGAATTTTTAATTTACTTCTTTAATTTGAAGAAATCTGCAGCTGAGGCGCACCGATTGCTTGTAGAGGCATATGGTGAGGTTGCTTTAAGTGAGAGAAGTTGTCGCGAGTGGTTTTACAAATTTCAAAACGGTCAATTTCACGTGGAAGACCCAAAGTGTATGAAGATGCGGAATTGGAAGTAATATTGGAGGAAGAATCATTCCAAACGCAAAAAGAACTACACTGACAATAGAAGTGACTCAACAAGCAATTTCGCATCATTTAAAAGTATTGGGAATTGAGTTCCTTATGTATTAAAGCTGAGAGACATTAAATTTCGATTTTGCATGAGTGAAATGATGCTTGCCAGGCAAAAAAAGGATTTTTTGCATCGAGTAGTCACTGGCGATGAAAAATGGATCCATTACGATGACCCAAAAAAGAGAAAATTATTGGAACCGCATGGCCATGTTTCAACATCAGCAGCTAAACCAAATATTCATGGAAAAAAACTCATGTTGTGTATTTGGTAGGATCAGCTTGATGTCGTATATTATGAGTTGCTCAAACCGAACACAACCATTACTGTGTCCTGCAGTCGTGGTATGGAATCACTAGGCGTTTTCCATTGGGTGTCAGAAATAGGATTGGCACACCTAACTCGTAAAACAGGAACGTGATGTGTTTTATTACTAAACTTAGAATAAACTTATTTCTACTGTGTACAGAGTATGATTGTTACCAGTTGGAGTACATGTGGAGGGTGCGAGGCCCGGAAGAGAAAAGAGGCCGTTGGTGATGTGCTCAACGGTTTTATATGGTTTGGATCGAACTATCCAGAATGTATTTCCGGAAACCGTTACGGAAAATGTTTTCCCGCCGTTGTTTTAGTTCTCTACAGAACCGAGATACTGCTCTGGTTCGCAGTGCACTGTCACTGTCATTATTAGACGAGTGACACTGCACGCGCTGCTGGCTCCGCCACAACTGGAACTCTCTACCGAACACAATTAATGAGATTCAGCCGAGCAATCAAGGAAAAACGCGCCCATTTCTACCCCATACGCGACAAAATTATTCTCCTACGTGATAATTCTCGTCCGCGTGTTGCGGTGCCGATCAAAACCTATTTGAAAACACTTAATTGGGAAGCCGCCATATTCACCAGACCTTGCCCCATCCGACTATCACTTATCCAATCGATGGCATATGCTCTGTCTGAGCAGCGCTTTACATCATATGAAGATACCAAGAATTGGGTCGATTCATGGATAGCCTCAAAAGGTGAAGAGTTCTTCCGACGTGGTATTCGAATTCTGCTAGGAAGATGAGAAAAAGTAATGGCTAGTGATGGACAATACTTTGAATAAAACATAATGTACCGTTCTTTCGCAATAAATTCCTAATTTTTGATATCAAATGGCGGAAACTTATTAGTACCCCTTTTATTTCAGGAAAGCCTGCGTTCATGGCTAAATGCTTAAGTACTTAGCCTGCGTTCCCATAGTTTCACGGTTCGTTTCAAGTTTTGACACCTCATTTACTTCCTGAATAATTTCTCTTACGCTAATGCTTGGATTTTCTACTAATGGTAAAGAGATGTCCAGTTAATTTTCTTCTCCTACGACCGTCTTCTTTCAACTTTTCATTTCATAATTAACAATTTCTGTCTGTTCAAAACGCTCGTTTAGACTTTCTAAGCTCTTTACGTCAGTATGCCTTCTATTAGGAAATTATTGTACGTAAAGATGCTAATAAACAATTTTCATCACATTAAACAATTGCAAAAATTAATAAGTTCTTGTTGAGTATATATCATTTTGATGGTCAGTTTTAAAATAAACAAATTGCGAAGAAACAGAAAACCATAAATAAACTGTTAAAACTTAAAACCAAAAAACATCGAAACCATGGCAACGCATGATTAACACTAATGCACTTAGCCTTGAATGTAGATTTTCCCGAAATAATTAATAATTCCGTTAACACTCAAGATAAATAGACATTATTTTAAAACAAAAAGAAGAAAATTGAATTTTCTTTCGTGCTTCGTGATAAAAACTACATCATCCTATTGAAAAAATCAAGAAAATTGTAGTTGAAAAGGTGAAAATTAAAGTTGTTATTGTAAACACTCGGTATGTATTTTTGACTAAATTAGTATTCGTGCCTGTTAAAATGACCTTACATGAGAATACCTCCTAAAATTATCAACATCTATAATTTAAGCTAACTGCCATATTAATTTGCATATGAGGCACTGCATATGTCTAAAATTTCTTTTTAAACATCATAGCTTTGAGTTACTGCATCTCAGGGTAAAAAATCTAAGAACTAATACAGGATCAAGAGAGGATTCTATGTATAATATAATGTGAAAAAAATACAGGTAGTAAAATAAATTTCACTTTATAACGCCCCGCTTTTTTGGGCCCCCATGTAGGGTTGTTACTAATTTTAAAATTTACCTTCATTAGCCTCATATACATCCCCATAATTGATTTTTTATGAAATCACAAATAAACTCATAGAAGTCCGAGAGACTGTTAGATGAACACCCCGTATTATTAAACTTTTTTATCTACTGATTTGAGGAGAACTTAGTAACGAATGTGGCCATAGCTGTCCTTAACCGTTTTTGAGTTATACACATTTTATTTATCTTTCTGTTGCAGGGTCAAATCTTTTTCCAAATTCTTCATTCTGTATACATATACCTATTTGCTCAAAAATCTCGTAAGATATAGGAACGTTGTAGAACTACACTTGTCTATATTTATCTTTAACCGTTTTTCATTTATTTGATGTTTTTCGAAAATTCTCGACTTTTTCAAAACGAATATTCTAAGTATTACACTGTGTTCTTTCCAAAATGCACGATTTCAATTTTAAAAAGAGTTATTTTTCTGCCACGCCGCAGCTAACTGATAACTAACCTGAACTAACTCGGAACCACTTCATGTAGGAATAACAATAATGAAATGATATCTACAGCTATAGAATTCAGCTTTTGCAAGTACCGTCTACCGTTTGTTGCCCTCTTCTTAAAGCTTATCATCCCGGCTAGGCAACAGCCCGAGGTTTTTGATAGCCAGCTGATCGATTTAGACACACCATTTCCAGTTTGCTACGACTTCCTTTTTGAACTCATCAGGTCATCATTAAGTCTTTCTACAACAGTGTTGAGCCCTCCTATAACTTCCGTAGCCTTAGACGCTTCTCCTTTCATCGTCCTATATTGTACAGCCATCTTCTACCCAGAAGTCTATCTATCCTGCCAATAGACCTTCATTCACTCTCTCCACTGCGAATGTCTTGGAGGCGACGTTGCATTCCAGAGGCTTTCTGCGGGTCAAATCATCCGTTCTTCAGCATACTTGGAAATGGGGATACTAAGTCCCTGACATTTGATGACCTCTTGGACAGGTTGTGAACAGATCAAGATTGGTGGAGACCACAAAACCTGTTTCAAGGTTTGAAAAGTTGTCTGATACTTTTTTGTCCATTCGAAAGGCTTTTGATGTCCCGTCAGTCGATGAATGAAAAGTGGAGAAAACATCAAACACCCTGTATATTTTGATAATTATGTAAAACCTTAACATGTGGAGACAATTTAAAAATTAGTATCCATTTTACCAGGTTTTTGAAGTATCATCTTTCATCTTATATCTCATCATTACATCAGCATCTCTCATCTCTTCCTTGTCTCGCCTCTTGAATCTCATTTTCTGAGCAAAAATGCTCGTTTGAGCGCTTCCTATCAGAAATTTAGACAGTTTTATAAGTAACCCTCTGAATTTGAAAGTTGCTGGAGCACAACCTGGAAAGCAGACTTTAGGAGTGTTTACGTCTACCCTTGTTACCCTGCTTTGAATAAATACGATGAGACAGTAAAACTCCGAAGCCACCCTTCGTAAAACAGCCCTAAATTATTATCCAATAATGTTTGCTAGTAACGGGGTAAACATGAGTCAAGCTTTATTGACACAACAGTTAATGTCAATTAGCTGAACATCACCCCACCTGTATGTTCTAACACGGTTTACGTTGTAGGGAAACTACATGGGGCTATGTTTTGGCCTGGGGGTAAGTTGGTAACTTACAAAGCCTGGATTACACGTAATCCAGCCATGTTACTCCCGAATTACGTTTCGAGGTAGGATTTATTACTTTCCGATAAATTTAGACCAGGTTTGCGCCTAATTATTGTTCTGAATTTTTGTCCCACCAGTGCAGTGGTCAGGGAGTAAACAATTCTGGACACGAACATGAAGAAAGACAAACAAATGTGGTGATTTCCAGAGTAGCCTTTACTGACATTCCCTTTATTCCAGAATCGCAATTTTGTTTATCTTGCTTCTTTCTACATCGTCAGCATTTCACTTTGATGAATCTCTCGTTCTGACACATCTTATATCAAAGGAATCCCTTATGCCCTCTTGTTCTTTGCGGGCAACTCAATTTCAGCTTTTGTCGAATAAATCGAGGCAGTCAACGGGAAAATATGGCCCTCAATGGGTGTTTACACGAAACTGGAGGAGATGTAATTCATTACCTCTTTAGCTGCTCTTAAACCTCACTAAATCCTACAGAAAATAGTTTAATTTAATACTAAATAAATAGCAAAAGCTGTTTTATCAGTTGAACAGATATGTAAATGTTGATTAGCTCTCTATTCCATAATGCCAAACAAAACAATCCAGTTATCTGGCATTTGGTGTCCATTACGTGGCCCATGTTGTGTTTAAACGAGATTGTATTCAATAAATTTGACCTCCGAGTTGGTTTAGTGCAAAATTGATAAACAAAATCTGGCCAGAATCACTTTTCGTTCTATTAACTTTGGTGAGGACTTGAACCGCATTTCAAACACTGCGCACTCATAAAATCTAGGGAAAATCAGGGACATAACCCGGCACTGATTATTGGGAGTAAAGAGTTTTCGTTCATTAAAATATGAAAATATAATATGGTTTAACTAATGCCATTTTTTGTCATAACTAAGATTTTCAAGTCACAGGAATATCCAAAGACCGATGGTCAAAACATACAAAAATGTCAATTGGAGAAAAATCGTGCGATTTTGCTGGCCTATCTATCATATCCTCAGATCAAATTAAAAATTCGAGCAATTTTTCCTGGGGAATTTAAGTTCTTTCCTCCTATACAAACTCATAGTATCTGTACCTACCAACTATTTATTGATAAAGTATGAAAACATTCCTCATAAAGTCCTTAATATCGTCTTTCAGTCACAAAGCGTAATGGCTTGTACATTATCGAAACAATGCTGCTTGTAGGTTTCATTAAAGTTGAAATTTGAGCTTCTTTTTCATTAAAAGCTTTTATAGTCAGGTGCTTCTGCGATACCGGACGTCAACTGTAACACTTAGTTTAAATAGAGGCTTTCGGGTTTAGTGGTCGTTAGGATTTTTGTTTCGCTTATTAAGTGCCTTTTATTGCTAAAAATTTGATCAATTTTGCCATTTTTATGGAGGTTAAAGCAGTGGTCGCAGGTGTGAAAGAAATCTTTGACCAAAGCGCACCTTGCAGAAAAAGACTCTGAAGAAAGAAATTCTGTTTTCTTGGCACGCCATTGGCCTATTTTCTTTCTGTGCCACATAAAGGTTAGTTTTACTGCAATAACGGTACTTATCATAAAGAATTTACTACCAATATTTAATTATGTTCTTCCATAAAAGCTTCCCATAAAGTTTGAGCATCCAACAATAAACTACTAACGCAGCTTTAATTCATATCCAGCAAACATTAAAATTATGGCAAAATCGTAATACAGTAACATGCTTTGCATTGAGTGCTTGATACTTTAATATGCACTAAAATGCTTCATGAAACACATCATGCATTAGGGATTATTTTTGATGTTAACTTATAATGGGGGTGAAATGTCCCGTTATATTACTATTAGTTCTGTCCTAGGAGAAGATGCTGGGAACTTAATAAAGAATGGCAAGCTCACAGAATTCTAGCCTACTACGCCTCTTATTTCTCGTCTCAAATTACTCTGAAAAGAGGGGATGAGGTAATTAAATGTAAATTTGCTTCGGCGAATCATTCCTCAGATTGGAGGCATAAAGTCCCAAAGCTCCATTTTACATAAACTACTAAGAGTTGAATCTCAGAGTTCTGCTCTGCTACACCTTTGGTTTCTATTGAAGTACACTGCAGTAGAACGTGAAATTGCTTTGACGTATATCTCGGTCCTAATTTAAGGTATCAGTTCATACAACTTTATATTATGCTAATTACATAATTGGGAGTTCTGCATCAAAGCACTAACCTGCTACTCCAATGGTTTCCACTAACTTAGATTAGAAATAATTAGAATTTATAGGAGAAAGGATTTTGTACTAGAATGTGAAATAGCATTGGCCTATCATGCTCCAGATTCACGATATAAATTCATAAGGCTCCATTTTATATAAACTATTGATCTAGTTCAGTCTCAGAGCTCTGTTCTGCTACGCTTCTGGTTTCTATTGAATCACAATGGAGATATTTCGAACTTATAGAAGGGAAAATGCAATAAAGGGACACATTGCATTGTCGTGTCATGTCCTGGATTCAACATATACAAGGTGCTTCTGAAAATGTGCAGTGTCATAAATTCAACCACATATTTTAAGTCTCAAAATATGACGAAAACTTCACATGAACTATATTGAAAGGCGTTTAGTTTTCGATATACAGGGTGCGAAAGGTTGATTCTTGAGAATGATGTTTTGTTAATATTTTCAAAACGTCTGAAGATAAATTAATGAAATTTTGTACTTTGTTATAATTTTTTGTGGTCTTTCTAAGTCTCTATGGAGAAATTGCCACATTTTTCTAGGGGCGGGTAATGCAGGGAGGTAATGCTTAAAAGGAACCTAAACTTTTTTATATTTAACTTTATTGGCGATTTTATAGGAAAAATATTAAACTTGCAGATTTATACATAAAAAAGTACTCTTGTTGAAAGTCGAAATCTCCAAGGGGTTTCAAGAAAATGAATATTAAAGAAATCGGTGGATACGATATTTTATTAAATAAACATCAGATTTCAAACCCAGTTGACCTTGAAATGAAACAAAAACAATTTTTTTACATTTTCGTATTTGATAACATTTATTAATAAAATCTGGTGGTTTTTCGTTGTCACTGGAACAGTGTTTAATTACAAATATTGATAAAGAAAATGAATACAAAAGGGTTTAAAATTGATGTTTTTTTAACCTTCATGGCGCCGACATGACAAAGTCGCAAATATTACCATGTGGGGTACAAATATACCCCGAAATTTATTTATTTATTTTATTATCAAAACATAAGATAAGGCAATATAAATGCTGTTTGCATAATTTCGAGGAGTATAAAAAACATACTAAACGAAAAATTGATGTTTATTTGTTTCTATAAGTAATAGAAAGTGGATATTCTAGACTTAAGTATATGACTGTTTTAATTAATTATCTACTGTTTGCATATTATAATCACACTTATTGCAAATTATTTTATTTCTTAAGTGACTTGCGCAAACACACTAATTGCATTGAGAACATGATTTACAAAACTTCCTGTCCTTTTCTTTGGTATACAAATAACATCCTTTAGGTTTTGGGGCTGTGGGAGTTTCATCTTATGTTATTGCAGACAATATAGCATTATGCAATCCTAGCATGACTGAAAGCATGATCTATTTAGTTATGGTTTGAATTTTCTTTTCATTTTGGTATCGTCTATTTATATTCTTTTGAACCAAACACTCCCTTAGTTCTAACAAAAAAGTCTTCTACTGTCAAGTTTCTTCGACGAGCATTTAAACAATTTAAAACAATTTTTTACTTAACAACAATATTTAACTTTAAAACAATTTATAGCAGTTACGAGTATATCTAAAATGTGGTAGAATATTGCCATTGACCAAATATTTGTTTTTTTTTTTCAGTAGTGAACTCCTTAGCGAGCTTGTCTGTTGTGTTTAACACACCTTTTGTTTTATTATACTGTAAGATTATACAGCGTGTCCCGGTTTGATTCGGACAATTGATATGGGATGATACAAATTGATATGAGAAATAGAACTCATTATTTTAAACAAAAAAGTTCATATGAACATGGGTCCAATCTCGATCGGTAGCGAAGTTACAAGGTGTTAAAATTTAAGAAAAAAACAGGTTTTTATTTTATTGTGCTGAACCTATCATGGATAGACCCTTCAAATTTTATATGCATATTAGGTAATAAGTATTGCTTAAAACGAGAGTAAATTTCCTACAATTACTATACAGGGTATTATATTTTCCGAGGTCTTGGTGCATAAAATCCTTTAAAAAAATTTGCTCGTACGCCACTGATGAATTTTTATTATTTTTTTTATTTCTCCCATCTATTACCTAAATTTTGACTCTCTTAATTTTCGGTCGAATTCTGTTCCATTTTTTCATAAAATAATTAATTTATAAATTCAGTCAAATCTACAAACGTCAAGAAGCTCATACTATTTCGACATTTCATATTAATTTAACTATCAAAATAATGTTTTTTCACATCACCTTTGAAAACATTTGATTCCTTTTTACTTTATTCTTTAAAATTTAAATTATCTGTGTTATTTTTTTTTATGAAAAAGCAATTACAAACATATAGAAAAAATAATAAATTTGTATTCAATTATTTTAAATATTATATTTAAACATTTCTTTAGAAATAACATTTACAAACTTAATTTTTTAAAGGAAGTGTTCAAAGTTTCCCCAGTTTTACTGAATACACAACTGACATCTTCGAATGATAACTCGTCTCACATTAAATAATTGTTGTGGTGTAATCAAATTTGCTGCATTTTGAATTTTAAACAATAATTCGTCACGTGTGTTAATTGATGTGGCATAAACTTGATTTTTTAACACTCCCCAAATGAAAAAATGCAACGGATTTAAGTCAGGGGAGCGCGGTGGCCGTTCTACAGGGCCACCCCTCCAAATCCATGTGTTTTGATAAGTTATATTCAGCCAGTCTGTTACAGGCATACAAAAATGGACCGGACATTCGTCCAGTTGGAAAAAAATTTCATTCCTTATGGTTAATGGTATATTTTCAACAAATCTGGGGTTATTTTCAATCAAAAAGTTCAAAAATATATCCCCATTTACTATATTTGGCAGTTCGAAGGGAACCAAAACTTCTCCCAAAATTATCCCCATCCAGATATTTATTTTGAACTAATTTTGGAATTTTCTATGTTTCAGTGCGTGGGGATTTTCTATTGCCCACTTATATGTAAATTGTGGAAATTGACTATAACTCTTCGCGTAAAACAAGATTCATCAGTCCAAATGATTTTTTTTTAGAAAATCTGAATCTTTGTTTCGCTGAATAAGAAATCTACAAAATTGTTTTCTTTTTATTTCGTCGCCAGGATTTAGGGCTTGCACTGGCGTTAAGTGGTATGCCTTATAATCGTTGGTCTTAAGGGTTCTGAATATTGTGCTTTTCGAAATGTTTAGCTGTTGGGAAGCTTTACGAATGCTAAGTCCCTTATTTTCTTCGAAAGTCTCCAATATTCTATTCCTTTGCAAAAGATTTTTTCTTCGTAAGCCTCGTTCCGGTTTCTGCCTCCTCCAATCCCATTTTCCCGTATTTGCTGATGAACTGCTTGAAATATTTTATAATCAGGGTGTCGATGAATCTCCGTGCATATTCACATGCAGCAGTTGTTGCGTTTCCATTGCAGAATCCATACACAAAGTGTATATCTGCATATTCCAAATTAGTATATTGAAAAGGCATTACAAAAATAAAAATAAATTATTAACAATAACAATAACAAAAACATCTATAAATTAAGAATAATAACCATAACAACAAATATCAATCAAATTGCATAATCAATATGCAAAATCAGAATGATTACTACTAAAATTTGACATACTGATTTTCCATGGCGACAAAGAATCAGGATTATGCCACATCGGTCAACACACGTGACAACTTATTGCTAAGAATTCAAAATACAACAAATTTGATTACACCGCAACAATTATTATGATTGATTGTATAATTTCTTGTACAGTAATCCCTCATTATCCGCGGGGGTTACGTTCTTATCAAAATCGCGGATAATGAGGCTAGAGATTAGATACGCAAAAAATTTAATTTTTAGACAATTCAAACTAATATGGACATACCTTTAATAATATGTAAATATTAAATAAGTATAGACATATACAGGGTGTCGAGAAAGGTCATATTATAAATTTTAGGGGTTATAGAAGAGGCTAAAATAACGCTAGTACTTTATATAAAAAAATTCCTAGCTTCGTTACCAAGTTATTAGCTTTCAAAGTAAGAAGTTAAAAAAAGTATTTTTGCTGTAACTTTCAAACCATTATCATGGTAATTTTGAAAGTTGGACGTTAAATAACTCATAGTTATGTTTATTTTCATATTTATACCGATGTTCCTTATACCGGAGAAGTCAAAATTTCTCATTTAAATTCATGTATTTTTTAATGAGTTGACAAAATCAGTATTTTTTTCATACCTTGATTTTATAATGATTTTCCTACAAACAAGGTGTACCTTGCTTTAATCGATATCTTGAACCGTTTTTGAGAAAATCGAATTTTATTATCAATGTGTACCATACATGCCAACAATTTGAAATAAACTAAAATAGCAGTTTATTAAAAAATTGTATGTATTACAGCTCAAGTTATGGAAAATGTTCAATATAAGCACCTTGGGCTGCAACACATTTTCTAAAGTTTTCTAAACATCTCCTTTGTACGTAAAATAACATGTTGTGATCATTTCTAATGGAGTTCGCAGCCGTGAGAAAACGATTTAACAATTCATCTATGTTGTTTATGGGGGTTTGATACACTAAACTTTTGAGATGACCCCAAAAAAAATCCAGTGGATTAAGATCTGGAGACCGAGGTGGCTATGGAAAAGTCGCATCTCGACCGATTCATCGGTCGGGAAAAGAAATATTTTAATAATCTCTTGCAACTCTGCTGAAATGAGGAGGTGCACCATCGTGCATTAGTCATATGTTATTGCGAGTATGCAAAGGGACATCTAATAACGGATTAAGATGTTGTTGCAAAACAGTTAAATATTTATCGCTATTTAAAGTGCCATCAATGAAGGCCCTACTAAACAGTTATCAATTATTCCCATTCAAACATTTATAACAAATTTGTGTTGATATTTGGTTGACACAACGGCATGTGGATTTTCATCATTCCAAATGTGCATATTGTGGGAATTAATTATTCCTTCACGGGTAAAACCGGCTTCATCGTTAAAAAGAATTCTTTTTATAAAGTCATTGTTCGTTCTTTGCTTTTCCAAAAAAATGCTTCAAAATTCTACCCGTGGAACATAATCAGCTACATCCATAGCGTGAACTTTTTGGATGTGGCAAGAATAAAATAATCTTTCAGATCAAAACTGTGACATCAAATAGTTTATTCGTTTAATATAATTTGACAGTGTGAATGAAATGAATAAATAAGACTAAACAAAAACCGCATCTCTATGGCAGCCGAGTATCCACAACTAACTACGCTGAACTCGAAAAAATAGACCTCATATTATTTATACTTTGGTATAAATCAGTTTAACGACATTAATAGTGTTTTGTAGGGTCTTATTTCATTGACAGTACTTTAAATAGGGATAAATATCTAACTTTTTCCAACAATGTCTTAGTCTGTAATAATCTTAATTTGTAAAAATCTGTGATTTTCCCAAAATAATACAAGATATCGAACAAAACAAGGTATACCTTTTTTGTAGGAAAATTATCATAAAATCAAGCTATGAAAAAAAATACTAATGTTGTCAAATCATTAAAAAATACATGAGTTTAAATGACAAATTTTGACTTTCCCTGTATAAAGAAAATATACGAAACTTCGGTTTACATATGAAAATAAGCATAATTATGAGTTATTTAACGTCCAACTTTCAAAATTACCATGATAATGGTTTGAAAGTTACAGCAAAAATACTTTTTTTAACTTTTTACTTTGAAAGTTAATAACTTGGTAATAAAGGCCGTTAGGAATTTTTTTTATATGAAGTACTAGCGTTATTTTAGCTTCTTCTATAACCCCTAAAATTTATAATATGACCTTTCTCGACACCCTGTATATTATTTTATTAGTAAAAACATAAATATTTGTGCAAACTTAAAATTTGTTAGACAGAATGACATAGATATACACTTCATACATTCGTATATGTGCATAATACATACATACAAAAAATTTAATTATTATTATGAATAAAAAAACTAAGTTATGCAAGTTTGTGTTCTTTTTTATTCAAGTTCTTTGGATTCAATTTCTTTGGAAAGTTTCAACAAATGGTCCATTCCCCTCTTGAATTTTAGTCCTCTTTCTACACTTAGACCTAACTCGACAACGCGGTTAGTTAGCTGTTCTGCTAATAAAGACATCATTAAGTGATTTCATTGAGAAATCTGGTTTAGGAATTTCTTTTTTCTTTTAATCTTCGACTCTTGATTCATTAGGTACTGTGATAATGCCTTCTAGTTCTTCCAGAGTTAGCTCTTGTTGCTGATCATGACATAAGACCGTTTCTTCTATATCGGATTTATTAATATCATCAAAATCTTCGCCTTCTATATTTTGTGCTACGGTTACTATGTCAGCTATCACCCCGTTTATGTCTAATGACTCACCGTCAGTTACAATTTCTGGCCGTAGTTTTTTCCAACAGACACTTATGGTAGACGGCTGAATTTCATCTAAAGACTCCTTGATATTATGAATGCATTCAGCAATATTATATTTTTTCCAGCTTTGGGTTACTGTTAACTGTGACTAATCTTCCATACTCCTTGAGAGATCTCTAAAATTCTTCGCACGTGGTAAGCCTTGAATGCTTTGATTACGCTTTGATCAAGTGGTTGCAAACATGAAGTGGTGTTAGGTGGTAAAAACATCACTTCAACATTTGGGTGATCTAATTTTATGGACTGGGGATGCCCTGGAGCATTATCAATTAATAGTAAAATTTTAAAAGATATGTCTTTAGATTTTAAATAAGCCTGTGTTTCCGAAATGAAACACTCTTTGCACCAATCGTTAAAGATTTCTGCGGAAACCCATGCTTTGTTGTTACCCCTCCAAAACACTGGCAAATTGTTTTTGCCTTTGTCTTTTAAAGCTCGAGGATTTAACGATTTGTATACAAGTAAAGACTTGATCATGTAGCCAGCAGCATTAGCGCAAAGTAACAGGGTGAGTCTGTCTTTGGCATCTTTAAACCCAGGTGCGCTTCTTTCACTTTTTGATATAAAAGTTCTTGAAGGCATTCTCTTCTAAAATAAACCGGTTTCGTTTGCATTAAAAATTTGTTCTGGCAGATATTCTTTTTCCTCTACAAAACGCCTGAACTCGGTGGGGAAACTGTTGATTGCAACGTAGTCAGAGGAAGCTGATTCGCCCACAAGCTTGACATTGTTAAGGGAAAAACGTTTTTTATCATTTTCAAACCAGCCTTTGCTCACGAGAAATAATGGATTATTACTGTTTTCACTTAAAGATTGTTTAACATGTTAACCGCCCACCGTACATTTGAATTTTTAGTCGATGGGGCCCAAAACGAAACTTTATTTTAAAATTATTTTTTGATTACACTACTGTCGTATATATTTGACTTTTATTATAAAAATGCCAAAAATCAGTAAAAACACATTTTGAAAATGAGACCCAACATTTGGGATTCGGAGCCGATTTGACAGAAGAAGTGAAACCCATGGTTTGATCTTCGTGGCGGTTAACGTGTTAAAATGTTTATAGAGGTGCTTGGCTTTTTCTCGGATGATAAGAGAACACAGAGGAACGTGTTTTCTTATTTGATCTTCGATCCATATATTTAATGCCTTCTCGGTTTTCTCTTGCCTAACGTCCCGCGATATATAGCAAATTTTAGTGGCCATCGGAGCACTTTCTATTATACTACGGCATATTTTCTTTTCACACTTTCCTATTTCACGAACACTAGACTCATTCATGCTATAACTCCTAACAGCAGATGCTACACTTTCTCCTTTTCTTAGTTTGTCTAATATTTCAATTTTTTTTGATAATGTTAAGACATTTCTCTTTCTTTTTATACCTTTTTTTAACTGAGACGACATCGATGTAAAACAATAAACGTCTAAATAACGTGAAATTTTTTTTTAACCAATTGAATGTAAAACGCAAACTGATTTAACTAACTTGTCTTAACCTGCTACGGTTGTTACTAGCAGGCAGCAACTGACAAAGATCGGGGGAGTACTCGAAAACGCTGAAAAGGGGGTGACGCAGTGTTCAAATATTATAGCATTGTGGCCCGGATCATTTGAAAATATACAATATAATACATGTAATACAAAATATATAATATAATACAAATACAAAGTAATGTATTTTTATTTTACACCACCACTCTACTGCGGGTAACGAGGGATTACTTTAATTTGATACAAATATCTTAAATATTTCTCTGATTGCTGCCATTTTATCACTTATTTTTCTTTCTTTTCTATTTGTCAAACCATCGAATCGCAGAAAAGTCATGATTTATTTAATTTTATTCCGAGACATTGCAACGGAAACTATAGGACGACATAAAGACACATTTTGAGTCTATAATACATGTATTGGCTTTTTATTGGAATACAATGCTCCATACATAATTAGCAGGCCTACAAAGACCTCCAATTCTTCTTTTGTTATATAATTGAATGTTTTTCCTCTTTGTATAAAATTCCTTAACTTTTTTAGTTGATTGTGTCAAAATTGTGTCTGTTATCTCTTGTAAAAAAAATGACAAAAAAACTTATTTTTATTTGAAAATTTTGAATTGTATGTCGTCAATCTCTTTTTGTGCTTTACGACATGACAATTGCCTTTTCTTACATTTCTAAAAGGGATTTTTTCCTACTGAGTATTGCCTTGGAGATATAACATGGTATTTGATCGCTTTGATCTTCAGATTCATTCTTAGACTCTTTCTGTGTGATAGCTATAATACCTTCATGTCATCATCATCACTAACTTCGTTCTCTCCTTCAATGATATCTATGTACACTCACTTTCACATGAAATGCACCACCCAGTAATAATAATAATTAAGTCTTGTAATTTTGGCAAAATAATGCTTCATAATAGAGTAACAAATGATCATACTTTCAGTTAAAAGATACAACATTTGATAATGAAAAAATTAATAATGAGTAACATCGCCTCGTACGGCAATGCAAGCACGTACTCTTCGCGGTATGCTTTGCAACAAATGATCAATATCTTCCTGGGGTATTTCATTCCATGCTACCTCAAGATGATGTCGTAGGTCATCCACATTGTTTGGAGGCCTCGGTAAATTTCGAAGACGGCGACTCATCATATCCCAAAGATGTTCGATGGGCGATAGG
The DNA here is from genome assembly GCF_039881205.1 of Euwallacea similis. NCBI lineage: Eukaryota > Metazoa > Arthropoda > Insecta > Coleoptera > Curculionidae > Euwallacea > Euwallacea similis. The sequence continues at coordinate 6,281,033 of NC_089613.1, forward strand.
TCCGGTGACCGTGCAGGCCAAGGCAGTATTTCCAATTGTGTTTCTTCCAGATATCGTCGAGTAATGTTCGCACTATGTGGTCTTGCATTATCCTGTTGGAAAATGCCATTTGGTAAAATTTGCATGAAAGGTACTAATACTGGCCTCAGAACATTGTCAATGTAGCGACGTGCGTTTAGGGTGCCTGGAACGAACACAAGAGAAGATCTTCGGCCAACACATATCGCACCCCAGACTATAACATTAGGTGTTAAATCTGTGAGGCGCCTTTCAGAAAATTGCAAATTTCTTCTTTCACCTCGGTATCGTCTGACTCTTCTCGACCATCATTGATCCATAAACAAAATCGCGACTCGTCACTGAAGACGATATTGTTCCACTCATGATTCCAATCAATTCGTTCTTGACACCAGGCCAATCTGGAAGCTTGGTGTTGGGCGGTTAGTGGCAGTCGTAGATTTGGGCGGTATGAATGCAGGCCAAAAGACGAAATTCTTCTGTAAACTGTTGCCATCGACACCCGACGATTTAGAGCTCCCATCTAATCTACTGCAACAGACATTGTTGTTTGAAATCGATCACCAATGGCCATCCGTCTAAGAAGTCGATCTTCACGTGCGTTGCTGCTACGGGGAGGACGTCCAGCTGGACGATGTCGCTGAACCCTCTCTTCAGACCACGAAGACCATATTCTCGCAATCGTGGTGTGGTTCCGATTAATTCTTCGGGCAATCTCACGAAAAGAAAGTCCACCCTCCTTCATGCCGATAATTCGCCCTCTATCAAAATCCGAAACGTGGGAAAAATTTCGACGCTGTCTCACTGGGGGCATTTTGAGATGTCTTGTTCACAGTTCAACAACAAAATAAACTGATATTTCCATGTAAATATTATTTTATTTATTTACAATTGAATAAAAAATCAAATAGGTCGATGACAAAAAAACCACCAGCATTCTTTCTTTTTTACTGAAAGTCTGATCATTTGATACTCTATTAAGAAGCATGATTTTGCCAAAATTACAAGACTTAATTATTATTATTACTGGGTGGTGCATTTCATGTGAAAGTGAGTGTATATCCTCCATATCACTTTCTAATTCAACATTATCATAGTCGGCATCAAAATCGTCTGTTTACAGAATTGCTAGTACTTCTTGTTCAGTTTGTTTGCATTACGAAATATTATTGATTCACTTTTCTTTTCAAATATACTATGTAGACGCAGAGAAAATCGAAAATACACCGACTCACTGGCGTGAAAAAGCTCATATATACAATGTGTTCGGGTAAAAGACTTACCACCCTTGTAAATCTTTATTTCTTGGCCGATTTTGGCTTTTTTTTAATTAATTAGATATTCAAAATGCGTATTTGTCTAATGAATATGATGACTCTTTACCCATGGTCATTGCCAACTGAGTGCATTTTTATGGAATCAAATTTCAAAAAGTACAATTAGGGCTTTTCTTAAATAAAGATGAAGGCAAATTCTTAATTAGAATGACCTAAAACACATTTGTACCGATTTTCATTTTTTTGTTATACAGGGTGTTCGAGAAATAAATAAAATATGTTTTTTATGTAAACAAGTTTTAAAATTGGAATATAATTTATTTTAACAATAAAACTGATTGGCGGTTGTCCAAGAAAAAATATCTTGCTAGCATTAAAGAACTTTGAACTGTTTAAATATTAAAAACTAGCTTTTTTACAATAAATTAATGTTAATTTCAATTTAACATAGAATAATAAATTATTAATTGGGGCAAAACAGTTTTTTGGGTTAAATATTAGTATTTTCAATTAAATCCCAAATTCTTTTACATACAGGGTGATTGGGATCTAAAGGGACAAACTTTAATGTTGGATGGAGGGTTCTGCTGTGATACCATATTGGCTATTAAAATGTTCCCTTAGGGTATTAACAACGAAGATACAGGGTATTTTGTAGGTATGATCCAAATCTTCTTTTGTTTACATCTTTTTTATGGCTTGAGATATTTTCTCAAAATTCAATAGTTTTATGTTACTGTCTATACCTAAGAACCTCTAATAACAAGAAAAATTCCAGGTCCGGACTATTATAAGCAATTTTTTGATATTTCCTTAAAAATAAAACACCCTGTGTATTTTTCAAAAAAATGCATATGTAGTTATTTAGATCATGATATAGTAGAAACATCTTCACATCTAGTTTTTGTGCCGCACCTCTCCCTTTGTTTGTCAAATTAATTCAATGTCTGATAATTTAAAATTTTTATCATAATTACAAAAATCTTAATTACAAGCATTTCCAAATAAAGTAGGAATTACTATTTAGTTAATCTATACTAATGAAATTAGATTAAAAGAGTACTTAAAAGGAATAAAACAGCTCGTTTTTTCAGATTTCAAATGAGTAGGCCTTGACACTCTGACAACCACTAATTGTTTGTTTACAACAATTAACTGTTGTTAAAATACTTTCGCACAAGTACATTTAGTTGATTCTATTTTATTTCAATTTAATCAGTACTTACTGTTATTTTCTTCTTTTCTCTCTTCTTTTACTAAGGGTATTATTAGAAATTGCAAAATGCCTTACAGTTTTGCGAATTCTAAAAAATAAAAATTGAAATAAAATAGAATCAACTAAATGTACCTGTGCGAAAGTATTTTAACAACAGTCAATTGTTATAAACAAACAGTTAGTGGTTGTCAGAGTGTCAAGGCCTACTCATTTGAAATCTGAAAAAACGAGTTGTTTTATTCCTTTTAAGTACTCTTTTAATCTAATTTCATTAGTATAGATTAACTAAATAGTAATTCCTACTTTATTTGGAAATGCTTGTAATTAAGATTTTTGTAATTATGATAAAAATTTTAAATTATCAGACATTGAATTAATTTGACAAACAAAGGGAGAGGTGCGGCACAAAAACTGGATGTGAAGATGTTTCTACTATATCATGATCTAAATAACTACATATGCATTTCTTTTTAAATACACAGGGTGTTTTATTTTTAAGGAAATATCAAAAAGTTGCTTATAATAGTCCGGACCTGGAATTTTTTTTGTTATTAGAGGTTCTTAGGTATAGACAGTAACATAAAACTATCAAATTTTGAGAAAATATCTCAAGCCATAAAAAAGATATAAACAAAAGAAGATTTGGATCATACCTACAAAATACCCTGTATCTTCGTTGTTAATACCCTAAGGGAACATTTTAATAGTCAATATGGTATCACAGCAGAACCCTCCATCCAACATTAAAGTTTGTCCCTTTAGATCCCAATCACCCTGTATTTTTCAATACGTCGATAATTATTTTTCAATATGCCATTTAGCCGATGTCGAATTATGCTCCGACAAGTTTCATTAATGCGTGCACAAAGCTCTTTGCGGATTCGGGGTCTTGTGTCATAAGCTTCATTTTCTATTGTTTCTCAAAGGAAAAAGTCCATGAGCGTAATATCCGCAAATAGTGGCGGTCAATGAATAAGAGGACTATTTCGTCCGATCTAGCGTTTGGGAAAATTATCATTTGACCAATTTCTCATTCACATTAACTGCATTATGAATAGACGCTCCATCAAGTTGGAAATGTAAACTGTAGCGATAATCAAAGAAAGCTCATCATGTGCAGGACTAAATTCATTTTGTAGAAATCTCGTCAAACGAGCAGTATTCAAATTTTCATTGAAAAAATATGGCCGAATAATCTTTTGATTTACAATACCACAGAAAATATTTACTCTTGATGAGTGTTGTCGTGTACATTCGATTATCTAATTCGGGTTACATCACTCCACATTCTACTATTTTGTACCGACACTACACCGTTTGTCATAAACGTAGTTTCTTCATTTGTGTATAAGATGTTTTTTAAAAAATTAGTAATTTCTTGACATACTATATCCTGCGGCCATAAACAGGACTCCACTCTTAAATTTTGATCTGTAGCTTCAAGTGTACGAAAAAATTTTGGTTTAAAAGGTTTCTTACCATATTTTTTTACAACATGTCTTAATGATTTTCTTGAATATCCTGTATAGCAGAAAGATGAAAATCGGTACAGATGGCTTTTAGGTCATTCCATTTGAGAATATGTCTTCGTTTTTATCCTAAAAAAGCTCTAATAGTACTTTTTGAAATTAAATACCATAAAAATGCACGCAATTGACCATGACTATGGGTGAAGAGTCATCGTATCCACTAGACAAATGTGCATTTTGAATATCTAATTAACAAAAAAAAGAAAAAGTCAAAATCAGTCAAGAAATAAAGATTTTATTAGGTCGTGTAGTATGAAATGAGTAGAATTGAATTGAAACTTTAGTCATTTTTTTTTCATATGAAATTTTTTTAATGTCAATCGAAACATGCACCACCATTATCGACACACTTCTGCCATTTAACGGGAAGTTCATTGATTCCTCTGCTGTAAAAGCCTGCAGGCCGGGAGTCGATAAACTCTTGGAAGGAAGCTTTGACAGCCTCGTCGGAGTTGAATGTTTTCCCTACCAAGAAGTTATCCAAATTTTGAAAGAAGTGATAATCAATGGGTGCTAAGTCGGGTGAATACGGTGGATGACGAAGAGTTTCCAATTCCAACTCCTGTAGCTTGGCCAAGGTGACTTGTGCGGTGTGTGGCCGAGCGTTGTCGTGCAACAATAGCGGTGCGCTTCGATTGACTAATCTTGGCTGCTTAACCGTCAGTTGCCTCATCATTTCGGTCAGTTGTCGGCAGTAGACATCAGCCGTAATCGATTCACCAGGTTTCATGAAGCTGTGATGGATGACACCTGCGTTGGACCACCAAACGGACACCATAAGCTTCTTTTGATGAAGATTTTTTTTCGCACAATGTTTTGGTGGTTCATCTTGATCCAACCACTGCGATGAACGTCTGGTATTGTCATATAGGATCCATTTCTCATCACAAGTAACAATCCGATTCAAAAATGGATCGTTATTATACCGGCACAACAAAGAACAAGCTTCGAGACGTCGTTCTTTCTCTATGTCGCTCAACTCATGCGGTACCCACTTGTCCAGCTTTTTCACCTTACCAATTTCAGCCAAATGAGTCAATATTGTTTTTTTTGGTTACACTGAATATTAACGATAATTCGCTTGCACTTTGACGTGGATTCGCTTCCACCACGGCTTTCAGATAATCGTTATCCACTTGAGTTTCAGGTCGTCCACGTGGTTCATTTGTCAGGTCAAAATTGCCAGAACGAAATTTCATGAACCAACGAGATACTGTTTGCTGTGAAGTGACTTCAGTACCAAACACATCATTAATATTGCGAGCCGTCTGAGCTGTTGTGGTTCCACGGTGGAACTCATATTTCATTAACACACGAATTTCACTATTTTGCATGGCTGCACAAAAATTTTTATAAAAATAAAAGTTTTCAATAATTTTTAACACTTTAAACTCTGATCGAAAGAGGAAGAATGTGCCTTTTCCACATAAAAAAGTCAAGTTCAAATATAGATTTAGAGTGAAGTTATTCGCAGTTGAATGTGGCATTTCGAGAATCTACTCATTTCATACTACACGACTTAATATGTTCAAAAAATAAGTTGAAAAATGTATTTTCTTTCAACAGTGTTAACTTGGTTAATTTAAAAGGAACACCCTATATTTGATTACTTGGAGTAACAGATAGAGATATTATCGGTCAAAACTATTATACTTTCATATACCTAAATGTACAAGTTTTCTTCGAAAATTAAGGTTTAACTAAAGTAGAAAATTCTATTACTTTTTGTATTAGTTGCCATAGTTAGTATTCTAGTATTCTTGATAGATTCGACTGATTTATGTCAGTATTTTAAAAAATCTGGATTTGGCTAACATGAGAATTAAAAAAATTAAATTGATGTGCTTGGTGCTGTTATCGAAAATTCTCATGTTAGCCAAGCACAGATTTCTTAAAATACCAACATAAGTCAGTCGAGAGTATCCAAAATACTTCGAAAACATAAATACTGTCGTTTGTTTTGTATGTTACGCAAATAGTATTAAAAATATCATAAATAAAAAATTATCCGAAACAAGAACTCATAGACATGACTTTTTATATTCATATTTTAGATGTCACCATGGTAACTGATACAAAAAATAATAAAATTTTCTACTTTTTTTTAAATCTTAATTTTCGAAGGAAACTTATACATTTAAGTATAAGAAAGTAAAATAGTGTTCGATTGGTAATATCTCTATCAGTTATTTGAAGTAATCAAGTATAGGGTGTTCTATTTAAATGAATCAAATTAATTCTCTTTAAAGTAAATAAGTTTTTCATCTTATTTTTTGGACACACTGTATATGATATCTAAATTTTCATGACTATAGCGTGAAATATGCCTCATGCCTGAGATTTGGTGTGAATTTCGGTTGACTAATTTAAACTTTCTGTAAAGCAGTTTTTAAATTTGCACTACATTTTTACGAAATCTCAATTATTCCGAAATACTTAAGGTTTAGTGTAGGTAAACCTTAAACAAACTTACATTCATTTTTCTCAAAGAATCTCAAACGGTACTAATATATTGGGTGTTCCATAAAAAAAAAACATAATTTTGATATTTTTTATTTATTTACAACCCCCCATGTAAAAGAAAAATAATTTTAGAATGTACCTCTATTTGAGTTCTATACAACGCAAAAAAAATAAAAATATTAAATATTTTAGCAGCAATATATCGTGTAGCATGACGTGAATAACACGGTATTGTGACAAATAGGTAAAGGTGCATAAATGGAAAAACGTTATTTCATAAAATATAGGCGCAAATGTACGAATGGGGTACAGCTGTAGCCCGTTCGGGGCTATTAAGATTAATAAAACATACTATAAATCTCATTTTTCTCAAAAACTTTTGAAGATTTCGACTTTCAACAAGAGTATCTTTTTTATGCAAAAATCTTTATATTTAGTATTTTTCCTCTAAAATCGTTAATAAACTTAAATACAAAAAAGTTTAGGTATTTTTTAAGTGCTTCCTCTTGTATTCTCTTGTATTCTCTGTCTCTGGTAAAATGTGGCAATTCCTTTGTAGAAAGTGGGAAAGATCACAGAAGTTTATAATAAAGTTAAGGTGATACAGTTGTAACAAAATTTCATTATTTATTCCGAGACATTTTAAAAATGTTAATAAAAACCATACTCAGGAACCAACCTTTCACATCTTGTATATTGAAAAGGAAATACCTTCGATACGAGTGTTCATCATATTTTAGGACCTACAATATGTGCTTGAATTTATGGCACTATGTTCAGAAACACCTTGTATATTCATAAAACTTAATTTTATGTGAGTAACTGATTTAGGGGCTTAGATTCCTGCCCTTGCCACGGCTTTGGTTTCCGTATAATCACGCTGATCCATAGGCAGGAAGCAGCTTCACAAATTAATTTTGAGGTTTTTTCATGCTTCTTCCTCCCTTTTTGGTGGCGATTTCTCTCCTAATTACAAATATTAAATGTCCCCGAAATTCAGGTTCGATTTTGCATTGCAACAAACAATTAATGACTCCGTGCAAACAACTTCCGAAAGTGCAGCTAGATTCGATCGCAGTTTGCACGGAATTCCCGATGATTTAGAGCCCCCATCCGTGATCAACTCGTTACAAATCGTAAACAGACCCTTAGATTCATTTGTTTTCCTCACACAGGGGCGCAGTCCTTCGTTTTAAACCATATGGGTGGGTGGGTTATGGGCCTTGATACCCCACGAAAACCATGATTAAGAGCACGAGGATGAGATTTGGGGCTAGAACCGGAGATTTTCAATCATCAGTTCATCTCTTTAGGTTTGGGGGCGGTTTGGGGGTCATTCAGTGAAATTCTTGTTTTTTGGCATAAACCCTTGTTTGCTGAAAAGCTGCGCCGCCCCTGGCAGGGGCTGTGTTCAGTGGCCGGTAAGCCCTGATTTATTCTTTTGACCTAAATTCCCAGTTCCTATGCACTTTCAAATTTATTATTCTTTTCTCTGCATGGAGAACGTTTAAAAACACACTTCTAACCGATATTTTTCACATTCCTGTTGTTTATATGTAATTTATTTGCAAGACGAATAATAGAACAATGCGGTATTAAGCAACTAGTGCTGAAAAGGTACTTTTTGTACCAGCATGACAGGAACTAACGCGAGTGTGAAAACCGATTTCTCCAAGCGTTTCATAGTATAATTTTCTACCTGCGAGCGTGTGAAATGTATGCTTTGCACACGCACATGAGCGCGTATTCATGGTTTAAATTGTATTTGATTTAAATTCAATTTTCCGTTAAAAACCAATTGATGCATTCGCACTATTATCCCACTTCCTTTTCCCGTTCACGTTCAATTCTTTTTGCGATAGATTCAGGCAAAATCTTTGAAATTCCGGCCTCGCTTCCCGGTCATGGGGTTCAATAATTCCTTGTCGCCCTTATCTTTTTTAAGCTGTAATTTAAGGTATTGATGATTTCATCGGGAAAAAGTTATTTCATTGGGTGAGAAATGAGATCCCATCACTTAGAAGACTCTGATGCAACTTTTGATTAAGCTGAATCGTAAGCGTATGCCAGGAAACTGTGACGTATTTTGTTAGGAGAATAATAGTACTTCAGTAGTTTAAAATAGCACCGTCTCGAATTCCCTACAGTTTATTGGGGTAATAGTGAAAACAGGTTTTCTCGAAGACATAGGGGACTCTTATAAAGCCACTAGAGAGAGAGAAAGATTAGGGAATTGTAGTATTGGGAAAATAATAGTGCTTTCTAGGAAAGGAAAAATGTTTACCAATTTATTGAGAGAAACGATATTACCTTGAATAGAGTCACTTCAATGGAATATTAGAAGGAAACAGCCTTTCTGCAAGAGGTAAGGGTACTCAGTAATTTACCGAGGATTCTATAGAACTAGAATAGTATCCAAAATACCAGATAAATGGGAACTCTGCTTCCTGCTAAATAGGAATTTTTCAGCAGTTACTGAGAAAACAGCATCTCGGATAGGGGTCGTTCAGTAATCCAGAAAAAAAAGCAGGCTCCGTTGAACAGGTAGAGATACTGACCAAGGACTGCCAATAAGAATGTTCAGGCTAATAAGTATGCTCAGGCCAACAGGGATGTACAGGCGAATAAAAATGTTCGTGTATTTTTAGGAAAAGATGGACAATATGAACATGGAAAACATATCCCTAAATCAGTCTCGTTGAACTCGCAACTTTTACCTGTTATCTACGTTACCATGCGAAAAAAAAGCAAATTAGAGGTGGATCTTGGTTTAGAAAATAATTACAGCCATTAAAAAGAACTCGGCGCTTAGGGGAGGTACAGATAACTCATTAACGTGTAAATTATAAATTAAGGTCGTTGTGGAAAGCCCCGCGTTAAGAATATGGCTTAATTATCATTGCTTTAATTTTATCTTGCAAATAATGTGTTTTTTTGCGGTTACATAGCGCGGTTTTTAGCGGAGTTATTATATTCAATATTTAATAAGTAGAAAAACTGAGGATAGCTTCTAGGTCTAGGTGAAGAGCATAAGTGGCTTAAAACAACGTCATTGTTGGCATCGGAGGCTAAAGCAAAGTCAGTCTTCGGGTAGGCTTGAATAAACGACCACTAGCTCTCCGAGCAATCTCTCTACCCACTGAGTAGCCATTTCCAGCTTTCTGGAATTTGCCTAAGGGACCAATTTTTATCCAAAATTCGGTTGGTCGTTCCTCATAAGTGGTTACTCTCGCATTCCAAGCAGTGAACGTTGGGCGAGATAGCTTGGTTTTCGCCGTTTTTTCTAGTCAGGTCAGCCCCGCCAGGTGTAGTGGACCTTAGGCAATCAGGAATAACCATTCTACAAAATTACGCAGACTTAACAAAAGCGTCACGTGTTTCCTCCTAGGGGATCCGCAGAGCATCATAACCTAGAAGTATACGAGTTCGCTATCGACACATAGATGGCTCTTCAATGCAGTGCTCATAACTTCTTACCGCTACTTGCACACTCCCGACGGATTTAAAATCACACAAGTGCAACTTCTTGTTGTTTATTCACTGGTCTATCGTCGATATCGTAGGCTGCTATGACAAGGATCGGTGATGAAGAACGACGCGAAAATAAAATTTCCTTTCCTGTTTGAGGATCCTCGGAGAGTGACACCTTGGGATGCAGTCCAAAATCGATAGTTCACTGGAGAGGCAATTTTCAATTGAGCGGCGCCGAATAAGGCAGTTCTCGTGCTTGTTTGAACAAGGTATTATCGGGCTGGTATTGTTCTTGTGTGCTCCTTTATTGTCTAGATAAAAGAGTCTCGCAAAAATCTTGGCATTACGAGAATAAAATATACTTAAACGCGATGATTGATGGAGTTTGTTGGGATGAAATAGAGATGCTTTGCAGACGTATGGGGCAAAGTAATTTTATAGATGAGCGAACTATTAGATGCCTAACAAAGTGCTTTCAAATTGGATCTTAAAAGAATAATGTGCCTGGCCAGTAAAGTTTTAAATGGCTTTCCATCGGATTTGAGCGTCGATGGAGTTTTAATTAAACTCATCTACTAATAAGTGACCCGCATTAACCCATTTTGTGACACTCATTTAAAAACGAGTGACGCCTCTATTGTAATTAGTTGAAATTCTGTATTTAATTTCCTGGAATAAAACGTAATTCAAGCGGGACTTTGTCTCATTACCTTTTAGAATGACCCAAATTCATATTTTATGCCCTTAATGTGGCATTTCCATCTCATTTTAGGTATTAAACATGTTTTAATGACCAAATTTGTTCTCGCGAATTTTGAACGTATAGTCCTAAGCAGTATTATCCGAATGATAATAAACCGGGACCTGAATAATGGGGATTAACGACGAATAAAAGCTGTTGGGGATTGTTCTAAGGGGACCAAAGTTTGTTCAAAGAACTTGGCAACACTGTTGAGTTGACTTAAAGGAAATTGAACTAAAGTTTTTAGATTAAATTAGAATGCAATTAAGTCATCTTTTAGAGACGTTTAGCACATTTTTAGTTACTCTTAACTCATGAGTAACTTTAATCGTAGGGCGTCAATTTAAGAGGGATTAGATAAATTTTTAAAAACACTTCAAAGTGAGCTTCTAACTTAAATTATATTGTGAGTTTTAAGCCTTTTTAGAGTTTAGACTAAGTTTAGACTAGTTTTAGAGTTTAGATTTAGGTAAGGTTAATTGAAGATTAACTTTGACTAGACATTCGAGATTTAAATCTCAGAGAATACTTGGGCCGAATTGCCCAATCATGATTTGGTGTACCTAAACTGAGCTTAAGTCATCATTCAAGTACTCCTTCCTGGGAAGAAGCACTTCACTCCTCCCTGAGAGGAAGCACTCCACCCATTCTCGAGAGGGCATACTTCACTCCTCCATGGGAGGAATCAGGCCTATGTAGAGTGTGTTCCTTGAGTGTTTTGTTGTCATAAGTTTAGAGAGCATATTTAGAATCTCACGGAACTGAGGAACCCAAGGAGCTTCGTTTGTCTGTATGAAGAAGGACCGTGTATCTTTTAATGCCACTTGGCTGAGTCCGTATGTCGCCCTCTTTGCCTCTTGCTCTAGGAAAAGTGGTAGGCGGAGAAAATTGAAGAGACATCCATAGGAGATTTAACCCTACTGATCTGGAAAATTTGAAAATGGGGTAACATACAGAGTGGTCCATATGGAAAAAGCAAATTTTGACCAGGTAATAATTTTAAGGAAATTTCTTTGTTTCCTCAAATGTTTACCCAAATAACTTGAAACCCGACAAAATTAGGTATAGAGGTATTATTATATATACAGGGTGTTTTTTTTTGGCGTGCTTACCATTGCTATCTCCGAAACGGTGAAAGTTACAACTTCGATTAAATTAGACTAAATTGGCCCCTTAAGGAGCTGATTAAGGAAACCGCTGCAAGGTTGCCACATTTTCAGTAGTTTCCTAGATATTTGAAAAAGTATGAAAATGGTCCAAAACTTCAATCCCTCGTGTTTCGTACACTATTTGTGGCAGAAAAGAAGTTTAAATTACAAAGTTTCACAACTTTTTACTCTCTACAAAACGACATATCGAACGTCATTGTACAGCTTTTAGTAACTAAGTAATCGGTATCAACTTCATTATTTTAAATACAGACCTGGAATTTTTATTTCATATTTCGAAAGCGTTATTTATTCCTGACAGACCCATGTATAATATGTTTACATTTATTAACGTTTCAACTCGCATAATTCATCATCAGACTATTTTTTATTTACCTTTTTAAACTACACTACGTACTAAGTCACTATGGAAACGATTTTCTAACAAGTTTGACATTTATTTGTCAAATAAAGTTATTTTTAGATTTATTTTAACTTAACCGCTGGATAGGAAATAACAGCCCAATATTATAGCCACCTCGTTCTCCCGATATGACTCCAATGGATTTTTCTATTTAGAGAATAATTAAAGACAAAGTTTATAAAACCCCACCAGAAAATATTGACGACTTAAAAAATAAAATTATCTTTGCGTGTCAAAGCATTACACCCAGAACACTTAGAAGCATCCACAAAAAACTAATAAATAATGTACGGTTATGTCTAAGTGCGAATGGGAGACACTTTGAACATTTAGGATAATTATAGGTTAATAAGAAAGAGTATGTAGTGTAGTTTAAAAAGATAAATAAAAAATAGTCTGATGATGAATTATGCGGGTTGAAACGTTAATAAATGTAAACATATTATACATGGATCTGTCAGGAATAAAAAACGCTTTCGAAATATGAAATAAAAATTCCAGGTCTGTATTTAAAATAATGAAGTTGATACCGATTACTTAGTTACTAAAAGCTGTACAATGACGTTCGATATGTCGTTTTGTAGAGAGTAAAAAGTTGTGAAACTTTGTAATTTAAACTTCTTTTCTGCCACAAATAGTGTACGAAACACGAGGGTTTGAAGTTTTGGACCATTTTCATACTTTTTCAAATATCTAGGAAACTACTGAAAATGTGGCAACCTTGCAGCGGTTTCCTTAATCAGCTCCTTAAGGGGCCAATTTAGTCTAATTTAATCGAAGTTGTAACTCTCACCGTTTCGGAGATAGCAATGGTAGGCACGCCAAAAAAAAAACACTCTGTATACATTTATTTTGATACTTCATGTCAACGAGACCATGAGTATGCTATTTTATGAACTCCTGTTCGCATTTTCACAGATCTGATTCTCCTATAGCAATTCCTGCATATTCCTCAAACAATAAATCCGCTCTCTTCATAATTACACAGTTTCAACCGCCTTTAGAGCCCAATTTAACTCATCCACCCATACAAAAACATAAATTAAATCTAAATTTCCAGCAAACCGTGCTAAGGGCTTTAACCTTGATTTTTAAAGCTTGCAATATTCAACACTGCAAAGCAGCAGTATAATGAAACGAATTTATGGCTCTCATAAACTATCTCATTTAACTTTTAGTCATTTTAAGCATTAGAGCTAATACAATTAACAGAGCTGCTGATAATTGTCCTCACATAAGCATGTTAGGGTTTTGAGCTTTTATCTGGATTCTCTGATCATTAAACTTCTTCGAGAAAATGAGGCAATTTATGTCATTACTCATAACTATCTAGAGGTTTGTAGGCAGCTAAAGCAGCATTCCGTGGGGGCTAGAGAATGCATTACTCAGCAGTTACGACTGGGAAACTGACGGGACAAGTGCTGCTATAAAAAGAGACATCAAACCTCTAGTGCTATTACATGGGGCCATTCGGTCTTTACATCTCCGAGTCCGATTTAGTGGACCATTTGACGGTTGCAAATACAAAGCATTTTTCTAATTGTTCTTTCCCTTTTTATTTCAAGTTCCATTATCTTTCGCTAAGTGGATAGAAATGGAAATTAATCACATCTCACCGGTTTGTGCGCAATTCGACAATTAATGCATTTCATCTAGCACCCTTTAAGGAGAAAACATACAGCTTAATAGCTCACTTGTATGAGATAAATGACAGAAAACACGGCCCCTTTTTCACCGATTATATTCGGAGCGAAATGACAAAACGACTCTAAAGCAGTAGGGAGCTTCCCTGGCTTTCGAAACGATGGAAAATAATGAAATCTAATCTTCCATAATTTAGCAAATATAAGTACATAACCGTTTTGAAATGTAAAAGTGAACGAGTTTCGAGCCCCTCTATTAATGTGGAGGATTGCCGCGCACAGGCCTGGAATTGAAATTTTCCCTGGATTAACAAATGGAGGTTTGCCCTAAGGCAGCGGGTAATTTTTTTGGATAAAGCGAGATATTGTTATCGTTCAGGAATTGCTTTTACAAAATTATTCCATTTCGGATTCAAATCAGTGCTACTTTCTGATTCAAACCAAAATCCGGCTTTAGAGCCAAGAGACCAAAATGCTCTGGAATGCCCCATGGAATCAATCCTTCCGGCGACTTTGCCAAGGCGTTGTTTTATCGGCACTAAAGGATTATGTAAGCCAAATTGTGCGTTAAGACTTTTATGGTTTCTACCAATAACAAATGTCCTGAGAAACGCTGTAGAAACTCGTAAAAATCACGCGTCACAAAGTCGCAAGTATAAACCTGCCGTAAACACGACCTTGCATAAATCACGACATCCGTAATTTAAATAAATTATGAACGGTTGTCTGTTTTAATAATTACACCACTCCGTTCACTTCCATATCTTATCCAGGCGCCATAAATCATCCAGGAAACGTGGATTTTATAGGTAAGCAGTGAAGTAAGAAAGGCCCCCTTTCTCTTATAATAGTAGTTCTATTTTATTTCTGTTTTGGGCGCAATTGCCTTGCTGGAGAATAATTACATTCTTTAATGGTTTAGACTGGCTAGAATCGATATTTGAATGTGACGAGACGTGGGGTAAACATTTATAAATGTGGAATTCACGTTTTTAGACGTAAAATGTCTCCCACGTCTGCCATATGGAGATAGGTTGTTAAAAAACCTCAAATGGGCATTAAAATATCAGAGGCACCTCTGGGATGAATTTGTCTGTTAGCCAGATGTTTTATGGTAAATACTTTGATTGGTGGTTTGGGCACTAAGTAACCAATCAACATCTTACTTTTACAATTTTGTTTAACGGTCACCCTTAGTTTAAGCGAATCATAATGCACAATAAAAACGGAGTAAGCCGAAAAGATCCTTTAATTGAAAATATTTTCAATTAAAATCTGGTGTTAACACGTTTCTTTGGTTGTGATCGCCGCAAAAAATAAACGAGGTCACGAAAAAAACGTTCTCGTGCAACACCGATAATTCAGAATATTCGGCAAATTTCCGAATTATCCTAAACTGAATGGTTTTCGCAAGATTTGTCATGTAAAAGAAACATGTTCTGCTTATAGTAATGCGTATACAAAAATTATTGGCGTACCAAACCGATATTTAAAAATCGGGGAAAAAGACGACTTCCGCTGTTCGTAATTACATGAAATCATATTTTCAGTATCTTGTTTAACCAAGGACACTGTTTTGCCTATATGAAGCCATTGTCATACCCACCAGATATTCCAAAATATTTAATCTTTTAATCCTGATGCTAGTTAAGAATAATTAAAAAAAGGCAAAAGATAAAAAATGACAATGAGTTGAAGTCGCCTATTTTACGATCCGAAAACCATAGACGTATTACATGGATTTTTGCAAAGATTTATGAAATATTTATGTTCTGAATAATGGCTTCTGGCCCTGAAAATTGCCGAGAGCATTCGTTCTAAATATCCATTAACTCGCGAAAATGTACGCTTTTGTTTTTTAAGCATAATTAAAAATTTGCCAAGGATGTGTCCCGACCCTTAATATTGTCATAAACACTATTACGAAATTCCAGATAATTCCACAAAAATTAATGCCCTTGTTGTCTTAAAACCATGGACTTCACACTCGCATTTCTCAAACATTTAAGAAAGTTTAACGTTATTATATTTTATATTTATTATTATTTTTTATTATATTTATATTTATTTTTATAATTTATACTTCTGGTCTGAGAGCCATAAGCATATCACATTGATGTTTCCAAGCATTAAATTAAATGACATGTTGTGACCCTGGTTGTTACCATGGGCGTTCGTCTTCACAATCAGTTACTTCCATGAAACGTGGCACCTTTATTTTTCGGAAATCCTGGGCGCACCACACTGATATATCGAAATATTTAAGGTATTTTGAGGTTATTGTGACATATTCAAGAATAATTTGAAATATTTAAAAGTAGCATAATTTGGAGCGGCCAGTTCTATTATACAGGGTGTCCCAACAATTAATGTCAAAAATGGTATCACGAGATTATTTGGGTCAAAACATTAAGATTTAGGTCAAAAGATATTTGAAGAAAGTTTCTCGTTTAGATGCTATTGGCGGTCAAAGTTCTTGAACAAAAACATATTTTTTGCTATATCTCGAGAATGCTTCAATGGATTTTAATGAATGGGTAGTATGGGTAGTACCCATAATTTTAACCATATCAGTCATTTCTTCATTAGAAAACGCCATTATTGTTCTTAAAAGAAACAACTCAAAAGAAACGTCAAAAAATGTTGATTACTTTTTATGATATTTTCCATAAGTGACGTCAGCGTTCACATCGACAAGTGTTGATAATTATCGAAGGAATGGCAAGTTGGTGTTCTGCATGAGAAAAGAAAATAATTTTTTTCGACGTGAAATGTTAACCGTACGAGAAATTTCCAAGAGATAGAAAAGTTGGAGAAAGGGCTAATGTATCATTAGAAAAAAAACCGATAGGATGCAGCTGCCTAACACAAAGTTCTGATAATTTTTGTACGAAGATGGCTAAGAATTTATCACTTTCACATTGCGAAAAGACATAAATGCTACATGAAAATAATCCTTGTAATAATGAATAAATGCACAATGAGATTCATTAAAATCCATTGAAGCATTCTCGAGATATAGCAAAAAGTATGTTTTTGTTCAAGAACTTTGACAGCCAATAGCATCTAAACGAGAAACTTTCTTCAAATAACTTTTGACCTAAATCTTAATGTTTTGACCCAAGTAATCTCATGATACCATTTTTGACATTGATTTTCGGGACACCCTGCATTCATGAAAATGCTTCATGTGCAAAAACCATAGGCGTCTCGCACCGATATTTCGAAACATTAAATTTTAAAAGTGGGTTTTTACCTAATTTTTTTAAGCTATAATTAGCAGTATAATGGATACATGATTAGCCACTTAATTAACCTGTTCCCGACGTTATCGCTGTACACTAGATTTACCCCATCGCAACCTACTCATGTATAAACATCAGAAATATCCGACTCTCAGCTGGTTAATGCCGTTAATACACTACTCCTCCATAAATCAGGACAATGGGCTCAGCCTGTTAGAGGCGGGTTATTCACTCCGAAATAAACACATTGTTCACAGATGAACTTTAATTTCCCCTTCATTTCTGAGATGCGGATACTTTAAATTAGTTTTGAGGCTTTAACCAGAATAGAGCAAAATTTCCAGTGGCAAAACACATTAGCCCCAAAATAGAGTTTATTAGTTCACAATTCAATTTCAGTCATCAAGCCAATTCTAGTTTGGAGGGAAAATGAATCTTCCGGAGATTGTTTCGTAAGAAAGTCATTTCCAAATCAGTCTGTCGTTGAAATCTAATATGCACGTAGCGTGTAAGAGTATAGAAGCTCACGAATTTTAGCCTAAATGTGTTGATTACAATTTCCAACGTTTCCAATAGGACGAGGGTCGTTGAAAGCCTGCTACTCGAAGTTTCCAAGTTTATTTGAGGCTTTGACCCTATTACGGAGACGCGTTGCTCGAGAGGGTATTGTTGTGTTCGTCTAAGAAATATCGATAATTGAATTATTCCTTTTTGCTCATTAGATTTTTTGTTTCAGAATCTGAAAAACCAGATAATGACTACCAATCTCTGGGTGGAGCAGGTAAGACAGTAACATTTCTATTTCGAAAATCGTGCATATCTCCTCATTTGAGTCAACTCGGCAAAAATGGTCGCACACCATACAATCCAGCCGTATTACAATACGGAATGTAATAGCGTAAGAATAGCGTGCAAATTAAGAAAACTAGTTCCTACAAGCGTTGTCTATAAGTGCCTCTTCAGGGCGTTAGCGCCTCTTGAAAATGGAGTTCATGGAGCGGTTTTTCTTAATATTTGGAAAACTGCTTGGATAAAATTTAATTAATTAAACAGCTTCGAGATTAATAAATTAATATTTATTAAAGCTCCGTGACTAACATTTTGGTGTTCGTTTTTCGCTATCAATCTTCCGCCTGCATTAGAAAATTCGCATCTTCATCAGTGGCGTAGAATCAAGTGGGTAGCTGGATTTTTGGATAGCAGGACACATGCTCCGCAGTCGATGTGAAGAATTTATATAATCGCGAAATCAGCAGAGCGTGCAGTAAAAAACATCAGAAGAGTTATGAACTCCAAAGAGTTTCTGGATAAAAGCGCATCCGTGCGACTCTTGTTTGAACTTAAGCACTCTGGAAAGATACCGCAGATAAAACGATTATCCAAAGGAGGATGAAAATAGATAAACTGCGAACGTGGGAGTGAACGAGAAGATTTTCAGCACTTCAAGTTTAAATATAATAAAAAAGAAGGCTAAGACAGCTTTGATAAGTGGTATTGAAAGAAAGAGATAATTCAATAGAGGATTTATTTTCTGCTATAGGTCCTGCCCTGATTGTCCCTATTGTAATCCCTAGAAGGACAGCAATCACGATCGTTCAAGTTTCTATTGTAGGGGTCTCTGTTGTTCATATCAAAGTAGAGATCCCTATTGCCGTCCCTGCAATTTTGATCCCTAGAGCTATATAGCCTCGATTAGAGTCAGGGTCTCTAGAGCATTCGCGATCCTAATATAGGATCCCAGCTGTCGCGATTTCTGTAGTCTCTGTTGTCCCTATCAAAATGACGATTATATTAGGGCCGCGGTTATTGACGTCTTGGTTATTATAGTCTCCTTATCGGCTCTGATTAGTCTCATCTCTGTCGTTGTAGCCTCTGTTCTGATAATTTTGATCGTAGTAGCAACCAGTGGCGTTCCACCGATTGTCGTAACGAGCGTACGTGACATGTCTGTCAAAGCAACCGTTCAAGGGTCTATCATAGACCCCAGCGAATCTCTGATTATTGACATAGTGTTGGTCACTAAAGCATCAGTCTCAATCGTCTCGGTCATACTGATCCTTTGTTCAATCGTTATGAACCTCGTCCCTATTACTGTTTAGAGAGTTCGGGTCCCGGTACCCGTTAGGATCCATATTAGAGTTCCGATTCAGGTCGGCAATGCGGTACATAGTCCCTATAATAAAAGAACTACTCAATACAATCTAATTACATGGGGAGGGTGTTTGGTGGTGGTGGCCAATCCGGGGGCTACAATGAGCGACTGGGGGGAGAAAGAGAAGTTAAGTAAAAAATGAAATATAGGTTTAAAATTTGAGTCAAAGTTTACAAATGGGATCAAATAGATAAAAAACCCAGTTTTGGATAGAGTGACTGCAAAATCACTTTCTGCAGGTGCGTACGTCCGCCCCCTTCCTGAGTTCTCCCTGAATTTCTACCTTCTTTGTGGAAAAAAGAGCACTCAATTATGAAGTAGACACATTGACTCTTGCTAATGCTTTTCACCTAGTCTATATTGTGCTGGAATGCATCTTTCTCGCTTATTTAGATCAACCATTAAAAAAGTGCATGGAATGTATAGGGCAAGCATCTTTTGAGGCTTATATCTCGGTAACCATAGGAAATAGAGAAAAAGTAATAGACCACTCTCAAAACCTTCTCCGGAGATCAGCCTAGAGGAGTAATACATTACAGCTCGAAAGCTAAAGACGGTCGAAGAAAGTCGTTGAGTCATATTAGTTTTTCTCTACCTCCTATAGTTAACGAGATATGTGTAAACATCGAAAGACGTTTGCCGTGTGCAGTTTAGCGACATCGCAACACATGATAAAACATATGTACAAAACAGATAATGATTTTTGAAATTGCACATTGTTAACACGTTTATTATCTTCTCTTTGTCCCAAATTGCTGCCAAACCAATGTAACCACGCAATTTACAAGGGTACGTGCTCCGCATTTCCCTTATACCTATTTAAGAGCACGTATTGAACAATCCGATTGTTCTAAATAAAAGACAAGTGTGCATCCTCTGTTCTATCTATTTACAGAATTACTTCACGTTGTCAGGGTTATATTCTATTGGAAACATTTGGGATGTTTTAAAAATCTCTTGTCTTCATTTACTGTTGAGGCAACTTCTTCTGCTAAATCGGCGAGGAAGCGATTTATTAAATATTAATAATGATTTGTGCTTCAAACTCACTGACTAACCGCAGCACTAAGGCACTATCTCATTATCTCCAAGACATTCAGCTCTAATCTAGGTCGTTGCCTCGAGCAAAATGCATATTCAGCATATGCGAGGCAGACCAATTTTAGATAAAGTTAGATGTCTGGAATGGTAACTTAAGAACTGAGGATGGCGCTGAAGATGGGAGAAACTTGGTTTGCGATTCACTCCAATTCGGGTTTATGAAAAAAAATTAGCCCCTATTACTCCTGTCGATAACTTCTAACTAAAGAGGCGCAATTATATCATATCTTCAGTACTTTAAGGGTAAGGCTTTTTTCCAGCAAAAATGAGCTCTCTAGAGTCTTTCATTTGTGTGCTACAGGTCTCTAACTTCCAAGAATCTTGGAGTATACATGCCATTAGTCTCCGTATGTCTCTGTTATCCTTATCCATAGCTTCCAACAAAGGTGGTAAAGCGAGATCATACTTCCACAGTTTTAAGACTATATAGGGCGTCTTCTGAACTTAAGGCGAAAGTAAAAAAATCCTGTATGATGCGTACCTTATGTGCTAGTAATAGATACTTTCTACCACCAAAATTGGACAGTCTGGATCCTTTCGTTTCGTAATTCTCTGCACTTCCTACCCTACGTTGATGCTTTACTGGTAGCTACCCTATGAAATTTATATTCAGAGTTTTGTGCCTGCAAAAGGTTCTAGATTGTTCAATTTTGGCGGTGGTACGCATTTATGCCGAACCCAACATTCTCAGTAATTACACAGCAAATTACATTTTTCAGTCTTGGTACGACTACAAGCTGCGCTGGGAACCAAAGGAGTACGGAGGGGTGCATATGCTGCACGTACCTTCCGACCACATCTGGCGCCCGGATATAGTACTATATAATAAGTAAGTACCGAGATCTCCTACATTATTTACGATTGTTCTATAGAGTTTCATCTTTGTGACTAGCTCAATGTGCTCACGTAATTGTACAGTATGAAGCCTTTTTATTTCAGTCATGGCGCCATGAGTATTAGAATTACCAAGAAAATCGAGGTTTCCATCCTGCTTACATCTGTCTTATTGATGTCAGGTATTTGAAATGTGTTATCTTTTCTATATTCGGAGTTTTCCTGCTAAAACTAACCTTAATAGGTTGAATTTGGAGGGCAAACTGTGTGTCAT
The DNA here is from genome assembly GCF_039881205.1 of Euwallacea similis. Taxonomy (NCBI): domain Eukaryota; kingdom Metazoa; phylum Arthropoda; class Insecta; order Coleoptera; family Curculionidae; genus Euwallacea; species Euwallacea similis. The sequence continues at coordinate 6,302,570 of NC_089613.1, forward strand.
ACACACAGCAATTTTGTCACTGCAACAGCACGCACTTTTATCGGGTTACAATACGACAGACAGGCAGACACGCTGTTAAGCCATGTTTGCGGTTTTGCCCATTTTGGTGGCAGAATTATTCCCAGCCAGAATTAGTTACCATAACTTCAATGTAGTGTGAATAACTGCGTTGTAAATTAGCTCTGGCGAAGATAGTTTTGCTACCCAATTTAGATTTTCTTCGGGAAGGGACTCCCCGACACACCAAAATTAAAAAGAGTCATTAATTTTGCGTGAAACATCAACAGTCGGCATTTACTTTGTTTGTTTGTGATTCACCCTCAAAAGCCCTCATTACATCAGAAAGGTGCAAGAGCCCTTCTGCTGCTAAATTAGGCCGGATTTTTTAAAATATAAAGCATTATTAACGAAGAAAAGGGGCGTGAAGCCTATTATGTTCCACCTCAAAGTCTGAATAGATCTCATTGCTCTATTGCTGAATTCCATCCTTCTGCAATTATCCCATTATTTCCTGACCCTGATGGGCGGTTCTATGGAGATATTTATGAACATGCCCTATACGTCCAGATGCAGGGCCCACCTCTCTGCTTGAATGATGAATGCGGTGTCATCGGTTAGACATTGATGCCTGAGATTGATTAATTATCTGACGAAATATCAGATAAAGTTTCTATTTTGGCTTTTTCTACTAAACAAGCTTCTATGGATTTCGTTTTATGAGATTCTGTACACAAAAAGAAATTGTTATACGGCCGTCCCGTTGAGTCACGGTCCCCTCATATTTTTTGCGAATATTTATATTGCTGAGTCGAGAAAACAATTATTATGGGATTTTACTTGAAAACAAATATTAAAGTCGTACTTACCAGGTCTACCGGTATGAAATGAGCGCTATTTTGTGAAAATAAAACACCAATTTTAACAAGGAAAGAAAAATAAAATTTATTCAAAATATTGACCATTGTTTTCTACACATTTTGACCACCTTTCTGGCAATTTATGGATACCACGCCAATAGAAATGTGCCTCTTTGGCATCAAACCAATTAGACACCCAATTTTCTACGTCTTCGTAGGAATCGAAGTGCTACTTAGCCAATGCGTGTCCCATCGATGAAAACAAATGGTAGTCCGAAGGAGCCAAGTCTGGGGAATACGGCGGATGGGGTAGCAACTCCCAGCCAAGTGTTTTGATGGTATCCTGAACCGGTGTTGCTTTGTGTGGAAGTGCGTTGTCATGAAGCAAAATTACCTTCCCGTGTCTTCTGGTCCATTCTGACCGTTTTTCGATCAACGCATTGTTTAAATTAATCAATTATCGTCGGTAGCGAACAGTATTAACGGTTTCACCAGGTTCTAAAAGCTCGTGGTGCACCACACCTTTCTGATCCCACCAAACACACAGCATTGCCTTCTTGCCGAATCGATCAGGTTTTGCAGTCGATGTTGATGGTTGTCCCGGATCAACCCATGATTTTTTCCGTTTAGGATTTTGAATATAAATCCATTTTTCATCTCCAGTAACAATTCGATGCAAAACTGATTTTCTTTCGTGCCTTTGAAGCAAAATTTCACTGGTGTTTTTACGGTTCTCCATCTGTCTTTCATTCAATTCATGCGGCACCCATTTTCCACATTTTTGGATCTTCCCCATAGCTTTTAAACGATCAGAAATTGTTTGTTGTGCAACATTTAACATTTCTGCCATTTTCTTTTGACTTAAAGTGTCATCTTCATCCAATATTGATTGCAGTTCGGCGTCTTCAAACTTTTTTGGTGGTCTGCCACGTTCTACGTTTTGCATATCAAAATTGTTATTTCTGAATCGTTGAAACCATCTTTTGCATGTTGCTTCTGATAAAGCATAATCACCATATGCCTCGACAAGCATGCGATGCGACTCTGCAGCACTTTTCTTCAAATTAAAGCAAAAAATTAATGCTTTCCGCAAATCATCATTTTGTGGTACAAAATTCGACATTTTTGGCACAATGAAATAATATAGTGTTATTTGTTCAAGGACTTGATTTGTACTAAATATGTTTGTCAGTTTGTATACCAACCAAGCAAACAAAAAAAAAGGTTTGTTTACAACAAATGCCGAGACATTTATAAATATTTATAATTATAAAATATCGAGACATTTATATCCTGACGCTCATTTCATACCGGTATACCTGATACGTTAATTCTGCTAAAAATTACCGTTGCGAGATAAAAGTTACATACTCTGATACATACATAAGATATCAGTTGTGTTCCCACGTGTGGTTTCTACTGTCTTGCGTCACTGTTATCACGAAAACGTCAAGTTCCCATGTACATTTCCGATATTTTATTTCCGTGATAACTAGAAATTTGCACACAAGAAAGTACGTTCTCATATACTTCCTTACTTTTGAATTACAAACTCAAAATCATAAAATTCGAATTTGTTTTTACTGAAACTTCGTAAAAGTTTATTGTCGATGGGTCTTGTTCCCGCGTACCTTTTTTTTCTGAGATCAAACTTTTTATAGTCAAGTCTTACGCACTAATCCGAAATAATATTCATTATTGTTGCTTTAAAATTTTGTATCTTGAGCTCATTTTCAGCACTTTTACGCATATTAATCAACGTATCTCCGCCTCTAATCGTTTACAGAAAATTATAATTTGATTATGTAAGGCAAAGTCCAAAATTTTACACGTTTTGAAATTAAAACTTTATGAAAATTTATTGCTGATAGGTCGTACTTCCACGTATCTTTCTCGCGGTGTTTAAGTCTGACTACTCCACACACCCACTATTCTAATATAATATTAATCACCGAAACTTTGAATTAATCTCTGCTTATATTTTTTTTGTACAACTAGGTCGAATTCCCACGTACCTCCTCCCCCTACAATTATATCCCTCTTCTCTTATAGACCCCATAATTGAATGTTAATTTTACTTCGGCTGACTAGGACTTTCTTCAGACCTTATCTTTTCCTCGCAATATTACTGAGAGGTCCTGTTCCCACGTACTGAAAAAATATGTTGTGGAACATGTAGATTTCAAAGAACTACCCAACATTTTAAGGCAGTATCAGAGGACATTTTTTTTAAATATTAAGGCCCTTCGTGAAAATTTATTCTACGGTCAACCTTATCTAGTTCAAACTCGCAACATCTCTAACGTAATCAGCAACTTCCGAGCAGGCAAAAAAATAATGTTTTAGAGCTTTTCTGCCATCCGAAACGTGAAAAATGTGCCTCAAAAAAAGTTGGATCACAAAGCGATTCCGTCATGGCAATGAATTTAAATGGGGGCTTGCTTAGGAAAACAAAGTGAACTTTCCAAGAATTGTAACTGGATTAGTTTTCGCGAATATTCCAGTATTTAGCCATCAAAAGGCACGTCACTGCAATTTTGGTCTGAGACCATAAATATCAATTTTCATTACATTAACCCAAATAGTCGCATATATTGCCAAAGAATACACTTCACCCGACATAAAAGTAAATAAAATTTTTATTCTGCCAGCTTTCCCAGAAGGATAAAATGACAAGACGAGCACCCATCCATTTATTCAAATTACGGGCAAAAGCCACATTCGAGAAAAAATGACTTACAATTTTTATGGTTATCTACTTACCGTTTTTAAGGTTTTAGCCCCTTAGAGCCGCTACTCTTCGATAAAGGATATCCGAGATGGATTCCTTTACTATGTTATATAGTCAATGAAGCCGGTAGTTCTTTAGATTTGAAATTTTTCTATTGAGTGGTAAGAGGTGTGGGTCTGGTTTCCACGTAGCGATAAACATCTCCCTGTATTACTAAAAATTTTATTATTACGTTCAGCTTCCAGTTCTCAATTAACTTGGTGTAAGCCTAGTTCTCACGTACCGTCAATATCCAAACTCGCGTTTAGTCACTTTATCAATGCATTAAACCCACTGATAACACCGAAAATTCAATCTCATTTTCCTTTCTCTTTCACGCTTTAATCATTTTTTTAAATAAAATTTTTGATGCATGAAACCAGATTAAAAATTTTTGTCGCGTTTTAAAAACAGTTTATGCATGAAAAAATATCCATTTCAATTTGAACATCATCCAGCAGTGCGTCTATTTCCATTGAAGCACCGTTTCAAAAACAAGGTCTCGACATGAATATTAAAAATATCACCAGAATAAAAGGGCCCAAAAGTCATTTTGTATGCGAAATTTGAATGGGGCTTTTAATTTATGTATGCTCGTGGAATGCTGAAAGCGTTTCCACTCTGTGGGGGAACTTAGTGCATATTACTTGAGGCTTTAATATGTTGTACAATTAGGATTTGATGTATTTTCGTTTAAAGAAAAAGTTTAAGTGAAAGGTTAGAGGATTTTTTTGCTTTCCATATATATGTGCAATAACCTGACTTTAAGCACGTACGAGGGATAATCAAAAAGTTCCATGATTTCGAATTACGGGGTGACGTCGCAACGAAGTGCAGTGCGGTTAGCAGCATTATTAAACGTAACTCAGCTCAAGCACTACTGTTTTTTCCAATGCTCAATTTTTTTCGTTTCCACGAAGTTGCAGCTGATTTTGTGAAACGAGTTTTGCGTGTTTGACGATTTTTCGACATTTTGCAAGACGAATTTAAATGAAGAGCTACGTGTTTATATCAAGTTTTGTATTAAAGTGGGTAAAACTTTTACCGAAACTTTTCAAATGTTGCAAAAGAGGTTTGGGAATGCATGTTTGAGTCGGCTACGATGTTATAAGTGGTTCAGGACGTTCAAAGGACAGACATCATCAGCAGATAACCCACGTTCAGGACGGCTATCGACTTCGACTGATTAACGGCATGTTGAAAGAGTGAAGAGTCTAGTGCTGTGAAATCGTCGTCTAACCATTCGTGAGATGGCCGAGGAATGCAAAATTTAATTTGGGCCATGCCAAGAAATTTTAATCAAGGAACTGAACACGCATCGTGTGGCTGGAAAGTTTGTTCCAAAGCTGTTGACCGCAGAGTAAAAACAACACCGAGTTCAGGTTTGTCAGAAACTTTTTGAAATGGCAAATGGTGATGAAAATTTGTTGAAACGCATCATCGTTGGGGATGAGACGTGGGTTTACGGCTACGACGTGGAAACAAAAGTCCAATAATGTAAATGAAAGTTAAAAATCTCTTCGACCCCCAAAAAAGCACGGTAAATGAAATCAAACGTCAAAGTCATGCTCACTTTTTTTCGCCTGGAAGGATGTGCCGTACTACAAATTCCTTCCACGAGGTGAAACAATTAATCGTTTTCGTTACGTTCAAATCCTGAGAAATTTGCGTGAGGCTGTGTGAAGGAAGAGACCGGTGCTGTGGCGAAATGGAGATTTGGTGTTGCACTATGACAACGCAACAGTTCATTCTGCGTTGCTCATTCGCGATTTCTGCACAAAAAACGGCATGGCTATCATCCTTCAGCCTCCCTAATTAACAGACCTGGCCCATATGAACTTTTTCTTTCTTCCCAAATTCAAGAGACCTTTGAAAGGCCAGCGGTTTAACTCGATTGAAAAGAATAAATAAAAATCGCTGGAAGAGTTAAACAGCATTCCAAAAGAACAGTTCTCAGGACCCTTCCAGCAGTGAAAACGACGTTGAGAGAAGTGTATACGTTGCCAAGGAGAGTATTTTGAAGAAGACAATGTTAAATAATTTTTAATATTTTTAAATAAAGTTTTTAAGTGTTAGACCTGGATTTTTTTATCATCTTTTCTAGTTGCCTTTATATATACAACTTGAATGATAAATTAGGCTTTGCTACAGATCCACTTGGAAGTTTTAGTCTTAAGCATCAAGGAGAAGCGGATTGGATATTTTCCATTTTTCTATGCATGCCGCATGTAAAATAAAAGCTTCGACTTTTAAAAAATTTTTTTCTCTTTTCATTTGTTTTTTTCGTTTTTGACCCTCCCGAATGTCGTTTTTGGATTCATTAGAAATTGTTAGCAGCAAAACTAGTGAATTTTGTAAAATACATATAACGTGTTTTGGGGAACTTCCACAGATGAACGAGGATACTTTGAAATCGTCCAATTCTTAAGCTTTTTTGGTAACTTTTCTTAGTCTGGAGAGGTTCTGTTTAATAGCAAACTATTGAAAATTATGAAAGGATTTTTTTCTTCTTCAAGATCTTTATGAGATTTTTTCGACTCGAGGAGTAAATGTAGAATGACATACGATTTTTTCTTGAATTTTCAAATCATTTTGTAAAATTCAGACAAGTTTTCAACAAAGGCAGCAAATTTTCAAAATTTTCCCAACTGAAGTTTCTCATTAGCGTGCGATTTCAAATGACCTCTCCCATTTTCTCAGCAAACTCCCGCTACCATTGTTATCATGTTAATTTCTAAAGCACCGAATACCAAGTTTCTTGGCTATATACGAATAAGCTTACTAATATGCCCGCCTAGTCACACTTAACATCAAAACTTCGGAAACTTTCGTGATATATACAACTTCCGCAAGAAGGGAGGTGGGTCCTCTAATCGATAGTGACTGTACAGGATCCCGAGGGTCTAAATAGGAAAGTAGGAGAGGTGTTGCGAAAGTTCGTGATTTTATTGGAGAGGCTTTTACAACTTTCAGGGATGAACGGACGTTTATTTAAAATGGAGCTTTTGTTTGACTTTACGATGTGCGGATAATGCCTTGAAATGAGATTGGGCGGAAAGGGTAATTCTGTTTATGATTGAGGATTATTCTTAGATGAACTGTGGATAAAATGTGAAGATGGTTAAATTTGGCATATATGAAGAATTATTGAAAATAATATGGAAGGTCATGTCACCACCACTTGGTCAATGTGCGAACCACTGTTTTTCAGCAATAGCCATAAAATATTCGACTTGCGATTTTTATCAGACCACAACTGAAATTAAGCAAAAATCGTTATACTTTTTGTCACGAGTAATACAATGTGACACAATTCGTAGATTACGAAATAGCGAAAAAAGAAAGTGAAAAGCAAAAACAAAAAAAAATAAAAGAAAAACATGTGGATAATTGTTGAAAATAATTTGTAAAATCGCTTCACTATCATTTTTCTTTTATAAAAATTGCTACGTTTTGATACTAGTAATACAATATTAGACTATTTGTAAACTACCAGTCATCTTATGTAAAACATCATTTCACCATTATGTATTATGATACAGAGTGCTACTTTTCGACACTAGCGATACAGTAACTTACAATTTATACACTATCAGTTATCAGTGATCACAATAAACACAAACCTTCTGAAAAACATGTGAGAAAGACTAAAGTCATCATTCTCTCGTTCTTGTGAAAACACTACCTTTCCACACTAGTAAAACAATATTGTATTATTGTTTTACACCTGCAGCAAAAAAATTTAAGTTCCGTAACGAATATATTTATTGAATTATTTGCTGACTTATATGCAGGGCCGGCCTTAGCGAGTATGGCGCGTTAGGCAACATTTTTAATCACCGCTCCCTTACCCCCAAGAAAAACCGCCGACGAGGAAAGTCCGTTGCTCTTTCTCGTCTTCCCCTAAGACCGATACTGCCCGTATGTGAAGTACTCTTCTTACTTTTCCACACTAGTGACACAATATTGTACAATGTTTAGATTAGCAATTATCAGACAATTTTACCCATAAATTGAAGTTAAGCAAAAAATGGGTGGTTTGTCATTACTAGATTTATGAAAGTAAATATTAACACTTCGCCTATAACTCGCAAATAAACAGAAGTTTGCCGTTTCGCGTTTATTTGCCGATCCTGTCGACTATGAAATTACTTTTCACTTTGCATGTTGCTTTAATCTCTCAAATCGATACATTGCAAAATATCAGACATTTTATTTAAAAGCGTTCAATTGTGTCGTCTCTGATTCGTATACAGAAAATAAAAAAAATTAAATCACTTCTTCAATAATTAGTGAGGTACATGATACTTTATCGCACGCGAAATAATGCCTTATGACACGCGAAATGGTACTTTATTGTACGAGATTCAAGGGATACTCCACATTATCCTCACACGTGAGTTACAGTCACGTTATTGGTGTACTATTGTCTTTTTAAGCAATAACATAAAGGTGTAAATTCTCACTAAAAAATTCTGTACACTAAATTTACAGAAAATGTTGGATAAAGTTTGCGAGGATTGGAGCCCTTATGGGAAAGCCCAGGTGGAAACACTCCCATCCGGAAAGTTATTGGAATGGTAAAACAAATTTCACAGGAATTATTATTTCTAGATATAGGGGAGAGAGTTTTGCAAAAGGATATGTTGGTTTGGAGTTGGAAAATTGTGCTTTAAACGAATTTGGTTGCGTAGGAGGGGAACAAAAACTCAGAAACTAATTTTTTGATGCAATATTAGAACTGAAAAGGCGAGACCTACATATGTGTGAACCACAAGTCTACGAACTGTACGTGAACATGCACGATGGTACTTTATTTTTAGTACTTTTTCTGTTTAGAGCCTTCTTTTTTCTTCATTTTCTCCCGCATAATCCTCGATTTTTCGTCGTGCTTTCTGTATTTTCAACCCCTTTGAGTTCGAAATTGCGGTTTGCCCATTAAAGCATCTGCTGCAGACGATGCAATTTACAGAAAAAAAATGAAAAGTAACCACTTAAAAATATCAAAAACCCTAGTGGACAACGGCGGACTGCCTTTGACTGACTGAAATACTTAAGTGGCTTTCAGAGAACTCGCGTCTGAAACAGTCCGAAAAATAAATGCAAAAAAAACTGTCCCTTTGATTTTGTATTTTTTCCAGATATTTTAAAAAACCATTTGACAACAAAAGGCATTCTACACGAGCTGTTTATTTCCCTGGAGGGCTATTTGGGAAATTGGATGTCTTACACACTTCCGCTCCTTCAATACCTCTATTAAATCGGATTTATTACCTCCAAAAGCGGATTTATTACCTCGTAAAATTATTAAAAAAAGTTTTTAAATTACTGTTTTATTCAAATGTGATTACGTTTACTAAGCGTTGCTTTTGATGGTCCAACGCTGACAAATATTTTATTAAAATTTACGATGTAATTATTTTACAGACTACCTAATAAAAAGACTCAAAAAGAAATAAGTAATTTCAGAAAAACTTCTCAAAGTATATGAGGAGGAAAATTTAGGAAAAAAGAGCTGAGAACTGTGAAATTGGAACAAAGTGAGTGTGTGTGATACAGTAAAAAAAGCGTTAACACCAATGAATTAAACCAACTGAAGGGTGAAAATGAGAAGTAATTAAGAGCACGTAAAAACCCAAAATGACACAAAAAGATGAAGGAATTGGCTTATTTTGGCAAAATACTGAGATGCGTGAAATAAGCAGCTGAGGAAAGTCTCCGAACCTTATTAAAATTCACAAACAAGGCTGAAAATTGAGGGATCGAGGTAAAGTGCTTGTCCACCCATAAGGTGTAAAGCTGTCAGCACCGATGACGACAAATCCATAAATACGTGATGACGAAAATCCGGGCAGATAATTAAAAATTCACGGGCACTTGCGATGTAACTTCGGGCGTGAAAAAAATCGTTTTGAGTGACTGTGAACAGGTGATAAAAAAAAGTGCTGCCACATCGGGGCAGCACTTTTTTTATGGGCACTTAGGAAAAAATGGCTCTTACCAGGAAACTGTTAAGGAAAACAATTTCTAAGAATGCCGAATGTGGTCTAAAACAAAATTAAAAATTCTTGGACCATGACTCATATTGAGTACCTCGCATATCCATTCTTGTTCAGGAATTTCCCGATGGCCTAGTTCTCATTTGCTCTGATATGACTTTATCGATTCCGCATTCACTGAATATTTAATGCATGTTTTGATGATGTGTCCTCATGCAGAAAGGTGTTAATACGTTTTGGAGGTTAATTAAATATCTTTTAGAGCTCTTTGGCATTTTCATAAAATTCATATTTGGAGCAAAAATGATTTAATACAAGTCACTATCGACTTAGGAAACTTTTCCTCTGGATTAATGATGTCTTGAAAGCGGTCTTTTCCGCATTTCTTTCCGGGCTTCTATATTTGCTGAAGTATTGATGTTTGCCACTTCCCTCATTTGTAGCCTGAGAGGACGAGATCTTAAAACAAATAATATAATAAAATCGCCTTTTTTTGCTTTATCTCGTATATTATGGCAGTTTAAAAACACGATTGATAAACAATGATTATGTCGAAACTCCATAGGTATACGTATCATACTTTATTTTCTAGTAGCTATTTTCCAGAAACGGGGCTTGAAAAATGAATCTAAATGTCCCTTAATAATCGCTCTACTAGGAGACCCATAGTGGATGTAAAAATTCCGAATACATTTCTCTCTGGACTCACATAAAATTTTCTCCGGACACACATAAAAACCGTTTTATGTACGCTGCAGCCTGTATAAAACGTCGATTATGATGCATCTATAATAAAAAATATATTAAAAGTCGGTACTTAGCATTTTCCTCATCTATTAAGCATTTTTATGATAAAAAATATATTTTTTTAAAGAAGTATTCGCGTGATACGTAGTGTCGTACAAAAAATATTATAAAAAATATAGACCGATATTTAAAAAAGTAAATTGATGATGAATAATAATCCCATAGCTCCGTTCTGTAAAGAACAAAAACTGCCGCCGAAGAAGTGAGCTTCCTAAATTTTGTAACGCAGTTTCGTTCGTTTCGCTTTCAGTAAATTGAGAACGGACGTCGCTCCAATTTAGGGGCCACTGATACGTCAAATTAGCATCGGTGGACTGCGCACACGTCTGCTGTCAACCAATAGAAATATAGCTGGCTGGTATATAAGCGAGTAGTCCTAGACTTATCCTCAGTGTTATTCGATAACGAGCAGAGATATTCTATAGAAACTGATTGAAAATTAGGGAAAACTACTCTACTATGAATATGTCAGTTGAAGTAGATTATGAATATTTTCATTTAACTTCTCTAATTCCATGTCACATTTCTTGTCAACTTCCCTCAAATATTTCTCATTTCCCAAGAGAGATTTTGGAGTCTCAATTTCCAATTGCATAATGTTTTTCTATGGTGACTGGAAGATAAAAACACCAATAATATTACTCAATTCGTCTGAACTAAATCGTCAATGCTACATTAAAGTACATAGTTATTAACGAAAAAAAATAGGAACAAAGCTAAAAATGTTCAAATTCTTTTAAGGCACACTGTATATTAGGATAATATTTTGTCGAAAAATTCGTGATGGACAAAGCCTTCAAAAAGCAGACCAATGGGGCAATAAATATGTCCCGAACAAACGTGAGGCAATTCTGAGGATTAACCTAATAAATCTCTTGCCTGCGTCTGAAACCAGCCCCAGAAAAGGATATAAGTACTTAATGTATGAAATGAACGTCTTTAGCGTTAGCGACGTTGGTTTCGCATTGAGTTAATGAAATTGTTTTAATTTCCAGGGAATCTAAAGTAAATTACAGTTAATGTTATCTCATAATTATCAATATAACTGTCACCTCTTCCCTTGCAATTCTTGCCTCTGTCTAGCAATTATTTCTCCGGTGAAAGTTTATATTTGGCTATCCCCAAATCGGTCTTCATGCAATGGAACTTGTCCGGTAAATACGAGTTAATATCATTATTGATATGTCTGAGCGGCTATGATCGCTCACTTTTGAGGAAATTGACGAAATTTTCAGTAGTTAAGCTGAAATTCAATGGCATTTGTACTTTATTCTTTTTTACTTTATTTATTTTTCTTTAATTTTATTTTACTTTAATCTTATTTGAGTTTTCTTTTATTTTTTTTAGTTTCACTTTCTTTTTATTTTTTTAAGTGCTATTTTACTTAAAAATTTTTTGAGGTTTTACTTTACCTCAAATTGCCGAGAGATTAATAGTCGATAGTGACAAGCATAGATCAGAATGACTGATCCTGTTCCCTTTATTTCATTATCATTTTCTGTCAAATGAAAATAATCTTTCTATCTAAAACCGTTTTATATCTATATTCTGACTATAAAGCACTCCTTTTAGGAATTTGAATCGACTATGCAAAGAACCAGCAGCAGTAATAATCTCCAAGTTTGTTACTTAACCCGTCATCGCTTTTCTCTCCCCTATGTAATTTCATCAAAATCCCACCGCCACAAGAGTAATGACAGGTTCAGTAAGCTTTTATGAAATGGCTTTTTAACCTTTATCCGATAAAACCAGTTATCGCAACTGCTCTTTTCTGTTCCGGATACGTTTGAAATTACTATTGATGCGACCCATTCAATTCTCGCTTTCTATCACCAATTTACTTTAAAACTAACGGCCTCTTTGAGGTTACGCCTCTTCTATGGGTTAATTAAGCAAACCTTTAAATTAAGTAAAACTCGGATTTTGTGGTGAGGCATCGGACAAAAGGGTTTGTAGGCTTTGCTAGGGCTATAAATTTGCAGAATTATAAATTTGATGAAAGTTGCAGTGGAAATGCGCGTTTTCCGAAAATCATGAAATTAAGGCGAATTTCCTGAAACGTCATCGATATCATCGGGCGATTTTAAGCAAAAGGTGGTACGTAGCAGCACCACATAAATTATTTAAGTCTGATTACATTAGTTTTTCGTTTTCTTGAATTTTTGAAAATTTTCGAAAACACACATATGCTATACAGTGTAAATATACATATGATATACATATGTATAGTGAATATTTATACACTGCCGCTCATGGAAGTATGGACGCTTGATGAAAAGTATACTTAAAGACTTTCAAGTAACAAAAACATTTAGTAAGGAATATATTATTATATAATGCTTAAAAAGAAACAAAAATGAACAATAATAGTAAAAAAATTAACTTAAATGTTAAACTTTTTTTTTCGTCAAAAAAATCACCTTTTGCATTTATTATTGCTTTTACGACCTTAGGCATTCTTTCAATTAATTTTCTTAACTTATAATGCTATAAATTTCTCCAGGCCTCTTGAAAAACTCCACAAATTCTGTTTAGACGTGGGACGCCCCTTTCTTATTATTCGATTAAGCTCATTCCATAGCAACTCAATGGGATTGAGATCTGAAATATGCGGTGGCCATGTCATCATTTTAAGTTTTTTTGTTGTTTTTGATGTGCTAAATAGTTGTTGCAAACTTTTGAAGAATGTTTAGGATCGTTGTCTTGCATCATTTCGTATCCCTGTCCGATTAATCGCAGCCCAGATGGTATAGCATTTTCTGTTAAAATTTTTTTATAATCTTCTCTTCTCATAATGCCTTTAATTTTTACTAAGCCTCCAACACTAGTCAAAGAGAAGTAGCCTCATACTAAACCAGCCACCTCTGTGCTTGACAGTCGGAACAATGCAGTCTGGGATCATTTTTCCAGTCTTAGACGGTCGTTCGAAAATTCTTCGTTTCTGACTAAAAATTCGAAAGTTGAATTCGTCAATCCATAATACATTTTGCCACTGTTCAATTGTATAGAAACGCTATTTTTTGCCCATTGAAGTAGTTTAGCCCTATTATCACACGGTAACAGTGGTTTTTTGGTCGCAATCCGATCATAAAGATCACCCTGTTGTGGGCGTCGCTTTATGGTGCTAACTGATATTGGTTTATCACGGCCCCGATTAAACTCGGCCGCAATATCTGGATCGGTCAATCTTCTATTTCGTTTACTTATCAGTCTAATAAACTGAGCCTCTGCATTGGATGTTATTCGCGATGGTCCAGGGCGAAGATGATCCTTAAGACTTCCCGCCTCTTTGTACCATCGTAAAGTAAGATTTACTGCTGAAGCACAAACTTTTGATTTGTTCGTAATATTACGCACTGATAAGCTTTCACGATGTAAAGTGAGAGTAGCTGAACGCGTTGCTATGGAGAGGAGCTTACCACGAGCCATCTGTAACAATTTAAAGTAAAGATGTTAAAAAAGCCGGAATGAACAGTATAAGATCAGCTGTCAAATTAAAGAGTAAATGTAAACAAATTTCTGTGTAACCATGGATACAGACAAAAAACAAAAGAAATTGAAGTGTTATATGGTGGTTTGACAACGTCAAAGCGTTAAACTTTCTTTTCTTATTTTTTTTTAAACAAGTATTTATAAAAAATAAACTAAAAGTGACTGATTATTCTGATTCAAGACAATATTGTCTAAGAAAATGGTACAGAATTATATTAAATCAAATTTAATATGAAATACGTAATTATTTACTGCATAGTGGAATTTTAAGCAGGTGTCCATACTTCCATGAGCGGTAGTATATGCAGAGTGGGCCATCGAAAACTTTCCATTTGATTTTATGAGCGTTTGCTGGAGAAAATTCAAAAACGCTCGGACTTGTCAATTTTAGATTTAAGGGGAACACATTCATTTCATTATTATAAAAGTAAATGTCACCGTCTAGCAGCGTCCGTGACCTTGAAAATTTTAAATGGAAAGGTGTGTCGAGTGGTACCTTGTTTTAAAACGCTCTAAATCCTCTTTTCAACAACACCAATTTTTCGTAATTTGGATTAGTAATTTTCGAAAAAGTACGTCATCAAAAATTAAATGCCTTACCATTTTTAGTCCAGTAAATGTTGAAAATGGCCACCATCAACCTCCATACAATAATACAGGACCTGTTTAAAGTGTTGTCGGACATTCTGAAATACTTCACACGTTATTTGATGGAATTCGTGTATAATCCGCTGACGCAAGTCTTCTAAGGAATTTGGCTGTGTGGAATAAATTTTTGACTTTAAATGGCCTCACAAAAAAAAGTCCAGTGAACTTATGTCGGGAGAGCGAGCGGGCCGCTCAATAGGACCTCTTCTACCGATCCACCTTTCTGGAAATTTGTCATTTAATTGTCTTACTGCCATGGCGTAGTGTGGCAGAACACCGTCCAGTTGGAAAATCAAATTTTCTACGCTATATCGGTTATCTTTTTCGATAATAGCTGTTATTGCTGGATCAACGGCGTTTTCTAACAACTCTAAATACATTTCTCTTGTTAAATTGCCAGGTAAAAAAAATGGACCAACGATCCGAACTTCATAAATTCCTGCCCATACATTTAATTTTTCGGGGTGCTGGGTATGTCTCCCGAAAATTCTTGGGTTAAAATCTAACGAACACCGACAGTTATGTCTGTTAACTGTACCATTTAGGAAAAACGAACATTCATTCGAAAAACAAACATTAAACAGAAATTGTGGTTCGGTTAAAATGTGTTCACTCATCAACTCACAAAATTATAAACGTCGGTCATTGTTATTTTTATTCTTGAACTAATTTAATTTTGTGCGACTGAAATTTATATTTTCGTAATATTCCCTGTAAATTTGTTCGCGAAACATCTGATGCAACTGAGAGTTGCTTGGTACTCAGTGTAGGATCCATCGCGGTATGTCCAATAAATGCCACTTCAACAGCTTCATTTAGTATAACAGAGTTTTTAACGTTTCTTTTTTTGCTTAATACTGACCCTGTTTCTTGAAATCTTTTCACTAATTTGCATATGTAAATATGGTATAGAAACTTATCATGATTCCTATCATTAAACAATCGTGCTGTAGCCCTGGCACTATCATTATTTTTAAAGAAGAGAGAAATAATTTCTCCTTTTTCTTCAACAGAATGGGTTGTTTTTGCAATATAAAACACAAAATACGGATATAATTTTTGCGCTGAGACAGTAAACTAACAAGTTTAAGAAATGTTGTTAAAATTGATTTTGGTATTTCACCTGCCATTATTGTTCAGGCTATTTTTTGGGTGATGTTTATCTCATTTTTCTTATCAGTTCTCAAGAATTTCAAATAATAAATAAATATTTGATGGCTTACTTTTTCGAAAACTACTAATCCAAATTACGAAAAATTGGTGTCGTTGAAAAGAGAATTTAGAGCGTTTTAAAACAAGGTGCCACTCGACACACCTTTCCATTTAAAATTTTCAAGATCACTAACACCCCTGCCAGACGATGACATTTACTTTCATAATAATATGAAAAGAATGTGTCCCCCTTAAATCTAAATTTGACGGGTGCAAGCGATTATTAGTTTTTTTTCAGTAAAAGCTCACAAAATCAAGTGAAAAGTTTTCAATGACCCAGCCTGTATACTATAAAATATGGAACATATTAAATAAAATCTATCTAAATAGAAGAACAAAATTGCTCGGGCACATCAATCTTAATTTATAAATCCGTAAATTTTGATATAAAAAGGTTTCTCATGATGTCACTAATGTTGTAGATGTGACGTCATACCTTATTTTTTTAAATTGCAATCCCAATTTTTGATATCGCATTTTGAAATATCTAGCAATTTTGCATATAGGACGATTAAATTTTAAATGCATTACGTAACAACTTTTTTAGAAAAAGAGATTTTCTGTTATCCACTTCAACAAAAGAATTCAACTGAGACGTAAAAAATATAAAGAGAAACAGAAAAAAAATTAAAGTAAGTCTTCAAACTGATCACTATTTACTTGCTTTTGTGATGTTAGTAAACACTTGGAGAGTGATTAGTCTGATTTCTTCATTATTCTAATCTTCAATCTTCAACATTATTTAATGGATTGACGTAAATTTAGGCTTCAAAAGAAATCGAGCGGAATTAGGTCGGGAGATCTGGCAGGCCATTGAATCATTCCTCTTCTACTAATCCATTTGTTTTGAAAAATGGTATTTAAATCATTTCAAGCAGGTTGTGAATAATGTGATCTTGCTGAAACCATGGACCATTATTCGGTATGAGGGGATGCTCCTCATTTGGATAGAGCCCAGCAATTGCCGATATTATGTTTAGCTGCAGTAGTTCTAAATAATTCACAATATTTAGTAGACTTTCAAAAAAAAACGGCCCTCTAACTGAAGTACCGACAATCCTTGCCCATACGTTGACCTTCTGTGGACGTTAAGTATGCGCTTCCACCATCGAGTCTGGATTTTCAAGTGCCCGGTATCTGCAATTCTGCTTATTGATAGAATCATTTAAACAGAAAGTTGCTTCGTCCGAGAAAATTATTAGAGACTTGAAAATTGCAGAAAATTATTTAAGACTTCAAAATTACAGATCGTTGTGGCACCGCTCCATCATTGTTGCACAAAATTCAACCCTCCGATCAAAATCATCCTCAATAAGTTCTTGCACCAAATAAACTTTATATAGATACCATTCATCCTGCTTAAGGGATTTTAAAATCGAAGAGTGACTTATCCCTTAATGCAATGCGATCTGACGGCTTGATAAAAACGAATTTTCTTCTACTGTTAATAAAACATCCATTGTTTTTCCTTCTGAGACTGCCGGACGATCTGGTTTAAACTGATCTCTTATATGGCCCAAGTTTCTAAAGCACTGAATCTTACTAATGCTTCATCTTGTAATAGGCTGGACAGGGTACTTATTGTTAAAGGATTCACAAACTTCTTCTTGTGTCCGAGTCCTATCTCGATATTATTTTTACCATACAAAAGAACTATTTCAATTCTGTCTGCTAAAGTATACGCCATGATTAAATTTCTGCCAAGAAAACACGTTCGATACCATTGAAATTGGAACTCGAATCTCACTATCCTCTAATATGAAAAAAACAAAATTCCAATCGTTATTTTTATAAAGTTTATGTTTTTTGCTCTTTTTTACTCAAGAATAAAAAAATGTATAAATCGGCAAAATCAAAATAATTAAATAAACAATATTGAAATTTAGGTCAATTAAATAAAAAATAAACAAAATATTGTTATTTTGTCCATAACAGCCCTAAAATTCAACCGATTTTAAAAGTAAAAGTATGACTGGATTTCAAATTAAACGCCCTTTAAAATTATGTATTACAAGGGGGGTGGTCATATTTACTATTTCAAAGTTGGGGCTGCTGGGGGTTAGAGGATGATTCTACCACGATTCAGTTTAGGCCAAAAAAAGTCCTCCTTAGAACAAAAATCGACGGATCACGGCGATTTTTGATATTTTTCGCAGGGTGAAAGATACGTGGGGTGGGGAATTTTCAAATGAACACACTGTTTAATACTATAGTGTCGGTTCTATATTTGGTTGGCGAAATTAATAAATTAATTAAAATTAACCCAACTTTAGTCAATAACTAAAAAATTATAACATATAGAAAAAACTGAGTGCGCCTCTGGATTCTACGGAAAATTCTACCCATTTTTTTCGTTTCGATAAGCCAAAAGATAAAGGAAATAAGAGGGGGATCCCAAAATGGCATTTTTCCAAAATCACTTTGTAGTTCAAAAATGAAGCTTTGAAAGTTTTGTCAGCAGCATCATTAATTTCATAAAAAAGTAGCACACTATTGCGTAAACCGTTTTGCGCTATGCACATTAGTTTCCAGTATATCTCCGAAAACCATAAAAAATGGACCACCCTGTACATGAACACTTTGTGCCATTATCACAATTGATAATAATTGCAATAATATGAATCCTTCAAGGCTGTATCCAGTTAAAGCTACGATTTACCTCATTTTATCCTCTAGAAATTCTAAACTGTTTAATGACGTGTATATTTACACAGAAAGCATCATGTTGTATAAAGAAGAGCTTGCCGTCAAAAATTCTCAAACTGCAAATAGAATAAAAATTTAAATAACGATAATCCCTCTCTTTAATCTTCCTTAAAGCTCTCTAAATTGAATATTTTTCCCAACCCCCAACATCCGGATTAAATATTTACAAAAGGTCAAAAAGACTTGTTTACCCATTTTTCCCGGTCCTTAATTCAAGCGTAGTGGACCAATTACGGCTCGTATGAACCCAATTTGCGTACCTAAGAAAGAATTTCGGCCAGAGGGCCCTACGTGTCTCGGCAAACACAATCAAGGGTGAGCACCCTTCAACTACCTACTAATGTGGATTCCATGTAATTGGAACGGCCTAAGGGCGTTACTAAATTAATCGCGGACCGATATTAATTTGGGAGCATTCCCGGAATATTATGCGGTTTAGATTTGTTTTTGTGTGCTGCCTCGTAATTTCCCCTTTGATGAGCATGGATACCGTATTTGCTCGATTAACATTTCATATCCATATGTGGATATTTTGGACCATCAATAGTGATTAATGATCGAATTATTCTTTAGTTACATTAAAAAAATCTCGTTGCAGATAGACGTCAGATGGCAGGACATGCTGAGCACATAACAAATAACAGATGACACAGATGACACAGATGACAAATAACAGATAACACGCGATAAATGACATGATTTTTATGTGTTTGCGGCCATTTTTTGCGTGTTTTCGCTCTTTTTCGTGCATTTTTTGTAAGGATTTTTTTGAGTGTCCACATTTATAATCTAATTGGCTTCCATCGTCGGGGGGAAATCCGGCTTTGTTAATTCCGAAAATTCTTCAGAATTGATAAATGCATCGCTTTCGTTGGAAATTTGAATGATAATAACCGACTCTCCAGCTCGCATATTTTCCGGGCTTCTCTTTTCGTTCGTTATGTTTTAAACTGCAAATAATAATCCACTTTCTCGCCCGTCACACGATAACACTTTCGGGATTTTCGGTCGAACGTAAATTGCTTGATCGTCCCATTGTTCCTCTCTCGGCAATTTCGGCTTTAATTAAATGTTATTGCATTTTGTTTTACACACTTTTTTTTAATTGGGCGCAAACGAAAATGGATTATATGGGAATTAAGAAAAAATATTGCTTGTAAAATGTTTAATATAATTTCGAATTGAGAAGGGGGAGTTCGGGCCGGAAAAGTCTTTTTCGAAAATTTCGATCGAATTCTTGTAAATGTTTTAGATGATCAACCACCCAAAATCGTTGCACCTGCAGAGAAATAAACACCCTGTATAGTGCCCATTAGTTAACTATAATTAGCTTTTAGCACTTATGGCATTAAACCTCAAATATTGATGTGAATTTCTATCTATCCGTCTGTGATGTATAAGCGTTTGATTAATATTCAATTTATCAGGGTAAACGAATGCTTTCAATTCGCATTCAATCTAATTATATAATTCTCTATATTGCTAAATAAATTAATAATTTTAACTCTAGTTGGGTAGAGAAAGATTCGCTCTGGATGAAATTTGTTTTCATTTTCACAGCAAACCATTTGCAAATCGAAATTTCTATCCATGCAATGAAAATGGGGGAGATCTGAACTCAATTTGTTCTTGGAAATTTTAGGGTATCTAGTCTTCATTCAGATTATGAAAACAATTAATCAGGTTTAAAAATCCCTATTTTTCTCGAAAAAACTTGATTTTTGGTCATGTTAGGCTCCTGTTAGTTTGCTTAAAACACTGGAAGTACATGCTTAATTTGGTGCTATTCATGGAAACTTTGAACATGGATATGGAGAGCGCGCACACACCAATCTTGATTACGGCCAGACTTGAAAATTCTCCTCTCCCACAAAAAAAGCTTTAGAAAATGTATTTTTAAGTATGGTGTGCACTTGCGTTTACTGATCATCTACTGAAAGTAAAAGCTGAATTAAAAGCTTTTCCTAACAGTTATGAGCACGAGAATGCGATCGTCATCAAAACTGAACCATTTTAAAATTGAGCCCAATATGAAAATTTCTAGCCCCCCACTGATTTCTTTTAGAAAGCTCCTATTTAGGCCTGACTAGGTATGTGTGGACACCTGTGGGCACCCTAAAATATGGTAAATATTGTGCACCGACCTACGATTTAAAGGGACTCTCAGACTCAATAACAAGGAAATTTTATCATTGCTTTGAGAAAAGTGATTTTTCCATACCTCTAACGAAACTCCAGCTTTATTTCAATCCGCAATTGCTTCATCCTTAAAACATGGACTCACAAGAATACTTCACCCTCAAATACGGCTCTAGAGGCTTTTCAGATAAGAGCTCCGGTCTTAAATTACCCAATAAACTACTGAGTTGCTTACATCAATAATTCTCACCGATATGATAATTTCTATGGAGGTTTATGTGAAATTTTACGAGCTTTTGTGCTGCGATAATGCCCTTTAAAACTTTTGAAAAATGCGATACAGGGTCCTCCAAATGGGTCATAAAGGTCCTTAAAACGTGCTGCCAACAGTTTTCTGGGGTTAAAGGATTAGAGCGGTGGCCAGAGCAGTAAGGCATGTAGGTAAACGCGTTAGTTACAGGAAGATTAATGGGTCTCCCGACAAATTTACATAGTTTTTTACATATTATTGAAGCTTTCGGGCCATAGAAAATCAGATACATAGATTTTGTTTATGTCTGCTACGTGCCCGGCCAAAAATTTTTTTTAATGCGACCCCTCAGCAGGAAAAATTTAAATTTGTGCCTTTCAATTCCTGCCTATTGACTACTGAGTGGAAATTCTCATTTTGCACTTAAGGATTAAATTATCCCAAAAAAATGTCCGGAGAATTCATTTCGGACTGGGAGCTGTAAAATAAAAACGAGCTCACTTGATGCGTTTTTCAAAAGGGAGAAAATTACAGAAATTCTTATTTAATGGACACAGATTTGTTTTTGCCGCTTAAAGGAATTCTCGGTTCGGTCTGGAAAGCGCTTTATCACTCCATTCACAATCTTGGCGTAATTAGAGCTTTTGATTAAAACACAAATTTATTTATGCCTCAATCAAATTTTAAGCAAACAGATGTGGATACGCCCGAATAATCTCTTCCACGCGTCAGCTTCTAAAGGATATTGAAATTTCAATAGGAAGCTTCCTGCATGTCGATTTCCCAAAATTGTGGCTAATGGAAGATATTTAATTTCACTGGGGTGATTCCCAAGAAGTTTCCAAGAAAGTAAGAAAATTCCTTGAAAATTTTTCTGGGAAACCGTCAGGTTTGGATTTACTGTAAAGAGATCCCTGTACACCTCCTCTTAAAAAAGCGTCGTAGAGCATTGCGCTTGGAAGGGAGAAATTCGTGAATGTGGCTTTTATAAAGCAACCAGAATCCATTTCACAATTTTAGCATTCTTAGAATACGAATAAGTACTTATCATAACCAAACACAACCATTTTAAGCTTTCCACGCGAAGAAGACCTACTTTCTAGGCCCCGGTGACCACCAGATTCGTTGTAGAACACGAAGTACAAAGCAATTTAAGCGCACGTACAGACCATAACTACGTGCAAAAATTAGCATTCCAGGGCTTTCCTGTTGGAAGCCATATTTCGTAAAGTTTTTTTTGATAGAGGCTCTATCTCTCCGGAAGAAAATGTAAAGTTTTCCTTGATAAAAGCTCTATATCCGCTCAAGTAAATGAGTCTGCTACTCAAACAAAGTCAAGGGAACTAATTATTGCTGCGTCTCGAATCTGCTATTAGAATAGCAAAGTCCCTACATTTTTCCTCTATTCAAGGAGGAAATGGAGCGCTTAGGGAAAAAGATTTCGAGTACGATAGACTTAACTAGGAAGTCAGGGTAAATTTATTCAATATTCAATCATATTTCGTGGTAATTACGTGTCAATTCCCAAATCTCCGGGCTGAAAGTTTTCCAGAGTCCCCGAGAGCTACTTAAATTTCATAAATAATAAATCGGTCCATTTGCATCAAACGAGAAACGAAACCTTTACCTGAGAGTGTTGGGGAGATTAGTACAGGTCCTGCAGACTTTCTAGCTTGATCAATATTTAGGCCTGATTATACATAAAAGGGGATCAAGGAAATAAGTTATACCGAGCGAAACGAGACAGGGGGTTTGGGGAAACTTGAAAGGTTGCGCTCTACAGCCGTTATTTGCTCCCTCTAATTGACAAGTGATAGATTAATGGAGCTCTAACAAACCCAAATTGAGTTTTTGCCTCAAGGTTAGTTATACACTGCTAATATTGCTTTCGTTAGTTAAAAACATTTTGGAGGTTGAATGCAGGGGTGGTTCGCGGCCGTTACGCGACTCTGAGCTCAAAATTACCCTGGCAATCGTAAAAACTGAGAATCGTCGCTCTAAAAAAGTATTCAGCGTGTAATTCGATAGATTTCGCCCTTAAAACTTTATCGCGTATGCTCAACTGCTCAAGTTTCAATAATTTCCATCTTTCCTGCATTACCTTCCTGCTATCATTCCCCTCTTGACTGCATCCGATATTGCAGTTTCAGCAGCAGCATTAGCGAACAGGGAAGCTTAATTTGTTCCGCCGTAAGTATCGCCCTGTGTAATAAAGCGAGACACAAGATATTTGCGTTTAGCTCCATATCTTCATTTACTCAAGATAGTTGTGTTGAACGAAACTAATTTCCACCCTAATTCCCGTATTCGATTAAGATGGTTGGGTAGATTGGGTTCTAGCATTTATCAAGTATTTGGATATAAATAAATTATATAATTTAAAAAATAATTTATGTCATTTAAAAATTTGTTTGTCATTTAAGAAACATTTTATGTAACAAAGAATTTAGGGATTTGTAACTGCCAGTTAAAAATCCACAGAGCTCAAATCTGGTGATCTTATTGATGTATGTATATTTTATGCGTACTGAAATCAAGATCATGCGTTTTTCTTGCTTAGAAGAATCAGGTTCGCCTTCGTTATTCTTCCTCAACTTTATCATTAACAGATTGTTTTTGTTTCTTCATTAGTACGCATCTACAATTTTTTTTCGACATCTTTTCACACGGAAATCCGTGTGAAAAGGTGACAGGCAGTGAGCGCGCCGATAAAAACTGCAACGAAAAAAATCAATTTCTGCGTAGATCGGTGTCTGATTTTCTAAAAATTTAACAGGTCATTAAACTACAAATAGCCAGCAAATCAATGAAATTTTAAAAGGCACAATCGAGCGGCGGTAATTAACCCGCGAGCCGAAAAAAATTACGGTCGACCACTTTATCACATTTTTCTGCTTCCAATTAATTTTCAAACATGCAAGCTCATTTTTCATATTTATATTTTCGACCATGCTTGTAGTTTTCCGCATTTTTTGCTGTGATTTATTCGGTATTCCGTATTTAGCCCGATGATAAACGCTTACAAAGGGACGTTTCAGGAAATAATTGAGAGAAAGTCGAACCGGTTTTCAACGGACGAATAATACATATTTCTCAAAAACAAATTGGACGAAATGCGGAATAAAATTCATACAAGTTAATCGCCGGTTTCATTTTTACTTTGCGAGTCGACAATGCTGTTTCTATTTCGCGAAAAAACGACACTGATGGCAGTTTTTTGGTCCTGCACTTTAATGGAAAAATCAGATTTTCCATTAAAGGATTAGCGCTGTGGCATTGATTTCAAAAGATCTAGCGATAATTCAAATAGTGTTAAAACGATTTTGTAAAGCTCCTTCTAATTGAACCTTCAGTCCATTTTTACACCACCACTGAAATGTTGACGGCAGAATTAAAGATACATAGAGAGTTCGCGCTTAGCTGGTTATAATATTCCGCAGTTATTGCAAAGGAAATTAGAGTGCAAGGCGCAACATTCAAACCACAATAGTTGGAACTAAAATACATGTTAATGCGCCGTGTATTGTTATAGGTACAATGCAGCGAGGTTTCGAATTAGAGGCTGGGAAAAGCTCTAACAGGATTATAGAAAACTGCACATCTGCTAATTGAATTGATGTAGTTACCATGGGAACTTCCCAAAAGTCACACTATTTTTAATAGAACGCGTCTCACGTAAAAAATTAATTTTTAGTCCTGCATTTTCCTCTTTCGAATATTGATATATTTAACAGTTGCTGGACAGCAGCAGTTGCTAATAAGTTCCTGGTCATTTGATAGTCAATAACTGTATATTTTCATTTATTTCAATCAAACATTCCAGAAAACACATTCCACCGCACCACGCGCGGCTAGAAGACGACTGCCGTGATACGGCCGCCTGGCGGCAATTTTCTGTTTTGTGGCGGCGGGCAAACCGGGCATATCCGATCGGCCTTTAGACGGCCGTGAGGCGGGTGCCCGCTTCTTGTGGTTGCAAGCCGAAAGACAACCACTAGCGACTAGAAAGGCGAATAAATTAATCTTGTTCGGCAACACAATCGCTGTTTAATATAGAAGAGGCAAGAAAATTTAATAAAGCATTTGCCCACGTTTCGGAGCGGTATGGGCAATCTACCAGATTTTTGCGGTCCATTTTCCTACGACCGAATAACGAAAAGAATCGACGCTAAATATCCAAACAATGTGTGGCGCTATATCCATATTTTCTATTTTTTTTTAATTCTAGTTTTCGAGATTCCATGGCGTCAGAAAATACATATTTTCGCGCATTAATTTTAGAACAAACATTTTCTTTTCGAAGGAAAATGTGACTAAAATTAAGTGCCTCAAAGGGATTTATTCTCTCATCTTTGATACTAACATCTAGGCCCTTAAGTTAATCTTACTTGACGACAAAGTTTACGAGAAAACATTTTAATTCAGTCGCTAATGAAAAGTCGGGCGGTGCCTGAAACAGACACCACAATTTCAGAGGGGTTTCCTGAAAAGTTCTTTGTTTTCCCTCTGCTGTTTTAGGTCCTCATGGACCGGAAATTGGGACTTTCAACCCCTTTTCGCTTCGTTACATGGCAAAGTCGTAGATTGCACCCCGTTGAGACCTAATTTGTATCAAAAAATGTTTAAATGAAACAAAATTACATTGAAAAATACTGCAATCCATATTTTTGATTAACATGAATGCGTAGTTGTTTGGAATGGAATCTGGACCAAAAGCAATTTAATACGTCAATGTGGAAATGTGCAGATATTGAGTTCCGCTAAACCGGATACAATGTAATGGCAAGCTGAGCAAAGAAGGCAGACACTTTGAATATTTTCTGCATGAATAAGTAAAATATTGAGTTTCTTCCATTTGTTTCCGTATTTCGAATATTCGTTCCAATCAAAACTTTTCTCAAGAACATTTTTACATCTAACCGATCAATTAAGAATCTTTTTCACGTCATTGAAGTAGGAATTGAAAACTCGATTTATCGGTTAATGTTAAGTGTTTCTAAAAACTCAGGACTTCCAGAAAGAACGTATATCTGGATAGGGGAGGTGCGCAAAGCGCAGCGTGGGGAAATCTTGATAAACCTTTAGAAAATTGAGGAGAACAACCCCAAATCGACGTGGAAACTTCCAACTCAGTAAATTTTCATTTAAGGAGAGATATTGAGCTTTTCCACTTTTTTCCAAATATTCCGCGGTAATAAATCAATTCTGATACATTTCAAATACCTGCGCACAATCGCTCACTACATCACCATTCACCGCCTCACTTTCTCTCACGCTTCACGCCCTAAGGCTGCGTTTCTTAACCTCCAGTTAGCCACTCTCTATCCTTCAGTTAATCTTAGCCGGGAGGTTACAGTGTGCCACTTTTAGCGCTGACGGAAATTTCGAGGTGACCCTAGCGACCAAAGCCACAATTTATCACCAGGGATTGGTCGAATGGAAACCGCCCGCCATCTACAAGTCGTCGTGTGAAATAGACGTCGAGTATTTTCCGTTCGACGAACAGACATGCGTACTGAAGTTCGGCAGTTGGACGTATGACGGGTTCAAGGTAAGACAGCGGCGTCCCCTGATTGGTGGAGATTTTTTCAGTTTTTTTGCAGGTCTCAGTGGCACCCCGGTTAAACGTGTTTTGCCTATTTGTAGGTTAGGTTATGTTTTTGTGCTGTTGTTATTTGAGAAAAAGTTGCCTCTGCGCACTTATGAATCTTATTATAATGCGCTGTTTATTTCGCTACTGTAATTAAGAAAATTTAATATTTTTCCCATAGATCTGTGGGTTTAGGTCAAGCGTCGATACCTCTGACTTGGCTTTCACACGTGACACTCCAATTAAATTAATTAATATGCTTATAATTAAATACGATCCTCGATATCGAATGATTATAGTGAAAATTTGAGGACCAATAGAGAATATTTTGGGCCTTTTAATGAAGTTAGTAGTCGATTTTTGTAAGTAGTGAAGTTTGTCTGCAATATTTTTCTAATGTGATCCGTCCCGTTTACTTGCTTCATGATACTTACTCCTGATTCAACCCTAAAAATTTGAGAGGTTTCAATAAAACTTCGAAGCTTTATAGAGAAAATTCCGGAAGTTCGAATTGAGCTCAGTTTGTTTGTATAAGTTATGAAGTTCGCCTACAATAAGGATTTAACGTCGCTTGCCCCATTACTATCACATTACAACTTAAAGGTGCTCTCTGATACTTACTCTTTCTCGGATCTTTAATAAAAAGAGAAAAAAATCGTAAAATTAAGGGGATTTTAATAAAAATTTGAAGATTTATAGAGAAATTTATAGTCTTTTAAACGAAACTTAGTTAGTTCGTGCAAGTAGCGAAGTTTGGCTACAACATTTGTTTAATACAGGCAACCGCCGCCAGTTCATATCTAAATTTGGAGAAGCGATCTTATGCCCGACCGTGATATGGCCCTTAAAATTTTAAAGATCTTTGTAGAATTTTGAGGGTTAATCGGGAAAAGTCTGCACTATCGAAAGGAGCCCAGCTGGCTTATTTAAGTTTTATGGATTTACTGCAATATTTTCTTTAATACGGGATAAAATCATAGTGGAACATGACAATCGCTTCTACAATATAGCTTAGACATTAAATAAAAACAATCAGTGGCGCAGCTTGCCTTTGAACGAAGTTATAAATTATTGAAGTCTGTGTTGATGCTGTCAGATTTTGATCAATCTTTACTTTATACTTTTTCGTGATTTGCTATTCCCTTTTCATCGACTTTTTTTAAAATTTCAACCATTATACAGGGACATTGAAGTCCAAAAAAATTAGTTAGGGGTTTGGCATTTAAGGACAGATACGAATTTTTTAATTCAAGGCGATTGAAGTCAGATTTTATCTTGGTTTAATTTGTTTTAAACATTGTGTGGTACCTCACTGGGTGTTTTTATAGTAGATTTTGCGAATCTCAGCAGTTCACAAAGGAGGCTTCGGATGTTGAAACCGGAAAAAAGCAGTGGCGTAGCTTATTTTCATATGCAGGTGCGATTTTTTTAAATCCGTAGATTGTTAAAATCAGATTTTTTTCTTGCTTTATCCCATTTAGACTTTTGTGCGCCGAGGCAACGGGTTACCAAAATATTTCTGAAAACTTTGTCGGTTGTAAAGGAGATTTGAGGCTTTAAAATAAATATAAAATCAGTCCCGTACTTTGTCTTTAAACCCAGTTACGAATTTTTTAAGCTCAGGTCGTTGAGTCAGACATGATAGTCTTGAAACTTTTAAAAGGTTTAGCACCGATATTTCGGGAATCCTAGAGTGATTGCCTTCAAAGAAACATTCTCAGGTTCATGTATACTATGCAAGCTACTACAACAATAAAAAAATCTCTTCCAATTTGTCCAAAACAAAGCAAGGTAGGATAGCAATCATCAAAATGGTTAACATGCAATCGGTATCCATTACTTTTCTGTTGCCAGCGATTGAAATCGGATGAGGCTTTAAAGCAATAATCGTTTTAGGGGTGAGTGCAAATTGAATTTTTCTGTTTCCAGTGACTCAATATTGACCTACAAAGCGACTCTTGCCGAAATAATTGTTTCCCCTTTTCCATAGGAAAATCGGCAGCAAAAATTCTTTTCCCAAAACTTCAAAAATGCACTAATTTCAGTTATATTCAAACTCCGGGGATTTTCTCAGAATTTAAGAGCAATGGGAATGGTCCACACAAACTTCCATTGAAGTCATAAACTTTCCTAAAAGTTAACCCAAAGTTTCCTGGAAATCTGATTTAAGTTTTCTTCTCCGGGGTAATTGTGTCAAAATCGGGAAATTTCAATCACATTAAAATTCCAATTTTTCACCAAAAACACAATTCTATTGCAGACAAACTCGAATTACGCCAGTATTTTCTAATATTCCTGCAACTCCTGCACGTAAATTTCAATGTAGAGAAGTTTTCTATGCCTGGAAGATTTGCGAACCAACTTCTTTAGTTTCCTTACAGAAATCGGGAGTTGTTTGCCAGAAAATGGAGAAAAATTGCAAAAAGGTGAAATATATGATGGGAATAATGCAATAAAGCAGGCAGAAACTGGCGTGTTGTGTTTGACTTTTGGCTAGAAAAAGGCAAGGACTTATAGTTCTTTGCAATCCGTTTTGATTTCTTTACGATTCACTAGATAGAGCTTCAAAAGGTAACGAAACTTTGCTTATTTTAGCGTAAAGAGTGCTCTGAAAGGGTCTACATCTATCTAAAACGGATGGTTAAACTTATATTCATAGTCACCAAAGCCGATTGAACGGAGTCTAATGTTGTCGCCTGTAGGTCATATAAATTTATCTGTTGGAGGCGACTGGACAAATCTCATCAATCAGGTCATATTTACGTTTGTCGGTTGGACGCCTCCTTTAGGGCAATTTGAGCGGTTGACCGTTCACATTTGGAATATTCGATTGGAATAACCTGCTGGTCCTGTTAAATTCTTAAGCGCTCTCGATCCAAACTTGCGGCTCGTCCTTAACTGAGCAAACTTATACCAGAACCGTCTTTAAATAAATCCAGATTTCCGCAACTTTCTAGCTGGAAATTCGAAACACTTACGTGGAAAGCGTTATATCTCGTCTGAAATTGCCACCACGAAAGTTTTATGAAATCCAACGGTAACACCATTAATTTCATGTCATAAACACACATTTTACCGGCTTAGGGACCTATCGACGTTAGTAAATAATAACAGAAAGTTTCGATGAAGAAATGGAATCAGTGTTGCCGGTGCTAATGCCGGTCGATTAGACCTTAATGCGGGGGTGTGGTTCTGACACATTTATTGGTTGGCAAAGCCTATAAAGATATTAGTTTTATTGAAACTGATTGCTTTAAAAATAAAGGGCATATTGGAAAGGTCGGTACGTGAGCACTTGGTACCTAGGAGGTTCCAGTCAAAAATTCAGGTCGAAAATTAGACGTGAAAACACAAGTTAAGGAAATTACAGTAAAGCCAAAGAAATATCAACAAGAGTGTGTAAGTCGTCGTAAATCGGACAGGAAATGCCTGTAAAAGGTCAGAATATAGAAAAAATCAAGTTCAAAGCTTCTAAATGGATCAGTGAGACCACTTGCCATCGGTATGCGGTAAACTTAAAAAATTTCGAAAAATTTGAATTGTAAACACAAGTTAGGGAAACACCAAGATTCATTGCTTAGTAGAGACTGTAAGAAAACCATTTTAGCTGAAACATGTCTTGTGATTTCATCAATGCCTCGTGGCCGATAAAAGGGCTTTACCAACCTTCAAAAAAGAGTTATTTCCAAATGGTATTCTTTGCAGCGCTGATGGAAACTATGAGGTGACCTTGATGACGAAAGCGACGGTCTACAACAACGGACTGGTCGTCTGGCAACCGCCAGCGGTCTACAAGAGCTCATGCGCAATCGACGTCGAGTTTTTCCCATATGATGTCCAGACATGCGTACTTAAGCTGGGCAGCTGGACGTACGATGGGTTCAAGGTTCGGACATTTATCCACCACAGACTGGTGCTCTTTGTACATTGAAACATGTGGTCGTTGTCAGTTTCATTATGCTGTAAAATTTGGCCTGTTACTTTTTTTTTCAAGTCGGAGGGTAGGAGGGGAATGGGGCCACCAAAACCGGAAAAAAATTCGCGAAAATCTGTTTAAACTTTAACTTAATCGGCTTAAACCGTCAATCGGTTTAAACCGTGTTTGAACATGTAAAATGTGAAAAATGTAAAAAAATAGGTAAAAAAAGGAATTTAATTTAAAAAAATCTAATCTAACAAAAACTTTTTTGTTTTGGTAGCACCCATTTTCGTATTTCGAACAAAATCTGTAATAAAATCTTAAGTGTTTTAGAATAATTAAGTTGCTCCCTGTATATATTGAATGTACACAATTTTGGGAAAGGTATAAAATATCAAGTGGCATCGACTTCTTCTCACTGCAATAAGTGAAGAGTTTCTTTAATCCACTGGAACTATTCATCTCTCATAGCATGATATCTGTATTTTCAGACATATTTTTCTTTTTTCATAATTATCAGTAGGTCGCTCTGGCATGTATAGACCTAATTACTCAAGAGGTAAGTTGAATGATACTGTTTTCAGCTTGTGGAGGCTAAACAATATGTTTCTATGACGCTTTAGACCCCAATTTTGATTCTTTTTAAGAATAACGCGGCTGTTACGATTATGGGCGCTAGCACGTGTGCTCATCAATTAAACCCAACAATTTTCAATCAATTCCGCTCTCTTTGACAATCCATAAAATGAATTCAAATCCACTGCTTTCACAACTATTATTGCTCCGTATTACACTCAAAACTGCAGCTATGAAATCGGATTAATACCGCCATTGCTACTCCCAAATCCAGGAAATCGCATTCAAACATCATCTGCATGATTGCGTTATTCTTAGTTGGTGCAAATTTCGCCTTTAAGGACAATTTCTATAATGGCGATTAATATATAGTGATCCCTGGAACTCAATCTTTGTCAATCTTAATGGAGTAATCGATAATTGCGATAAATAATTCTGCCCCGGCTGCGACAAAATGAAGTGTTTAATGGACTTAGTAAAGGAGAAATTCTGTTTCAGTCGCATCGCAATTAATGTTCTTAGTGGTAATGGAATCCAATTGAAGTCAATTGACAGCTTTGAAACGATCACTTGAAAAATTGACAATAGAGCTTGGGCCAAAAGGAAAACAAGAGGGGACGTTGCATGGGCAAGGGTGTAGGCCACACAGGCACATGTTTAAATCTGTTACATCAATGTGCAAAATAGGAAAATACTGCTTAAATTTGGTAAATGAGCTAACGAGTAGACTACTTGCAACCGCTGAAATTCGAGTTAAAAAGACATGAATTTAAATTACCACTTGTAGCAGAAGAGTTGTTTTTTATGTAACCAATAGATAACAGTTATTTCACCGAAAGAGTCTTGAAGACCCATAACCCAATGAAATTTTTCCTGGTATTTCGCCCACATCTGTGGTGGACTCCACTAAAGGCGATGAGGCAAGGGGCGAAACGTTCTACCGAGCAGCTCGGCGATGACTGTGGCTACAACAGGATTGTGCGTCGTATTTATGCCGTAGGCATCCATGCACTCATGCGTGCGCAGTAATGAGAAGACCGAACGATACACGTGACACTCAGTTCACGCATGAGTCAAATCTGGGTTGAGGGCCATAAACGGAGCATAAACACTAGGACCAAGTAGCCAAAAAGATATGGTACTATCCTGATATAACAAGAGTAAAGCCATAGGTATCTTCAAACAAGATAGCAATTTTAAAAGGAAAGAAAAAGTTCTAAATTCAGACTAAAGACGTGTACTACGTCATGTGTAGGTGGCCCAGTTATCGTCAAGAAGTATCTGAGATCATTTCGCCCATTTCCTAATTGTCGTTGATGATATCGACCGCAGGTGTGTAGGAAGAAATTTCCTTCCACGCTTCATAAGCCGGAAAGCATTTTAGAGTATAATTTTAACGGTCGAGAAGGCCATCGCAATCTGATTATCGTGAGGTTTAAATTTTCCTCCACACCGGACTCCAAGGATCGTCCCTCGAAACGATGAAACAAGTTGGTGAAAGTGTTCATTACTTCCTGGAAAGAATGTTCAGGGAAAAGTGCATCATCGTTCCTTGGTCAGGGAGCTCTACGCACCTAATAAATGTTTCTAAAAGAGTCACCCCCTGCACACACAGAGTTGATCTCATTGTAAAATGCGAAAAACAAAAAAATCGTCTAAATATTGTATGTAAATTAGTCAGCACCATTTAGTGTATTTAAAGTCTTCAAACAAACACTTGGAAAATTGGTGATTATTCTTTTGGATTGGTCAAATTTCTCATTGCCATAAAACTGCATTTAAAGAGTTTTCTCTCATTTCTTTCATCGTTGACGACATACAGATTCTCTGGAAGCTGAAATATTTCAGCGGAGACGTTTCGGATTTCCGTGATATCAAAATAAAGGCTCAGCGTCTGTTTTTGAAGGAAATCCGGGATGATGGTATGGGAAACACGTCGCGTCTTGTCTGACCGGAACAAAGACTGCAGTCATGGGGCTGATAGTTTTAACGGATCGTCGAAAGTGAATCCTGTCAGCAATTGCCCATTTCAGTGGGTTTAATTGAGTTTAGTGAAGGCTCAAATTTAATGTCGGATCGCGTATCAAACGCCAGTTAATTGATGAGAGTGAATTAGTAAAAACATCCAAACGTTCCGGTTTGCTAACCTTTTTCCAACGGTGCTGACCAGTCCACTCGCTCTACGTACACGAGTCCGGTGTCGTGATTGCTTGAGTTTCAGATCTTTTTCTGAGTTCTCGCGTCTTCAGGGCAAAATACGTATATCAACCTGTATTTATTATTTACCCAATAGTCGGCATGAACGTTTAAGTTTCTTCTTCCAATAGAATTGTCCCTCTTTCTAAGCTCAATTGCTTTAGAACTCCATGCAAGCGACGAGTTTCCAAGTCAGTTTAATGCATGCCAAATCATAAATCGCATGGCTCATTTAGAACTTTCTTACACCGACAAAAATGCCCATGAAGATCGCTTTTTCAATCAACAGTTTGGGAGCAAACTTCGTACTTGAACCTCGGCCAGGGATTGAAAAACTGACCCTTATAGTGACCCCATTGACCGTATTAACCAAGAACAAGATACATTTTATACCTTTTCCATGTGGGAGTTGTTAACTGGCATATTGTTACATGTTAGATTGTTAGATAACCAAGTGGCATTGTTAACTAGATTGTAAGTAGACTACTACACGCTTTAGTAAATATCCGCTGTACATAAACGCAAGCCTGATGTGATTTCAGTTACTGCCTGATGTATAAAGTATTTATATAAGAGGAAGAGAGAAATATGACCGCATTGAGGGGTCCAAAATTGTACGAGAACAGCTTCCTGAGGGTCCAGAAGTTCTTTCTTGTTTGTTCGTTTACATAGGCATGCGAGTTACACAATTCAGAATGAAAGTAGCAGTTTTTGAGGGGATGCCATAGTTTAGTCAGCTATTCATAGTTGTGCATTTCATGTCATTTACCTGTTTACATGCATATAATCACGCAAAACTCACATTTTCCTCATCATTACACTGTTTTGTTTGCAGGAAAGAAAGACGGAAATTGTATCACTACTGCGCCTAGTTAATAACAAGATGGCTCAAAAACTGTAAAATTGTATAAGCTATAAAGATATCGCAAAAGAGAAGCCTGTGACGAGGTTGTGACGAGCCTGTGAAACGGCTCGTTACAGGCTAAAGCCAAGTTCAAAGCCTGTGGAAAGGGGCAAGTGTGCATACCAGTCAGAAGCGGTATTCACAATAAGGTTTAACTAAGCCTAGGCACCAGTGAATTTTATGTTAAGAAAAGTTAAAAAAATTTGGAACAATAACTCTATAACATCAAAAAAGTCAATTAATTTTTCTAAATCAATAAAGCACTCTAAATGGAGAAGTGCATAGACCAGCTAAAAGCCCTATATCATTTCTACTGAACAGGTTGAGAAACCTTCTATATGGTTATGTAAAGGAGAGAGCTCTCAGAGTCTGTTCTAGGTGCCGAACAGTGCACCAACTCAACCAACAATTCAACAAAATTGCCACTCAAAAAAACCTGAGCCTAACGTAAACTAAGAATTTACCAAATGACCCCCCGAATTAACTATGGACTGGATGTTTTCATTTGGACCATCCTAATTTTGAGCTCAGAAATACTGTTCAGGTAAAAAAAATATGAACAATTCAATATATCCCATTGTTTAGTGAAAACAAATCTCTAGAAATGAAAAGAACTGAGATTCCAGAAGCACTGAAATAACTTTTCAGGTATTCCACACTCGAAGAGGCCTTATTAAAGGGGTGTTCATTAAAAGTCAAAATTCTCATGGAGCTTTGCATAAAGGGCACCTCAGGCGAATAAAAATGGAAGATGTGTCTGGAGGAAGAGGTCGGGTCTGTGGAACACTTTCTGTGAAAAAATCTGCAATTACCATGCCATCGTCTAATCTGTTCGGCAGACGAGTAATAGGGCTGAAAAATCTAATAAGAATGTTACTTAAAAATGATTGAGTTCACGAAAACTAACCTGAGTTAACCTGCACTAAATTGAAATAACCAGTAAGGTGCCAGGGGCGCCTTACATTCAGCGGGTAACAATAGACCTCAGATTGCAGTGGAAGACTATTACCAGTCCACCCAATTCAATACGATAGAATACAGATGAGGACCAATCAAGATCGGTGCACATGACTTTAAAATTTTAATCTTAAATGGGACCGTGAGGTCAGTGCGACCGACCACTGAGCACAAGTAGGATTCATCTTAAAGAAAGTAGAAAATTTGAAATGTTAACACAATTTTGGGGAGCTACAACAAGCTTAAAGCAGAGAAATATCGATGAAAGTTTCTAAGGCCTGTGATGCTCGAAAAGTACGAAAAAATTTGCAAACGGGCCAATTTCAGCTTAGTGTATTGCCATGTGTTAATGGAAGAAAATCTGGTCTAAATATGAAAACTTGAATGTTAAAAACGACTTGGGATCGCAACAATTCCGAATAACAAGTTTAAAATACCAATAAAATCGTGCAGGATTAATGAGAAGGAAGAAAAAAAAACATTGGAGAAACAAAATAATTGTCTGAAAATGGGAACATGTGCAGACCAGTCAGTGCAGCACCACATTTGATCCTCATCACAGTGTATCAGTGAACAAGTAAGTAGATCTCTGGACACTAGTGAGGTCCAATTTTGAAAAATGAAAAATCTGAAATGTAAAAACAAGTTGGAGAAGAAATAATGAGTTTAAAAAACAAAACATTGATTAAAATTGGAAAATTTGGAAGTCTACATAAAGATATAAAATACAAAAATGCTCTGCGGAAAACGTCCATATTTTCTAAAAAAATTCAAAAATAAATCGAAAGTTAACAAGTTGATCAGATTCCTGTTAAATTTGACACGTAGATAAAAAATCTTATTCACATCTAAGGGAATGTGAAAACAAGACGGAATATTCGTGTAAGGCTGATTTGAAAAACCTGAAGCTGGTTTATTTCACTAGGACATTAGGATTTATTGCAAAAGAGGAAAGGACACATATGAGATTATCCTAGGGGAAGGGTCTAGATGGTCGTAAAAAAGGTTTTATTATATAGTTTCATTTTCGTTAAATCGGCGATTTATTATTTGGAAGAAATGAAAAATTCTAGAGCTCTGCTGAAATTTTGATGATATATAAACGCATAAAAAAGAGAATCAAATTTAAGTTTGAGACGAGTTTTTTAAAAGATAATCGGAATTCCATTCTGTGATTTAAATAAGAAAAAAATGAAAACATGAAGCTAAAGAGGATTTGCAAGGAATGTCGAAATCATCAACAACAATTTCTTTTAAGAGATTTAAAGCGCAGTTCTAGAAGCTCAAAGATTCTACTAGAATTTGCAAAAAAATTCAAAAATGGGTCTTTTCAGTTCTTATCATTGTTCATTCATAAATCATAACTTCATCACTCTTCTTCCTTATTTTTTCACATTTCTTCAATAACTCAAAAGGAAAAGTTTATTTTTTCTTTGCTCTCGAAAAGCTTTTTCCAACTTTGGGTACAATTTAATATTTTATTTAAGTCAAATTCGTGTTAAAACAATGTATATACTTACATTATATCAAAAATTTTAACTGCATTTATATAGCTTAAAATTAGCTTTATCTAAAGGTATGTTGTTTTCGTTTTTTAGATTTTTAATTGCTGAAAACATACTTTTAGACACATCCAATGCTGAACTAAAGTCGTTTTATGTGTGATTTAGTACAACCTAGTTTAACTTGTACATAAATTCTGTAAAAATTGTACATAGGCTACCAAACATACATGTTTTTGTATATCGATGTGTGCGTTTTATTGACTTTCATTAGTACTATGCTAGGCATTATTATGACTGTTTTTTGACATTTTTTTCTTCTTGTTGTACTGATTACTGGCAAAATGTTGATTGATTTTGTTATAGCTCTATGATTTTCCAGGTTGATCTCCGACATATGGACGAAAAGGCAGGAAGCAACATTGTGGATGTTGGCGTGGATTTGTCTGAGTTTTACATGTCTGTGGAATGGGATATCTTGGAAGTTCCTGCAGTGAGGTAAGAATTTTTTTAGCTATTTAAAACAGTTTTTTTCGTTCTGTTTCGGTTTTTCCAGACGAAAAATCTGCAGATCTCTATTTCCCTTTGTAAGACGAGAGGATTTTTACGTTACATTTGATACTGAAAACGGGAAAAAATCCCAATTTTCCTTTTCATTAAAGAAAAATAAGAAGTTCTTTTTCTCCCACTTTCTCTTACTTTTTTAAGCACCCAAGCAGAATTTTTCATAATTTTTATTCTTTTAGGTTTAGCTTTCTTTAAAGAATTTTTCTTCTTACCTTTGTTGCGAGGGTTCATGCAAACACTCCCATGCGTCTCCTAATTGTATTTCACACGCTAATGTAACTGAACAATATATTTTCACGATGTTTAAAAAGTCACTTTTCACTTTCAACAACTGTGCGAAAAGGACAATTTTTAAATTTTCTTAATATGGCTACAACAATATTTTCGTTATTTCAGAAACGAGAAGTTTTATACGTGCTGCGATGAGCCATACTTGGACATCACCTTCAATATCACAATGAGGAGGAAAACCCTATTTTATACCGTCAATATCATCATTCCATGTATGGGAATCTCGTTCCTCACAGTGCTCACATTTTACTTGCCTTCTGACAGTGGAGAAAAGGTGAGTTGGTTTTAGTCCCTAAATAAAAAATAAATTTGGTGTGAAAGAAATACTAGAAGAAGCTTTTTCGAGTTCTTTCTAGTACCAAGGGATTCTAGCCAAAGGAAGTTTCATTTGGTTCAATTGGACGTTCTAGGATTGACGGTTTTTGTGTACACCTGAAGAACGTTGAACACAAATGAGAATGTAGGTAGTTTTTTAGATATTAAATAATATGCCAATTTTTTTTCCTCTTTTTTTTAATGAAATTTAAAAATACGTAAGTATGGTAAGTAACTTTAACTAAACCGAACTAACTTAATAAAAAATGAATACGTCAATGGCTTTGATGCTTAACAATAAGGAAAGCAATTCTAACTTATAAATATTGAGCAGATGTTAATGACCTTTAGTGACGGCACGAAAATGTTTTCAGGGGATAATC
Organism: Euwallacea similis; assembly: GCF_039881205.1. NCBI lineage: Eukaryota > Metazoa > Arthropoda > Insecta > Coleoptera > Curculionidae > Euwallacea > Euwallacea similis. The sequence continues at coordinate 6,340,650 of NC_089613.1, forward strand.
AAAGATTACCCCTCATTTGAAAATCCATACAGATACGCCAATGAGTTTTGTGCTTGATTATATCGTAGAAAAAATGCAACATTTTTGAGCAAGTTTGTTCATTGGCGTTTCGAAATTCTTCATTTAGCGATCCTCAAAAATGTTTTAGATCACAATTCTAATGTTTGGAAGATTGGTTACTATTCAGGCCACTTTTTTACAACGAAAATTTCGTGGTTCGATCTGGGCTTCATCGCTATATTCCAGGTTAAATCGCATTAAAGTTCCAATACCTCAGAAAGGAGAATGTCTTCGGAGTTCGATTCGTGCTTGAACCCACTAATTTGGCAACCTATTTGCAAATCGACAGACCTGTGAAAGGGGCCCTTTAATACAGTTTAAGGGCTTTTAGGGACAGACATTAGATAAGCGCAGAGGCGGAGTCCCTTTAATGTCTCATAGTAATCGCGGGAGGATTCTGGCTGCAGTGCGGCTCTGTGCTGGCTGAAATGACTATTCAAGGGGATTTTTATTTTATAACTTTGCTGATGAAGGCTGCTAAATAATGTATAGTTTTGGTTAGAGATCCAGAACTAGCCTTAATTTACGAGGAAAGTTTGCCAGAGTGACTGGAACGCATACAAAAAGACCGAATTCCGGAGGACCAGAATGGTTATTTTTGGCATAAAGTTTTTTTTTTATTTGGAATTTTGTTCGCTTTCCAGAAATTAAAATTTTCTTTCTGCTTTCAAGGGATCGTAGCCAGCGTTAATTGTTGAGGAAAAAAGTCACTGTATCTAACTGATCACTCTAAGAAACGAGGGAAGCTTCGCGCCCGTGTTTCTGGATGGAATGGATCTGAAAGGTCTAGAAGTCTCTATAAAATTTTACATTTTAAAGCGGATTTTGGAAATTTGTGGTCGATCTGTGAAAGAAGGAAAAGAGGACAATGCATTTTCGGTATTCGATATTTTGAACTTTTCTGGCACTTTGAGAAATAAAAAGTGAGTCTTTTTATTCAATTAGGGTTGCCAAGGGACCAGTCCATTTTGAAGAGAAAAGGAGAAGAAATTAGAAAATCACTGAGGATCAAAGAAAATTCAAAAACCGCTAGAGAATTTGAAAAACCATTGAATCCTTCTCGAGAATTACTTGAAAACTGAGTAGAATCAACTAAAATCAAGCTAAAAAAAAAATAATACTTTAAAATATTGTAAAAATTCATGAAAATTTCCTGAAACCAAGAGCTGTACGAAAATCCCCTAAAAACTATTGAAGACATCAAAAAACTACTTTTTTACTGTACATTAATCACTATCTTAATGGTTCAACTGTACATTCAAATTTCCTCACTTATTATTTAATTATGTTAAAGCCCTCGTAAGGTGAGTTACCCTCCCATTTAATAAGTTATGACGATAAGCGTCTTAAACGGATTTAGCGCTACCTCTAAACCTTAGAAAATCATGATAAGTGAGTTTTGAGAAACTTATCTATTCAAATTTAATTGAGAAGGGGGAAAAACATAGGAACAGGAAAAAAAAAATTCATCATTATACGTTTTTCATTATAAGAATTTCATACTCTTCATGTTTTCATAAATCGACTTTACGGCAGTGGAATTTCCTTATGAGATTCCTATTGCGATCTTAAATTCATTTTTTCTAATTTTACGGCCCATTTTGCGAGATGGGGTCCTTTTCGCGATTTAGGAAATGCCTGTTTCTCTTATGAGATTTTTCTTTATTACTTCTAGTGGAAATACAAAAATTGCATCATTAGAGACAATTTATTCGGCTACGTGTGTTTTTTAGAGAAAAACGAGAGCGGAAATTGTCTTTTTATCGGATGCTTGTGCTGGTTCGTAATAAACTCGTTTCCAGGAGTAAATTGGGAACGTGATTTGGTAAAAACTGAGTTGACATTCGTTATATCTTCGTTAGCGCGTTTCGTGTCACTCTTTTTGAGCTGTTTTCCTCACTCATGGATGGTGTGAAAATTTTTCATTCATTATTTCTCTTAAACGGCACTTTCGCGATTGGCAATAAAGCCCATTCCTTCTCTGCTATTTCACGTCTTCGTTAACTTGATCGTCATAAATTACGGTCCATGAGATACTCCGGACCCTCGGCTACAAATTCAGTAACTGTCACATCCAGGAGAGCTGTCACCCATACAATACAATGAATAAATTGGAACATTCATTTTATTCCGGATATGACTTGAGGGTATAATTGAAAACCCTCACTAATGATGTGGCCGAAAGTCAAGCTCCTCTTGGGGGGTTTTTCGTCTTCACTTCCCGGAAGAAAGAGCCTTTTTCAGGGCAAAAAGCATCTAATGCGAGTTTGAAATTATTGTTTGCTTACATGCAAATACTTGGCTCTAAGTTTCACTTGACCTTTCATCGGTGGTGCAAAAACATCCTCCTCGAAACAGCCGGTAATGGAATACTTAAAACGAGCCATTATCAGCGAAGCGGCTTCATGTGGTTTTGCTTCTAGCCATTTCATTTATCTCTTTCCATTGAAGAAAAACGAAAGAGAACAAGACGTGCAGTATCTTTAGTAAGAGGGTTTTCCTTCAGTAACATTAATCTTTAATGCTAAAATATGAAGGTTTTTAATGCCGTGGGCATTTGCTCCTAAAATTAATGGATACTAAAACAATGGTATAGATAGCTTTTCGTAGGTGCCATTCGAAACAGAACAGAAGGAAATTCCTAGCGAGATGGCCCCAGTATTGAGAAAAATTCTAATGCCATTTCACCGAGGTTTTAATTTAGCAAATTTACGAGCTTAAAATCATCAAATAAATTCCATGAGCTGCACAATGGCAGAAATTCCGATTTAATCATTTTTAAAGATATCCAAGGGAGCACTCGTCGAAATTGTGCTCGGATTATCTTTACATTTCTAGTTTTATAGCTGAGTAGCTAAGATAATTTTTTTCTGGGGCCGGCACATTTATGGGATTCACTGGGGCAAGGACAGAATTAGATAATCACATTTTTCCTTTCTTTTTCGTCTTAAATGGGCCGATTTTCGAGACATCTAAAATAATTCGTTTAACAGAGTTTAACCACTATTTTTCAAAAAAGTTTGGCTTAAAGAGCTGTTCTTAGATAATAGTTCTAGCCGCTGAGGGCTGCTTATAGCATGTTTTCCGACGATTTTTTGGAATTTTGGAATTTTTCCAGCCACTTTACAAACTTTAATCACGATTAGTTATTTTCCAGAATCAGAAATAGTAATAGTTTCCAATTAGTATGATGGTTGAACATGATAGGCAGTAGCGCAACAGATTCTTTAAAAAACAGTATGCAACTCCTCCTTCCAAAAATATGAATTTGCAATAATCAGCAAATTTTTCCACGTTACGTCTCTGTTTTTAGAAAATAAAATTTTCAACTTTTATATGTCGAATAGACTAAGAAACCTAATTTCTTCACTTAGGAACTGACATCAAAGACAGCGGCGGACTAGATGCTTTTAAAATACTGCAATTTCTGAAAATCCTGCTTCTGAACAATGTTTAGAACTATTTTCTAATTATCAGCTAATCTGATGCGTTATGTCTCTGGTTTTTAGAGAAACATGTTTTTTTTTAATTTGTAATAATAAATTAATTCAACCCTTTACGTCTATATTTTTCCACAAATAAAATTACCAATTTTTAAAATTAAAAAACGCCTTTCGAGCGTCTTCATACAGGGAGTTTCCGAACATACGGCGCAAATTTTACTAGAATATTCCTAATTCTTGATTAATTCCTATAAACAAATTCTTGGAATTGCTTCATTTCCGAAATACAAAGTGTTAAAAGTAACCCTGGTGTTCTTTGGCAGTAATTTTTTTAATTTAAGTCGCCCTTTAGTTCATTTAGAATTCTAAATTGTTTTTTATATATTTTTCCTTGACAATACGATATCTGCGGAAAACAAATTTTGGGCCTTTTTTCCAAGGGTTAATTACATCCATCGGACTTCCTGCTAATTATTTCCCCATTTCAAGGGGTTTAATTAATTATTCTCTGATGAATAAAACACTCATAAGCCATATTTACCCCACAGAAATTCTCGAACTTGACTGAATTTATATTTAAAAAATATCTCTGGTGACACTCCTCAACCGTTACTTTAATGAAAGCAGACATTCCTTGATGGGCCCCATCCTGAGACTCATTTATTTTTATTAGGGCAGAGGCTTTTGCGAATATCTGTTGCCTTTTAAAAGAACTTTTCTTGTCGAAAATGGATTTTCTCGTTGAATTTTTAGGGCTTATAGTTACTTTTTAATAAAACAAAAATTGTGCGAGTTTTAATTTAAAATCTATTATGGGTATCGACGAGAATGCTTAATGAATAAGCGTGTTTCAGGAAACCCTGATAAAGAGGTAAAAAGCTCAAATTTACATATTTTCAAAATGAATTTTACTAAAATTATGAACAACTGCGTAATCCATAAATTTAAAAAAAATTACTCCAGAGTAAAACTCTTTAACGCCACCTCTGAAGATTTATTCAAATGTTTCCTTTATAAACCTCAAAGTAAATTTCCACTGACGTTGATAAGTAGAATTATAAATAAATTTTAATTTTAAACTTGAAATTTTCTAAAATTATAATTAACTCTTAAAAGCTCAAGAAAATTTGTTGAATTGACTTTTTTTATAAACCTCAAAGAGATTTACCATGAGAAAGAACTTTTAGTACCGTAGATGAGTAAAAGTGAAAAAATCACAAATTTTAACTTAAAATTTCTTAAAATTACAATAGATTAAAAAAAAATCATTTCACACTCACCAGTACTGGCACTGGCTGCTTACTCAACTGTTTTATACAAAGATCCAAGTAATTTATCATGTGAAAAAATTTCAGTAGTGTAGAAAATCAAAATATAGAAATTACATATTTTGTACATTTAAGTCACTTTACAAATTGTGAAAAATCTCCAGTGGCGGTACTAACCAATTTTACACCGTAGAGGCGTTTCCGCATCTTAATTTATTCATTAGCTTTTTCTAAAGTCCTTACATTATAATATCTTGTTTTCAATTTAATACCTTTTCTGGTCTCAATTTCATTCCATTTCTTGTTAGTTTTAGGTTGAACACAGTTTGAACCTTTATCTGCGCTCAGCTGTTTTCCAATTATCAGCTTCAATTCGAGCTCAGTTTGTTCGCAGTTTTCAACCAACACCTGCCCTTATTTTACCCAAAATTTTTAAGCTTTTTTGAAATCAGGTTCTTCCTACTTCTTAGCATTTCATTGAGGTCGTCCTAATTTTTTAATTTCTAATTCTCCCTGGGACTAGTGGCTTCCGAATTTCATGCTTATTTCTAATCTCTGTTTCATCGTTTCTCGTTTTATTTCCGACATTTGAGTTCAGGCCCGCTTGAATATTTTTTAATATTAAAAAAAATGGTGCAGATTGAATAAATTAAATCAATACAGACAAGGAGGCGATTGGGTAAAAGCCTGAAAATTAAATTAAAATGAAAATTAACTTATAAAAAACATTTAAATGTTTTGATCTTTGAACTATTTTGATCAAACACTGTGTTTCTGAAGGAATTTAGAATAGATTTCGTGAAAGGGTGTCGAATTGATAGAACGGATTCCGTAAATTCCGTTGATTATCGTTTGATTCCATTTGGAATTTACACATTTCGTGGCAACCGCTTGAAGTCGATGGGGATGCAAATTAGAGCAGAGGTCGCGAGTAAATGGAGGAATTTATCATTTGCCTCCATTGATTTACATCAGTGTTAATTCAAAGTTAACCACAGTTTCTTTTGTTGCAGGTGACCCTGTCAATATCCATTCTAATTAGTCTCCACGTGTTCTTCCTTCTAGTAGTGGAAATCATCCCTCCAACATCACTGGTAGTACCACTCTTGGGGAAATATCTCATATTCGCCATGATATTAGTTTCGATAAGGTAAGTTTTTTTGAACGTACAAACTTTTGTATCGGGAAGTTTAATCCAATTAAAAACTAGAAGAGCAGCTCTTGAAATAAGAGGTTTCGCAAATTCAAATGCGCTAAATTGCCAAACTTTCAAAAGTCCATTAAGGAGATTTGTGCAAGTAGCACTGGTCTATAAGTTAAAACTTTTGCTTTAAAAATGATTTGGCAAAAGCGTGATATTTCGCGAACTCCCATCCCTCGTCGATCTAGAAATTAACGCGCAATTTTGGCGAATAAAACCAGAAAATCAAATATATTTCTAATGGTTTCCTGCCTAATTGGTGAGAATTCGATGATTAATGAGATAACTTAGTTTAAATTTGCTAATTTGCCCAATTCATCCACCTTCAATCGTCGCAATTGATGTCACATTATTCTACTTATGGCCATAAATTTCCTTTTCGACCTATTCACTTTCAATCCTGCCTTAGAATCTAATAAATTACGGTTGAGAATTCGAGCACTATTCATTATGTCGTGTCATCCGCATATCGTAAGTTGTTTATGGTCGGGCCATTTAACTTTGTGTCACTTTTGCAATTTACCGTCGCGCGAAACAGTCCGGTGTAATGGGAAAATTATAAGACCTCAACTTGAGCACATGAAAATTGGAAAAAACTTCAAAAGAGCTATTCTGAAAAAATGTGTTGTCAAATATTTTCAGAAATATCGGTGCCAAAAGTCAAATATTTGACAATGTTTTAAAGGTACAAAGAAAGTGCAAGTCGCACAAGATCTATCTCAAAAAAAATTTTAGAAATATTTGACAACATATTATTGTTTTGACATATCTCCAGAAGTGTCAAAGTTAAAAAATATTTGACGATGATTTGAAAATACAGTGTAGATTTCGCAAGATCTATATCGAATATTTTGGGAGATATTTGACAACGTATTTATGTTACTTACATGCAGAGAGATTATTTAAATTTCAGATCTAGTAAGTTGTGGAATTTGTTGAAGAAAAGAACGTATGTCGATTATTATTTGTTTATATTTGGTTATCTAAGTAACCTACATCATTTGCTATTTTTCATGCCGAAACGCTCCTTCCAGAGACATTTAGCCAATCATTATTTATTATTTTGATCATTTACCGTTCGGTCTTTACATTTTTTCGTTTTTCCTTTCTCTGTTATTTTATTAATTTCATCTGTTTTATAAAAAAATTGGTCTTTTTTAAGACCACAGTATCGTTTGTTTAAATTCGGTTTCCTGTACCTACCGTAAAGTGATGTTGACGGACGAGTAGAAAACATTTATGATTGAAGCCTATTTTCGTAATGGACATCAAATTAATGGAGAATGGGTTTATGAAGTTCATCCTGTTTCCGAGAATTTTGTGAAAAATTCCCTACAGTTGTAACAGATGAACTGAACTTCCCAAATACACTGAAATGTGTTCTAAATTTATTCCGTGAAACCGGCAGCATTCAGAGAAAGTCAGGCAGAGGAAAACCAAAAAAACGAACTCCGGACACTGTAGAAAATGTAAGATAGATAATACATTAAAACCCGAATACTTCCTTGAGGAGATTGTCACAGCAGATCGATTTATCTTGTGGCACCTGTCACAGAATTCTCAAAAAGGAGCTAAATTTGTGAATGGACAACATTTTCAGCAATTATTGTAAATTTTTCAAACAATTAAACTTGTGTTGTTAAAAAATAATCTTAATGTTTAATTGAAATCTTGAAAATTAAAAGTAAATAAAGCAACATAACCTCACTCGGCTCCTTGGTCAAAAGTCAATTTTAACGTCATTTTGTGGCATATCATCAAGCTACGACCTACTTTTTATCATCTATTTCTCTTGTGTAAAATTCCACAGCTGGCCAAATATGAAATTTAAATGATTACTCTGTATAATCGGAAATGTCACGGCTAAAAGTAAAATATTTGATAATGTTTTGAAAATACAGCTATTTTATGCTGAGAATTTTATACCACTAGAACTATGTCTTAGCACTCTGGAAATATTTAGAAGTGTTTTAATTTTCAAGATGAATCCCTCGAGTTCCTCTTCAATTAATTCTCCGATAATTCTTTCTGAATAATGAAATTTTCCGCCCGTGCTATATGGCTCTTTCTACCCATTCTGAAGATATTTGAGCCTCTAGGGTTACTTCATTCTCTCCTAAATTTGTCTCAGGAATTGAAGTCTTCAGTTATGCCAAAATTACATTTCCTTAGCCGTTCTGTCTAGTCTAGATTGTATGTCTTTGTGGGTAAAATACAGAGCGGCTCTAGCAGCCTGTGGTGATTTATATCACGGACATCAGTCTTGACCTTATTGACGTCTGCATACCCATGCTTGAAGCACATTATCATTGAGCTCTCGGACGAAAGCCAATAGACTTCCTTTTATCATACCCCCCCCCCCCCCCCCTCCCCTCGCCGCTAGATTGTACGCATCCCTAACCATTCCGCAAATATTTAATATTCCGGAAAAATTTATAGCTTTAGAATTTTTCAAGAGAGGCTGGATCGAGCTCTAGCTATGCTGGAGGTATTTGACATTCTGGAAATATCAATCACTGTGCTACTTTTTAATATAGCGCCCTCAGAATCATGCTCACTTTCAGCTATTATTTTCCTTGAAAATTTGTTGCTTTCAGTGGATTAGCTGCATCTCTAACCACTTTGAAGATATTGACATACCTAGCCGTTCACAATAGATTTTAAAATATTCTCTTCCAGCTTGATACCTCATGTTTCATTCATCATCGAACGATAATTAATGATATATGTGTCTAACCACCCTAAAGAGACCGAGATTGCCAGTAAAGAAGAGACCACGGTCGAGAAGGTCTCTGGATTGAAAACTATTTGTCGAAGTATTTTGATGTGAATAGCCTTAAAGCGGGTACAATGAGTTCCCGTATTAGTCGGAAAGAAGCCGATTATGGTGGTCGGCTGTGGTTGGCTCATCGCGGGGCGTCGTGCTCTGTGATTTAGTGTTTAAGCTCTGACTGAAATATCTCAACAATTCATCGGATTTATTAGCCTAAAACGAACTACACATTAATTAAATTTTTGAAGAAATTAGAGGATAATCCGAGAACACGAACGGGGCGAAACCCGGAAGGCCAGCTAGATTTTTAATAAACCCAGATATAAATTGAGGATCTAAATCTCCAGATTATATCCGCCATCGTTTTAATTGAATGCTGCACTGAAAATATCTCCCTCGGGGTTTTCTTTAGCATCCATTATCACATGTCTACATTTGGAGCAATCGCCACTTTTTGTGGTCTGAGGAGCTGAACTCCGTAGATAGGGCAAACAAACTACTTGTGAATGTTTGCACTCTCGTTTTATCGTTCGTTCGGACTGTCGGAAAAGTAATTTTGTCTTAATTGAATTCAGATGGCGAAACTGTGGAAACACATCGCGTTTCATTTAAATTGAATCAAGACTTCTCCTCAAATATTTCCACAATTTGCAACAGTGTTATAAGCAAATCAGAATATTTGTAACGCAAATTAAGGTCCTTCAGTCTCGTTGCGTCATTCTCAATGGTCTAATCGAATTCTTCTCGAAGTAAATGGAAACCCATTGTAGTCCCATGTAGACACAGAGAGGAAGAGAGATAGAGAGAGTGAGAGAGAGTGGGGGGGAAATAGAGCGAGAGGAAGTGAAAGGCGAGAGAGACAAAGAGAAATTCCTGGTTTTTCAATATAACTAGGTTCTAAGGAAATTATATCAAACATCTGGATGAAAACAGAGATACATCAATTCAAATTGTACGGTTCATCGCCAATACATAAGCTATCCACCACTCTCTGGATAAGGGGTGGGGGGGGGGGGGGGGGGGGTGAAAGAAAAAGAAAGACGGAATTGAGAAAGAGGGAAGAGGGGAGATAGTGCGAAAGAGAGAAAAATTAAAGTCCTTGTCGGACCCTTCTCATTTCCTTGTTCTTGTCTTTCAAGCTTTTTGATGAATTTTTCGGTTGAGATTTTGACACTTATCCATAAACAGGTTCAGTCTCCATATAGTATTGTAAGATTTTTTTACTTTCCCATTACGGTTACATGCAAACTACGTCACTGATTTAACCGCTTTTTCTGTACACCCAAATTCCCTGTATAAGCAGTGATTTGGAAAATTTCATTATCGAATTAAGAGAGGCCTACTAGAGGGGAGACTGCGGCTAAGAAATTAACAATAATACTAGGATGGGTCAAAAGTTATCGCCATTTTCTTGAATTAAAAGTTTATAATAGAAGCCTATATGGTTAGAGGAATTATTTTTGACATAAAAATGGTTGCTAAAAAATTTAGTCTTCGAAGTTTGATGAACCATTACTGGAAAAAGGGCCTAAATCCTACAGACACTGCAAGAGCCACTTGTGAAGTCGAAGGTGAGGATGTCGTGAGTAGACGCACTGTGGCAGATTGGTTCCAATGCTTCAAATCTGGCGATACCAATGTGGAAGATAGAGTCAGAAGTAGAAGATCAACGGTTGTGGATCCAGGTGTCCTACATGCCACCTATCACGAGCAGCCTCATGATACTACCAGGGAATTATCAAGATAACTTTGATCTTCTCAACGAACCATCAATCGTCATTTGCACAGAATTAGTTTCATGTACAAACACCTAAAAGAAGATCCGCATTAATTGAGTGAGGTACAAAGTCAGCAGCGGATGAATGTTTGCAGAATCCCACTGCAAAATCCCTTAAACGATCGTTTTTGGAGGCGTATCGTGACTTTTGACCAAAAGTTGGTCTATTTCGTAAATTCTGTCCAAAAAACTCAGTGTGTACATACAATGCTTTCATTTCAAAACGAACCACCCTAAACAACTCTTGAATTATCTATTGTTTTAAAATTTCCAAAAACACGTTAATTGAGATGTCGAGGGGAAAACTTTTTGAGCTTATGTCCAATCCCCTATCTTCATCCCATTGAGCAGGGGGCGACTCACCCCTAAAATCTTAAATGGAGTAGGGGCTTGAGCGATACCTCATTTTAAAGGGCATGCAAAGACCTTGTCATCTACGAAGTTTCAGCTCATTCCGTTTAGCTATTCCAAAATGGCAGCCACTTGAATTTTGCGATTTTTACAACGACAAAATTATTTTATCAAATGTTCAAAATGCGACCCGTTATTTTCGAGACAATAACCCTAAAGGAATGCCAAATGCCTTGCATTCTTTTGATATCAAAGCAACAAACACTAGTTTTTAGGACTACTTAGTACTATTTTAACGTTACTGTTAGAATATTAATTTATCAGATAGTTTGAAATTATTATTTAAAATGGTGTACACTTTGATCCGTTGAGGAGCAATAGATTGGCCAGCAAGATCTCCAGATCTTACTCCCCTCGACTTTTTCCTTTGGGGTTACTTAAAATCTAAAGTGTATAAAACTCCAATTGAAAATATTCAAGAATTGAAGAACAGAATAACACTGGAATGCAGAGGTATTACCAGACAAACTTTCATTAATGTTCACAAAAAATTTGAAAATAGACTTTATTATTGTCTCGAAAATAACGAGTCGCATTTTGAACATCTGATAAAATAATTTTTTCGTTGTAAAAATCGCAAAATTCAAGTGGCTGCCATTTTGGAATAGCTAAACGGAATGAGCTGAAATTTCGTAGATGAAAAGGTCTTTACATGCCCTTTAAAATGAAGTATTACTCGAGCTCCCATTCCATTTAAGATTTTAGGTGTGAGTCGCCCCCTGCTGAAGGAGATGAAGATAGGGGATTGGACATAAGCTCAAAAAGTTTCCCCCTCGACATCTCAATTGACGTGTTTTTGGAAATTTTAAAACAATAGATAATTCAAGAGTTTAGGGTGGTTCATTTTGAAATGAAAGCACTGTATAATGAAAAGCCAGTACCACGAATTAGGCAAAACCGCTTTGGAAAAAGTTATATTTTGCGTTTGGTGGAATTTTAAAGGAATAGCACATTTTGAAATAGTTCCAGAGGGTCGTGCTATCAACGCCAACCTTTATTGTCAACAACTAGAAGGAGTATATGATATTTTCACAGAAAGGTATCCAGCTTTGGTAAACTAACTTAAAACTTAAATAACTTCTCCAACAAGATAATGTTCCATCATACACGTCGGACCCAGAACAAATTCCAAGAACTGGATGGGGTTGAAATTTTACTTCATCCAGCGTACAGCCCTGACCTTGCTCCTTCTGATTATGGGTTATTTCGGTCACTGCAAAATTTCTTTAAAGACACAAAATTTCCAAATGTAGAAGAAGTCGAAATTGGATATCTCAATTTCTTCAACTCAAAAACACCCGAGTGGTATCGCAACCAAATTTCGAAACTAACCCAAAAAGTCATAGAAAGTGATGGATTATTCTTTGAAGAATAATATTCTTTTTCACTTTAAATTAAAAATTTTGAAATAAAATATATGATTTTGGCGAGAACTTTTGACTCAACCTAATACTAATAATGACTTTAGGTAATTTTTATATATCTTAATTTCTTAATGAACTTCTAAATAATCCACATTACTCACTTTGATGTCTTCTCCCTCAAAATTATCTCTACAGTCAGTTATTCGAAGAACGTGATTAGCAAATCAACAAATCCGTACTAGTGAGGGAACTGAGGAAGATGTATAAATCGAAAACTGGCCACTTTAGGTCTATGCTTTTCGTTATTCTATTAGTTTTTTAACGGAATTTAGTGTCTCTGACTCCCTCATTATGATATCTTAAACACTTAAATTGAATTCTCCTCGAAGAGAATTAAAAGTTATAATGGCCTTATACAGACTATTCAGATCAAAATACATAAATAAAAAAGATTATGAATGCGAATCGAATCGAGTTGTTCCCGTTCTTCTCCTTCTCAATGTATTCTTTGGAATTTAAAATTTTAGCTTAGGCAGAGAAATAATAGAAAAACTGAAAAGAAATAATAAAGAGAAAGAGAGAAAGAGAGAAAGAGAAATAATAGGAAAACTGAAAATTTAGAAATCATTGTATTAGTTACATGACATATTTTTAGCTCCAGGCTTACATAATATCATCATTGACAAACTCAAACGAATTCTCGTTGAAATTAATCAAGTCCTTTTTTTCAGTATATGCGTCACAGTAGTGGTACTAAACGTCCACTTCAGATCGCCACAAACACACCGAATGTCGCCCTGGGTGAAAAGAGTATTTATTCACATATTACCAAGGCTGTTGGTCATGAAGCGACCGCAGTATATGTTCGATCAACACAGGTAAAAACTTTCTCTCTATATGTGAAAAAACAATTATTTAAATGAGTGTTTTCATTCAACAGTCGATTTATGACGAATAGACTGCTGACAACTAGTGGAACGAACATCTCCGCTTCGTGCATCTATCCTTATCACACAACAGTGAGAAGACCCAGCACGAGTCCAAAGAGGAGGATGCATCCTCCATCTAGCAGAACTCCGTCGAGGGAAAATATATCTCAGAGGTAAATTAAAAAACAATCACCTTGAGTTTAATTTTTCCGATAAAGCTTTCCTTGGCCTGTATGCTCTCCCTACCTAGCTCCGTGTGTCTTTACTATTATGCAATCGTTTTCGTATCTAAATTTTCTAATCAATCTTTGCTCTTGCCTCAAAGAAACTTCAAAGCTAAAGGTCCATTACACATGCCTAATAAAGCCAAAATACCCGAATTGTTTTAGTATGCGGAGGCTCCCCTTTGAAAATATATTCAAAGGAAATTCATGGAGAATCTCTATTCTTATAGTCCGACCCTCTCCAGAATAATATATCACAGGTTTGACACAACCCAAAAGAATGACTTCAAAAGAATTTTGCCTCGGGGATTTTGCTAGCAGTGCTACAGGGAAATAAAATTGTTCCTTAAAATTAAACAGAAATCCTGCAAAATGTAATGGAAGACCGTCGAAAAGTTTAATCAAGAATTACCCCGAAGGAATATAACGATCGAGCACAAAAAGGGTTCGAACTTGCAAACATTCGTGCCCTGAACGCATGTGACAAAGGACAAATCGTCTCTCCGGAGTGCTAAGAGCTGTTTATTATGTCAATGAGTCAATTTAAGACTTTCGATATAGTAGGGGATATTTCGAGAGTTTTATATAAGGGGTACAAATAAGTTTTCGCCGTTTGATATCAAAAATTAGGAATTTATTGTGAAAGAACGGTGCATTATGTTTTATTCAAAGTATTGTCCATCGCTAGCCAATACTTTTTCCTATGTTTCTGGCAGCACTCGAATACCACGTCGGAAGAACTTTTCATCTTTTGAGGGTATCAATGAATCGACCTAATCTTTGGTATCTTCATATGATGTAAAGCGCTGCTCAGACAGAGCACGTGCCATCGACTGAAATAAGTGATAGTCGGATGGGGCAAGGTCTGGTGAATATGACAGCTGGGGTAGGACCAATAAGTTGTGACTGGCACCGCAACACGCGGACTAGAATTATCATGCAGGAGAATAATTTTGTCGTGTTTGAAGTAGAAATGGGCGCGTTTTTCCTTGAGTGCTCGGCTCAATTTCATTAATTGTGTTCGGTAGAGAGTTCCAGTAATGGTTGTGTTCGGTTTGAGCAATTCATAATATATGACATCAAGCTGATCCCACCAAATACACGACATGATTTTTTTTCAATGGATATTTGGTTTGGCTATCGATGTTGAAGCATGGCCAGGTGGTCTCCATGATTTTCTTTTCTTTGGGTTATCGTAATGAATCCATTTTTCATCGCCACTGAGTACTCGATGCAAAAAAACCTTTTTTTATGCCTGACAAGCAGCATTTCACTCATGCAAAATCGGAATTCAACGTCTCTCGGCTTCAATTCATAAAGAACCCAATTCCCAACACTTTTAAACAATGCGACATTGCTTCGTGCGCGAAAAAACTTCTAATGTAGGTGCAAGTTCTTTTTGTATTTGGGATGAATCTTCCTCCAATAATACTTCCAATTCCATATTTTCGTACACTTTGGGTCTTCCACGTGAAATTGACCGTTTTGAAATTTGTGAAACCACTCGCGACCACTTCTCTCACTTAAAGCAGCCTCACCATATGCCTCTACAAGCAATCGGTGCGCCTCAGCTGCAGATTTCTTCAAATTAAAGAAGTAAATTAAAAATTCTCGCAAATGACACTTATTCGGCGCAAAACTTGACATTATTGAACGAGGCAAATTATGCTTTGTTCAATAAGGTTGATAAGGAGTCACTAATATTTCAAGATTAGTTTAGTTTAGTTAGTTGTTATTAGATGACTAAATTTGCGATAGTACGTTTTACATCTGACAATTTCAAGATAATCTTCTGGTGGGGCCATGTTTTGTCAAACGGTGAAAATTTATTTGTACACCTTATATTTTGCTATATTCCAAATCTCTGAAGAATTCAATGGAAAATAGCCCCAGCAAAAACAGGGGTGTGAAAAATGTTACAAACTGAGACAGAAAATGGCGCTAAATTTTGAAAGGCACAAACAAGCGTTGCACATTTATTTGATTACAACTGAAAAAATTAAATCTTCTTAAAAATGCATATAAAAATTGCCCATAATCCGTAAAATAGCTGCAAAAGAAGCTAGTCAAGCTTTGATAATCCACACATGTCCCCACTAAATCAAAACGTATTTTAGGTTTCGAATACTTACAAATTCTTGCTAAAAGTGCCAAAAATAAAATTTTTAGTGAGGTTGGTTTAAAGTAGTTCTGGTAAGTAAGTCACTAAAGCTCCTCACTAAATCACAAATCGAAGAACGTTTTACTAAAACACAAATATACGCCCTAAATGCATCTGGAGAGCTCGAAACTTTAACAAACTTGAATTTTTCTCACCAAAAACAGACCTACTCCTCAACTCTCATCAAAAAGAATATCACTTCTCTCCTTGGTATTTTCACGTGGTTTATCTATTAAATATGTTCCCTCCATCTACGAAAATATGTCTTTTTTAAGAGCACCTTAAAGTAATGGAGCATAAAGTTACCATCAATATTTCCTTGCAATTTTAAAAGCTTCTGGCTCGGTTGTCTCTCTGAAGAGCTTTAACAAAAAGCTCAGACTTTCCCCTGAAAACACAGTTTTTGTTTTGGCGAAGCCAATACAAAATATTTCGTAAATAATTCAGCATATTTATGGAAAAATCATAGCAGCCCTATATGAGTTATTTACATCAAAAACATGGGAAATATGTGTGAATGCATCAATAACCGAATATATTTGCAAATTACTCTCATTGTGCAGCATACCGCGTTAAGCTTCTTACCGTGTACTGTTTCCTCTATTAAATTGGTTTCCTGTTCATTTTTTCTATTTGTTTTATGTTTATTTTCCTCTTCCTTTCTCAGCATATCTTGTAGCATCTTCTACTTGTCTATTAGTTTGTCCCTTTTCCCTTTGTTGCATATTCACTCATTACACTTTTCCTTTAGGTGATTTTCCATTTCCGTAAATGAATCTACTTTCTTTTGATATTTATTGGAGTTGGTAAGAAATTTCTTTCATTTTCAACGAAAAAGGTCATTTTTGGAGGTACTTTTTCTCAAAACGTTCAAGCAACTGCCTCGCAAGGTGATGACTAAGGCTAAAAAAATTTGGAATGTACTGAACAAAGCTACTAGAAAGTGTAAGTTTCCTTTAAAAAACGCTTTAATCACATGATGGAATTACTCTTCAAGCTCTCAAGTACAGGTAGAGTTTCCAGTATTATTGGGGTTTGTTCTGTAAATTCTTAATTCGATTCCACATTACTCGCAAACGAATTGGAAAATCTTGATTTCGAGTCTGGTAACTCAGCTGAATAAGACCTTTTTACTGCTTTTTATCACTAGACGATTTAAAGGCAATTTTTCAAAAATTCTTGTGACCAAATTAGATACCAATGATCTATACCAATGAAATTTGGTGCAGATGTTTTCCCGATAAAGCTGAATAAATGGTCAAATTTGCAGTTTTATCGGTTAAATAACAGTGGAGTGTTGCGATAAAAACAAGATTAAAAACATCGTATGTCGAAATTTAGATGTAGTACGCCCCTGAAATCCATTTCTCATTGAAATGAATAACTTATTGCCGTCCCTTGGTGGTTGGCCCTCTAGCTTATCAGTGTTGTTTATTGTTGTTCCCTTCTGCTCGATCAGGCATTTTTCCATGGAATCTGGGATTTTATCTATTTCACTGCTTCTCAGGTCCCCAGCCAAAGATCCTCGTTCTCTTCACTGTCATCACTACTATCACTTCTACTCACAGATTATTATTTATTAATCCCGAGTAAACCTACTAAGAAACCCTAAAAATGGCTGAAAAAGAAGCAATTTGTGTCTGTAGAAGCCAAAATATCTCTAGCGGAGTAATCTTTGCCTGCAAATGAGTGATGATGACTAAACTAACATTTTGTCGTTACTATTTAGCGTAATGATGAAAGAGATGATCCCTTTTTGGTCTAAAAATACTCCCTGCTAATTGCCCTTGCCAATCACCGCCATTCGAATTCTCCTGGGAGCAGCGGAAGGAAATTGTTATTGTCCTATACAGGGTCCTGCAGTAGTGCGTCAGGCTTCCTTAGCCTCTACAAGAATAAAGTTAACAATTTTTTTCTTTTGCAGAATTACACAACACATAAAGGCGTATTTCCAGAAATGATTTTCTAATGTACAGAGTGACCCCAAAAAATGTGACGACATACAACTTCGTTATTTTAAATGGAACCCTCCAATTTTTTTGCCATTTTCGGATTTCTCGTTAAATTTTAAAGTCAGTTTATGTGAGGCATACCATCTTTAAAATTTACCGTTTCCGAGTTATTTGTAAAAATTTGAAAAATTTGACAACTGCAAGGTTCCACAGAAATCGGTATTGTGCACTAACCGCTGTGAATGTCGGAATCAATTTTCTGGAGCTTAAAGAGGACCTATTAAGCTAAGTTTTGACGTATTTTAATTTTAAAAAAATCCTTTACAACCACTGAAATAGGCCTCCGAAGTTACACGACTTCTAACCTCAATGTTGTGTAAAAAAATTGTTAACTTTATTCTTGTAAAGGCTAAGGAAGCCTGACGCACTACTGCAGGACCCTGTATATGAAGGTTATTTACTTCGAAATATAAGCAGATGAATAAAGTACTCTTCAGCTCTGGATAAATAATTAACATTCTCCAGAGGCTATTTGGTTACATAAAGGGTTTATAAGGAAATTAGTTATTTTTTTAAACGAAATTCTCTTTCAATCGAAGAATTTTCTTGCTGAAAATCTCGTTTTGGTCGAAAAGGAGCTCTTCAGCTATGAATCAACAGGCAGCGCTTACATTTAGCATCTTCTGCGACTATATTGCTTTATAAAGAGGTTATAATGGGGTTAGCTGTCCTGTGGATTTAAAAACTGCCCCTGCTAATCACTTTCTAAATCAACGATGATACAATTTCCTGTGTCCAACAAACTCGGCGTTCAGTGTCCAGAAAAGCAATTTTTTAGCTAATAGGCATTCCCATTTATTTCGTGGGGTAGTCAGCTTACTGACACTCCCTCGAGCACGCGAACACATTAAACTCTATGTCCGTTGACATTTTATTACGCAAATTTGCCAGGAAAACGCGCATTTTTCAACTTTTAATGACCGAAATTATATAGTGAAACGGGGATGAATCATACTGTTGCGGTTTGCTAGATGATTTAGATGTTGCTCTAGATTTATTTGCTGTTTAAAACTTGGAGTGAGAAGGAAATGTGTGGAATTGGGCGAAAGTAATGGCAAATGGGTGAGGAGTCACATTACATATTTCGAATTGTCCTCGAAGTGGAGTAGCATTTATTTAAACACCATGTGACTTATTTACATCTAGACACATGAGAAATGCAACGGAAAAGTGCTTTTCCTCTATTAATGAGCAATAATTGTAGATGGATAAAAGAAAAAAATATATATAATAAATAATAATAATAGCAATAATAATAATAAAGTATAATTAAGTAAAGAAAACATAACACGAAAAAAGTACATTTCTTAAGGTCTACGTTACTAAACAAACTTTCAAACAAGATCTCTATTACCTAATGAACATTTCATTTGCAGAACAGGTATAGAACTAACAGGAACAATTTAACCTAAATGCTTGCGAGCCCTCTCCCCTAATTGAGCAGCTCTGGGGAACAGGAAATAATTACCACACTCCCAACTCTTGGGAACTTGGCTTTTGTATAGCTGAAATTATTGTTTTATTGCCAGGGATAACATTTTGTGAAGAGAGTATTGAAATTATCTTAGTGTTATGGCAGAAACAAAAGTCTCAGCGCTCGGCAAATTAACGTCGCCAAAGTCCAAGACAAAATATTGAACATACTCCAGAAAACCGTATAAGCGAGGGAACATCCCCCCAAATTCCCATTCTCCCTATAGAGTTGGAAACTTTCCACACAAAGTTAGTCTGAAATTTATACCTGCTGCTTTCATGGGAAAATGCCAGAATAAATTCTCATGGAAAGGAAAGGTAAATATTAAATGATTTTGTTTCCTCCCCATGTTCATTCTGGGTAGTGCAGAGCCTCTCCGAGCAAACAAGCATGATCATTCCTATTTTCCCAACAATATAATATTCCGATCAAATTTAAACGAAACATCCAATAAATTTTATTCAAAAACCCCGAATTTCGACTATTATTCAGTTAGGTCCAGCTTCCAACGGCCTACTCTTATCTCTACTCATCAGGCTTATTCATTTATAAATCCAGACTGGATTCGATTCTTATCGAAGGCAAACTGTTTCGATAAATCTCCGATTCTGGCTAAAAATGGTCCAGATGCCATGAAACCAGGGCAGTCACACAGACCTACGTCTCTTTGTCTTCAAGTACTACCTCGGTTTGTATTAAGAACAATTTGCTTGGATATCCTTAGTCCTTCTGGTTAAATTCCCACCTATTCCGGATTAAGTCCTGCTCCCACGGAACGTCTCAAAATTAACTTCAGTAAACATCCAACTTCACTTGCACAAAGACGTAATTGCTAAGTTTTACCACGTCGAAACCGCCTTGGCAAAGAGAAACCTTCATTGCAGCCCATATAGTTAATTCACAATGTTTACACAACAAAAACCACTCTTGACTCCCATCAATAAGGACATAAAAAAGGGAAAATGGTAAACTACTGAATATCTCTTAAATTTTTTCTGGTCCTCAATGACAAGACAAACAACAATGATGAAATCTTTGGCTTCGTTTCTGCATTATGGGACTGGTGAAACTTTTTTAATATCGCCCAATCGATGAAAGATCGGGTGAAAGCCAAATAAAAGACACTTTTCGCACAATGGAGTATTGTGGGCACCGGAGCGGAATTTTCAAGTGTTTTTAATAGCCTTTGTGAACGACAAAGGGTTGTTGTGTCGTAAAAGGCATTCGAAAAGTCGAAAGAGAAATTTTCAACTAGGCTGAAAAATCCAATTTTTTTCATTAGAGATAGGTGTTTCCTAGACCCCCAACTGAGGCACAGACCCCAAACTATGCTTTTAATCAAGAGGTACACTCCGTGGGGCCAAGACCTAATTCGAAGTCTGTAGGAATCAAAATTTTCTAAACTAAGCAGCTCTCAATACAAACCAAGTTCGCAGTTCACTTAAAGATGGACAAATGGCCTCATGGGACGCGGAGCTTATTTCCTGTCGAACCAAAGCTGCAACTAGTTGTTTAGGTGAATAATAAGCCACTTTAGACTCTACCTGATTTACAAATATGCCACGAACACGGTCTTGATCGAAAAGCAGGACCGTGAAAATTTAGCCATGGATGAATGGAAATCGAGATTTATGCTTGAGATATTCTCTATAAAGAGAATATCAAGCTAATTTGAAATTAGGTTTGGTCTCGTAGGAGCCGGACTCAATTCAACGGTACGGACGAAATTGTAGTTCAAAAATAAGACATTTCTTTTCTGGACCAATATTAGTCCAGGGGGACTACTCTCCAAATGTCGTTCGAGCAATCTCGTCTTCCAGTGACATCAGTGGTACTATTCACGTGGGAGTCAGTCTGCAAACAGATGGAGTTTTCAATCAATACTCCTTTGCCGATTTACTGAAGGAAGTCCTTCTGAATGGCATCACGAGGTAAATATATGTCTGTCCACTGAAATTGGTCTCGTAAGCCTTCGACTTAAACAGTGTCGCTTGAAACTCAATTTTCCAGCACATTTCGATAAATTTTCAAAGTCGAATTCGTCCCATAAGACTTTATCACACATTTCAATGCAAATTGTTCGTAAATTTATCAAATCATTCCTATTTCGAGGTTGGTCGTTTCGATGCGATTACCTGAACTGAATTAATGAGACTTAACTTGCACCAATCTGAACTAGCCTAAAAAGTGACTGAAGTGGAGTTTTCGAAACAAACAATCCAACAAAGGATCCACTTCCGCTTAACAATCAAATTAAAAACTATCGACAGAGGTGGGCTCATGAGAGCCAAACCTAAGCTGTGGTCCTCTTGCAAGAACATGAATTTTCCATTATCCTCTTAGCATTTTGGAGGTTCTCGTAACAGGAAAAAGCTGTAATATTCCTGAATCTTTGAGTTACTTTTTGTAAGCTCAATTTGGATCATACAAATTCAGAATATTTTACCAAATTTTATTGGAATTGTGCTATTGTAGGTCCCTGATAATTTTACAGACGAAGTCCAGATCCACTGGATCGATTACAATTCAACAAATTCGCCTTGGGTTTGGAAGCTGTTTGGCCCGCTGGGGATGATCTGGTGGGAGTTGGACCGAATCAGGGGTGTAAACTCATCTTCGTTGAGCAGACAGTTCTCATTTTATGTAGTAGATAGTCTTGTTTTCACCTCCCTTCACCAATTTTTCCCATGCAATTTACGGATTTCGCAAGCCCCTGAAATATAAAAGAGCACTTACTGAAGATGTTCTTCGGGGGATAAAATAATCTGGCACAAAAGTGACGGCCTATACGGAAACGAGTGGTTCTAAACCTAAAATGCCAGCGTTTATTCCCATCACATGTCCTGACAATCCTCCACTTTGAGTTATAGGTCGAGCTTTTACAATTTGGGCTCTAAATATTTTACAACAGCTCTATATTTTCAGATCTAAGAATAGAACTGTAAAAATAAACCATCTGGAAAATTTACTGCTCACGAAAAGTTATTTCAGCTAGCCGAAAGGGCCAGTTAAGGAATTTTAGTTATGACTGTCTGGATTAATAAATAAACTACTTTAACAGTCGGTTGGGACACTAGCTCTAAAGCAGGCAAAATAATAATTACTCCCTGACGGGCCTTGGAAGTGCTGACAAATTAGTGGGAAGGGACAAAAACGAGACTCGGTGGACTAAATTGCCCGAGGTTTCCAGGAAATCTAATATACGGCTGTAATTGTCATTTTGTCGAGACACGAAATAAGTGAACAAGAAGCTTGACAGGAGTATCAGGTTCTTACAATCACTTTTACGGCCTTAATGATAACGAATAGCTTTGCAGCGCTCCGTTACATCGACTCGGGTTTTAAAGCTGATCCCGTGGGAACCGGACTTAAGCTCAAGTCCGCCCCAAGGGATTGGTTTCGGGGCAACCGCAACAAACCTTGAGTTCGGCCAAGGTGCCTGTCCTTGTGGAAATCGCCCGGAATCCGAGTTTATAGATGACATCTCGATGAATCGAGATGACACGCACTCAGATTTTCTAAAACTCTCTCGAAACTATTTTTTAATATACTTCGTTAATTTTCAGTTTAGCTGATGGAGGGCCGTTTGGCAGCACCTGTCAAATTCACGGGCCGATGGTCTCGACTCCTGCTACAGGGTCTGAGGATATTACGGAGCCTCTAGAGAATGGAGGCACCGAGGAGGCACCCGGAGGCATCAAAAGCCCCCTTTTGCTCAAAAATCCCGCCTTTAGCCATTCAAGGTGTCCCCTAGAAGTGCACAAAACGTGCTTTTGTGTGCGATTTATTGCGGAGCACACGAAAATGGTGGAGGACTCTACGAAGGTAAGTTAAAGATGAAACTAATCGGATTTTATGTGCTCCAATAATTTCTCTATTACACAATCCTGCTCTCATTTTTCTCCCGTTAATCTCCTTTTAATTATCTGCGCTTAACGAATTTCCCAGTTTTCCTGGTTTCACCATGGTCGGCACTATTTTAAATAGTGTAGATCTTTGCTGCGCAGAGAATGGAATCGGATAAAAATTTCTGGAAAATTATTAAACTGCGGTTGAGATTTAAAGGAATTACCAGGGCCGGAGATAGTGAAGATTTTCTTCTTTCCTGTGGCAATTTCGCACCGGAGATGTGTTATTCGGCGAATTTATGCGATTATCGGAGTTTCTTTTAAGGTTTTCTTCCATTCAACCGTAGAGAGATTTATCATTTTTACTTCGGATTAATAACACCATCCGAAAGGAATTAAGGTCACTCAAGGGCGAAATAAGGGAATATACGAGATGTATCGGTCCGAGATAATTGTCTAATGGAACGCGGAATTTTGAAATCTAGGAAATTCGACTTTTGAGCCAAGGTGATCCAGAACAATGAAAAGTGTGGTCCAGTGCTAATTGAGGGGTGAGCGAGTTCAATAGGACTATTTAAGGGAATATTGAAGCTTTGACTATAAGATATATGGGTTTCACAGGAAGGACCGAGAGGGAAACCGTCATAAAATTGAAAAAATCCGCGAAAATTTGAGTCACTATTAATCAATGGACGGGTAGACCCAGGGCGATTTGGCTCGTGGGAGCTAGACTTCACCCGCAGTAAAACTGCATCGAAGTCTGCTCTTTTTTTCCTAGTTGCGGTAAAATTCATTTCCCATATAAACCAATTGAGAAAAAAAGCAAATTCATCGAAGGACAAGGGGATCTAGTGGGAGCCAGACCTCATTCAGAAAAGGACCGATTCGAGTTTTGAATACAATTAATAATAGACTAGGCTTCGTGGGAGCCTGACCTAATTTGAAAATTGAAATGTTTGAAAATTAAAAGTAAAAAATTGGAGAATTCATGGATCTCTTTTTAATAGCAGGTTCACAATTTTTACCTTGATATATTGTAAATTTCAAGAACGAAACTGATAAATATTCCTGTTTGAAGTTGTCCTCAAATGTTTCAAAAATCTCTAAAAGCTAAGGCTTTAAGGGAAGGGAATAACTAAATTTCCTATTTATAAAAAGTTTTTCTTCAGACTGATCCGACCCTGATTTTTACATAATTAAGTTGCAAAACTCAGAGAAAGAACTGTTTAAAATTCTTACTCTTCATGTTAAAAATTGTAAAAAGTTCAAATTTTTTTCCTTCCGCTCTACTTTTATTTTTATTTATTATTGTGAATCAGATGCTCTCAAAACCAAACGCCTTAACACAATTTCAGCTTCTTCGATCTTAATCCGGGAAGTGGATTCAGGTTTCGCAGGGTTCAAATGGAACATTTAACACAAAACTGTATCATCAAGGCGGAAATAAAACAATCCCCTCAGGACATTTGGTAAGATTGCGTTTGAGATAGAGCGACCGGGGTGATTTTTGGCCCTGTGGGCATTACGAGGTATTATTTTCGTCCAACGATAAAAAAGCGACGGATCCTTGTTACCAAGATGAAGAATTTCGAGTAAGTAGAGTTCAAATAGAAGGAGAGAACAGCGGCTTTCTTACACCCTACAAGAGCCTCTATAACGAACCTCTATCACGTTACGACTAAACACGTTCTGCTATACGTTTGAGGCGAATTGTTCATTTTTACTTTTTTGGAAAAAAATTGGTTTGATGAAAATTAACTTTGCAATTGGTATAGCGGGGCAATTTACTAGAAAATCGTGCTTTAAAAATATTTAACAAGACCTGATTTTATTAATGGAAAATTAGATTTATGCCTTCCTTCACTTCAGACCTGCGTATCTTGTAAACGGTCGAAGAAAAAAAATAGACAGGGTTTTGGAGGGGTCATAAAGTAGAGGGGAAGATACTAGAAATTTTTATTAAATTTTCTTTACATAATCTTTTTTGGAGCTTAATATCTCTAAAACAGCCAGAGAACTATAGGGGCATCTGTATTAAAAATAATGTCCTTTAAGTTTAGCTTATAAACATCGTAAAGAATATAAAAAAGGGAATTTTTTAGCAGATTTGCTGTGCACAGATCTCGTTGGGGCTTTATATCCTTTAAACAAGAAAAATGGGAAAAAAAGCATTTTCTCAAATGAAAATATATGTCTCCCTATGCCAGAACTCGTCACACACAGCCCAAAATTTCTTCCTGCTAGCTTAATTTTTGTGGAAAACGTTGTAATCAAGTGAAAAGATGTGGCCACATGACAAAAAGAAATATTAGGTCAGAGAAAAATGGTTATTATATTTTCTCGTGACACATTTAAGCCGCAAACTAATCTTGCTCCCCTTGTTATAGGTGAAAGAAGACTGGAAATACGTGGCAATGGTTCTGGACAGACTGTTTTTGTGGATATTCACACTGGCAGTACTCGTAGGTAAGTTTTTAAAGCATTTTTTTAGACTTAAAGCCTAAAGTTGCATTTTTTCAGGTACTGCAGGTATAATTCTGCAAGCGCCTTCTTTGTACGACGATCGAACTCCAATTGATAAAAAGTTCAATGAGTTTGCCACCACGGTAGTAAGGTGTCCTCCGCCCTAAAGAGGTTGCCAAATCCCCAGTGATATACATATTAAAACTAATAATTGTAGGTCTGTTTGTCATTTTTGTGTTGTGTCTACTAGTGCCCAAGAATGTACATTGATGTCCAGAAATGAACACTAGTGTCCAGAAATGTACGTTAGTGTCCAGAAATGCACATTTGTGTTACATTAGCATGCACACTACTATTCACTGCCATAGGATGATGATCAGGCCTAATGTATCGTTAGGTCTTATGAAGTTGTATCATGACATTTTACCCGTAACCACGAATAGGTAGTTTTAATATCAACCTAACCGTTTTTGCATATTTTGTTTAGTACTATACGGGATGTTTCCTAAACATACGGCCCAAATTTAAGGGAATATTTCTTGGAGCAACCTAAGAAAAAAATATTCCTCTTGAGACACAATAAGTCGGCTCGATCATCATGGTCTGTCCTTGGGAATTTGCATTGTGGACAAACAGACTCAACTTATTTCACGTCAAGAAACATCTCTTTAAATATACGCCGCCTGTTTAGCAAACACCCTGCATGTAAATGGTTAAGTGCCGAAAATATGAAATCCTGATAAGTTTAACTGGAAGAATAACTTTCATGGAAGCACTCAGGTTATGGTAAAACTTCTGTGAGTTTTTCGTTTCGATCGAAGCTATTTGCCAGAAAGTTTCCAGTACTTTGATTTTTTAGGTTTAAGGGAATTGGATAGTTGAGGTTGTGGAAAGTCTTAGTAGAACGGTGTTATAAATTAATTTTTCTCCTAAACGTTTTCTAATTTTTAGCCATTTTAACCAAGTAAAAAACTAGATATTTGTCGCAGTAATATTTTAATTTTACAACTGCTGATATACAGTGTGTCTCAAAATCGATGCTTCGAGAACTCATCCTTTTAACGATAAAAGCGTTGAAAATTACATACAAACAAACAACAGGTGAAAATAATTGTTTATTTTCCTTTGGAGAAACTGCTAAATAACGGAGTATTTGAATTGAAAAATAACGTGCAATTATTATTAAAAATAACCGTTATTGTGAGACATGTGTTCTGTGGTAAACAGTAATTTGTGGATATCGAGCCATTAACATGTGGATACAGAGTCAGGCTTCAAAACGTGAGGAAACGCTGCATTTCACCGTATAAAATAGCTAAAAACAACTCACGCACAAAACTCGAATGTCTATCAAAAATATTGAGATGCAACTAGGTGGAAAAATAGGAAATTAAACCTGTCACGGGGCATGTTGTATAAAGCATTTTATCTTCAGTTATGTTTATGGCATTTAAAATATAAATAAATGAAAATATTCTTCATAGACAAACATACAAAACCCCCAAAAGGGTTGTATATCTTAGTAGGGGTATGCAGTGTATATCAGATGTCTTTTTTTCAAAATCGTTATTTAACCTGTTAATATCATGTTCGTATCATAAGTAGTTTTAAAAAAGACATCTGAGCATATGAGAAAAAAGAAAATTTTACCAAATAGTGCCATAATCCTTCGGTTACCCATATTTGTAACGCGTATACACATAAACGTTTATAGTTAATCTCATATACAGAGTGTCCAGAAAAATGCTGTACTGGAAAACGCTATAACGTGCCAAAATGGGTGAAAAACTGTTTGCATATATAAAGCGAAAAAAACCCTTTTACAGTTATCGATATTTAAAATACAAGGTTCGATGCGCTAAATTTTAAATTGGACACACTGTACATGATTTAATAAAAAGCTTTTTTAGCCATGCAAAAGGTTTGGAGAAATCAATATTTGATTGCTTCGGACTTTCTGATATATTATAAAGCACAAACAAAGCCCTAGTTTTAACAGAATGTATAGATTAAATAGACTGCCTAAATAACTTAATAACGAAAATGGGAACACGTTTTCCAGGGTAGATGTTTTCTAGATAACTTCAAGAGTATGCATAGACAATCACAGATACACAGAACATTTTATATTTTTTAAATAATGATAAGAAATATAATTTTTTTAAATAATATTCTGTGTGTGCTTGTGATTGCTTGTATGTTTAATATTTTTTATTTTATTATTATTATTCATTATTATTCATTTTCATTTTCATTTTCATTATTTATATTTAATTATTGTAGTACTTCAATGTATAAAGACCCGAAAAATTGTTTTCGTTCCTTAAATACGCGCCTACTTTCGTTTTTTTTCATTTATCATTCGATTTTGTGAAAAAAACATCACATTCAAAGAAAGGTCCACTTTGCTGAAAACAGTTACCGGGTCCCACTTTCAATTTACCAAGTTATCTGGAACAGTGTCTATTCTGCGTTTTGTACATAATAGAAAAATATACTGTGTGTTAGAAACTAATATTAAATGGTTTGTAGATAAATTATTACTAAAATAAAACAGTTGTTTCGTGAAAAAAAGAATATAATTAATAAGTAATGACCTGTTTAGAGTTTAAGATGAATTGTTATACCCAAAAATACAAATTGTTGCATGATTTTTTAATCTTGCTTATACAACAAATAAAAGGAATAATAAAACGGAATTACTTTCAGTTCCTGGATTCATTTAATTATCATTTAACATTACTGCACGTCTTTCAGTAATACAGTTTTCCAAAATCCCTGGAAAAACACTGACACAAAGCATAAATCTTATTACTTACACTCATCTCGAAACTAGGCGCATACAGGCAACAATCCTTCCTTTAATTAAATTAATTTGAATTTTCTTTGTGATGATCTCCACATAATTGCCAAAAAACAAATTAATCATCACCATCTGCCGGTGCTATTACTCCTATTCGAACCCATCTAAGCCTTCCATACAAAATGCCCCAAAGTTATGTATACTGCCGCCTATCGGTCAGTGCCTAAAAATCCTATGGAAAAGAATACTGCGTTTCTCTTCTATTATTGATTTTATAACTTGTGTGATTTCACCTGTATTTAATGCTATTTTTGTCAATAATTAAGCTTAAATATAATACCTCATTTTTTCCGAGATTTGTGGTCCCTTTTCTGGCTCCAACTATCACCCATTTTGTCAAGAATCGAACATCGATAATCACTTAAGACTTACTGTTTTGAGCAGGTGATCCTACTCAGAATTCACGAGTCTGGATAACTTATATGACATTTGAATGTAATCTACGAGAGTTTCGATTTTTATACCGGATGTTTTCTAAGCATGGGCGCAAATTTAAGGGGATATTCTTTGTCAAAATAAAAAGAAAGATTAATATAAATTTATATCCAGAATCGCTTCATTTTGAAAATACAGGGTGTTGAAGTTTAGAAAAAAATTAATTTTCTTTGCTATTTAAAAAAAAATCTTAGGCCGATGTATGTGCCTCGTTTAGAAATTGTCTTTCAAATTTCTAGGAGTTTTTTAGTTTTAAAGTATACCTCACGTTCAAGCTCATAACTAAAAAAATTTTAATGAGACACCCTGTATATTATTAGAAGGTTGAATTCTACGATTCATTATTAACATTTTGAGTACAAATTTATTATATTTCTCATAAGGAAAAGGCAAGTAATCCCAGGACTCATGAAACTTTATAGGTTGAGTTTTCGCGAGAATTGGTGTGTTCTTTAGAAACGTGTAAAATGACCCAAGATGTACAATTTTATCCACTTTCGACTCCTCGTACAGAGAAGCCTATAGCTCTTACAGTTCCCGAGATATCTCCACTTGAATAGAGAAACTTCAGATAAAGCTTTAAATAAATCCAACTTTGAAAGGATTTTCAAGAGGCAAACTACTACTTCACAAGACTTATAGAATGAGGGATTTTATGTCCCTTAATAAGGGCTTCCCCAGTGCATCATATCCAAGAATCGCATGTCACACGTGCAACTAGAAATAAATTAGCCAAACCCAGAAAACTTGGTTCGAGCCCGGTTCAAGGGAACTTTATCCAGAGTTCAAGTCGAAGCACAAACACGCGCTGCTCTAATGTGATTTGTATCGTTTTAACGCATTTTATTCGTCGTTCAATTTATCTGTCAACACACTGTACTAATTAATTTTATCGATCTATCATCAGTGTCCGTCAAAGTTTCATTAGTTTTAGTGCACGGTGTCGTGATGTTGCTGCTTGACGCGCAAAAGAATACGCGAATTTCAGTCGTTGATCAGTAAATCGGGACAAAAATGAATCAGGATCAATGAAGTGATGATCAGGTCTGAGCAAAAAAATGTGAAATCTGCAGTGGCATGGGCCGGATCCGACATTATCATCAAGATCTGCACACCTTTTGAGCAAGAAAACGTGCCAGAGTTCGTCGATGATGGTCAGTGAATCTAGCATGTAAGCAAACCTTGAATTTCAACCCCTCTTAAAACGGAAAAAATTCAAGACTAACGAAAAAATTTAAAAAAATAAGTTTTGAGTCTACAGAACTTTATTCTTTAACCGTCACTTAAAGGTCCAGATACATGACTTTGGTGGCAGATATGGAACCAAAAAATGCCAAAACGGTGGCCACACTCACCACCGCGGTGGTGGTACCTGACAAACTGACAATGGTGCCCATGCACATGGATAAAATGAACTGGGCCAGGAACACCATGCTGGATACTATAGCCACATCAGTACCAAGGCCTCGGATTTGATGGGTGATCTGCCCTTGGCCCTCTTGGTTTACCTCAAACTATAACATATTATTGCGGCGATGACTAAAACCGCCCTTAAAACGATTTTAACTCACCACTCCCCTTGCGTGATAGTGGGCTACGATTAGATATGGCATAGTAAAGAGGGTGGAATACATCACCCCTGCAGTACCACTGAAGACGATCACCCCGATTTTGTTCCTCGTTAGAGCCATCAGGAACATGCCAGTTGAATAAGTCAACAACCCTCCGACGTATACCTTTTTAGCCCTAAAATAGTGAAGGTGCAACCACGATTACTGTAAAATCTAAATCAATCTGAACTTCTGTGGTAAATTGAAATTCCAATAGGTTAGTTCAGGTTAACCACTAATCCGTATTAATCTGAATTTAACACCACGTATTGTGAGAAATAGGAACTGAGGTTAGATGCTTTGGAACAAAATCAGGTCAATTCGGTTTACAGCAATATTTTTAAACTAAAGAGGAGTTTCGAGCGGAGTTGTTCAAAACGCAGCGGCGTCACAGCATGTTTGAAATTATAAAAAATTCATTAAAAGACATTTTAGTTGTCAGTATGACCATCACAAGGGAGCACTGCTTTTACTAAGTTTCCCCCAAAAAAAAATCAACAAAATGGCCTCATTGTTGCGATTAAAACTCCAGTGGCGGAGGGAGATTTTGGAGCTACAATGTTTAAAAACGATCTGTTATAAGAAATTGTTCAACCATTCGAGTCTGAGCTCTACAAAATATTACCCTGATTTTTAGATATCAATATCCAATATCCCTAATGTTTTCCTTAGCCATACGTACCCAAATTTTGTTATCAGTTTTTCGATCATGGTGGAATAACAGGCGCAAGATAGGGAATACATGGACATCCCCCAACAGCCAAACCTCACTCCTGACTCATACAATTCTCTTGAAGGAGACCCTTCAGGGGCCTAAAAAACTGTAAAAAAAATTTTTCGATGTGGATGAAAAATCACATACAGTGGGATCCCCGTTGAACACAGCTTCCCCAACAAAATCAGTGAAGTAAAGGGAGTAGCAGACATGCGCCATCCAGCAAAACAAGTTGGTCAAGCAAATCATCCTAATAGAATTCGGCATGTATATAATGCTTTGCAAGTAAACTTTAAGTGAAGCATTTGGATCTGGAGCAATGCTTTTTCTCCTCGGGGGAGAAGTATGATTGGCACTCTCTACGGATCCGTAACTCCTTTCTGAAGCATTCCCTATAACATCCTCCTCAAAGCTCTTGTTGCTCACCCCTCCCTCCTCCTGATTCTTTTCCGGTGACAAATCCAGGTTTGCCCTCAATTCCAGGAGGTGCAAGGGCATTTCTTTGAAACTGCTCACAGTATAGCTAACGCATACTATGAAGATCACAGTTATAAGAGTGAAAACTGCCCTTACGTGACCGCCTAACAGCTCTCCTATAAATATTGTTTAGACGTTAACAAAATTTAAAAAAAAAACATAAATACCAATAATGGTGGCATCCCAGTTAATCCCTCCTAAAGCATACCCCATAAACCCACCCAACCCTGCCATGATAGTGAAGGTACTTAGTCCCCTTGCATGGTCATCTGACGTGGTCACATCAAGTAAATAAGCCCTTGAAGGACTCTGACAAGCATCGGCGTCAAAATCAAGTAAAACAGTTCCTAGGACTGTGAAAAACACCCCCCAGGGGTGGGAATTATTGTATTTAGGGTATTCTGGATTATCAGCCATTAACCATGAAGTATTGGTGGTGGTAGAATAATTCAAATCGACCGGCACATTCCCCATCTTAGACCATAATCTTGGGCCTACTGGCTTTGTTTGCAAATTTCTTTCCACCGGACGTTGGTCGCCCATTAAATAACCCAGGAGTTCTCCATTAGGAACCAGTACCAAACCTGTAAAAACTTCAGCAAAAATCTTTTAAACATTCCTCCTACATACCTAACAGAACACCCAGTGACATAGCAATAATAAAAGGTCGCCTTCGGCCCATTATCAAGGGACAACGGTCACTCAAGGACCCCAATATGGGGGTGAGACAGAACCCCACTAAGGGGGATAACGCCCATACGAGGGTCATGTGCTGGTGTTGCACTCCAATTTGCAGCAATGTAGGGGATACAAAGGCGGTCTCTGCAGCATAGGAGAACTCAATGCCCATTACTGCTGCTGAAAGTCTGATAAGTTCTCTTCGAGTCTTGAGCCTAAATAGATATATATATGTAAATCTTTTATCTGACCTTAGTTTTTCCTTAATTTTGAATAGTTTTTTTTAATTTACTTTTCTCTTTTTTTTTCTTTTTTTTTCAATTTCTCGTTTATTTCAGCTTTGCTTTTCATTCAATTTTCATTTCTATTTACTACTAAAGTTTTTCCTCATTTTAAGTCTTGATTTTTTATTTGAGCTTAGTTTACTTTGCCTTGTGAACCCATTTTATCATGCAATTATTATGGCCTACATTTGAATACATCAAATGCAATTTGGCGTTGACTTGTGTTTAAAAGCGAACTATATCACAACGAAAATAATTAAATCATCTCAAAATCTGAAAAAGGTCAGTTATAGCCGAGGATAGAATATCAATTTAAGAACCAGGGCAAGTTTACCCAGGATCCAGTGAACTGAAATTTGCGAAAGTAGACATCAAAGCGTATTTTTTTAAAGATTTTCCGCATAAATAACTATCGTATGTTTCAGTTAATTACGGGGCACTAAAATATGCGCGGAAAACTAATAGTAAAAGTCTACAAAAAACTCACCTAAAAATATGTGAATAATCCTCAGGAGAATCCTTTCCCTGCGCCTCAGCAGACCCACCTGAAATTTTATTCACAAACCACTGAAAAATCCCCTGGGGGTGCCTCTCTTTCCATAAAAGGTAATTCTCTTGAAACCGATCCCTCAAAACGTGAAGATACCCTACCAACCCTTGGTACTCATATAATTTATCGGACATGGCTATTTTTGCATTTTTGAATAATTAAATTCACAAAACTCAATTTTGCTAGTTAATTAAAAGGCCCTTGTGCCTTGATTTAATAGGAGGTCATTAAGCAAAACAGAAAGTAAGTAAACTGGAGCTGTCCCTGGAAGAATCTGTTGGCACTATAGAGCACAGCACTGGAATTGACTTAGATTGGATTCTTTTCATTTTGCCTCTAACTTTAGAACAACCCTGGCAGCCAATTTCCAGGATAAATAATCCTGTTTCCCTCGGTCCTGCGCCGTTTATACGTCAAATAACATTATTTGAAAACAAGCAATATTGCCCTTTTTCCACGATTTAAATGACAATGGATTTGCGTAAATTCACTGGAACTGGATTTCTTCAATATAAAGCAAACTACCCCTAGGTCGCAATAATATAATTATGTTACATCCCTAGGGGGAATACACTGTAGACCAATTATTTCAGTCTTATCAGAAGTGCTTGGGAAGCCAAGAAAACTTAAACCAATTAGGATTAGTTTCACTGATCACAGAACCTTGATATATAGAGCTTATAGGAGAGAATTTTATAATTAACACTGAATTGTCGTCCTTCTGCCATAACACACTATCTCTAGTCAAAATATTTTTAAGGCAAAATACCTTTTGTGGATATCATGTAGAGGCACCAGAAAATAACTCGTTTTAAATTGCAAAGGTTGCATAATAACAGATCTTAATTCGGCAGAAAATTGTGAAAATTTATTACTCATTTTTAGCACATCAAATTTCCTTATTAAGTAAAAACTAATTGTAGTCAAGTACCTTCAAACTGTTTCAAAAGTGCGCTTATAATAACCATGATGATGATATACATTATCATGTGTCTTTTTGCACTGCTGCCAATGCTCCTGGAGGTCATTTTTCAGTTTTTAGTCAAAGAGACTTCTCTCAGATTTGAAATTTAAGAAAGAAATATAAAAAAAGAGGGAGAAGTTAAATGCAAAGAAAAGTAGCAAGAAAATGAGAAAAGGGAGAGAAAAAAAGAAACAAACTACAAAAAAGAACGTAATAAGGAACAATTAATTTTGTTGTATACGAATATAACAAAGTAAGAAATGCGAAAGGAAAATGATGTAAGACCGAGAAGAAATACGACAATCATCAGCGATTTTACCGCTACAGTTATTAATAGGTTCCATAATTTTTCAACCGACCTATATCAACTATAAAATCCCTATAGAAAACTTTAATAATCGCAATTACCGTTATAATTTTTATTTCATCTTACATGATACACAATAATGTAAATTTATGTTGACATTTCGCGGAAAAACCCAACAAAGCCTCGATGCAGACCATTAGAAATGGAAATTTCCATTTCCACTACCAATGGTAAAATCGCATAAAAATGTTATCTATTAAAGCTTAAATACAGTGGGTTAAAGCACAAATTTCCATGAGAAGAAAATATGATAAGAAGCAATATGTCTTCAGACTCTATACCATATGAGAGATCATAAAGACCGGATTTTGTTAGAAGGATTTGTCCATCATTTTAGCATGATTGCACCCATTGTAACCACATTCACAGCGCTGAGGC
The DNA here is from genome assembly GCF_039881205.1 of Euwallacea similis. Lineage (NCBI taxonomy): Eukaryota > Metazoa > Arthropoda > Insecta > Coleoptera > Curculionidae > Euwallacea > Euwallacea similis. The sequence continues at coordinate 6,375,379 of NC_089613.1, forward strand.
AGCATAAACTATACACCAACGATATAGTTAAACCATTATGATAACTTATAGCTGAGTTTAAATTTTAGCACTTCATTAGATCCAATTATCCATGAATAATCATAATTCGTTTGCTATGAATGTATTTGCGGAATATCACTTTTTGTTTGCTGACATCTCCAAAGCTTTTGATTTTTGTCTTGAGGACTCGTTTCAAAGTGACAAGTTTTACGAAGGATACGCGGACTATTTACCAGTTAATAATTTTTTACTAGACTCAGTTGCAGACTATGGCTAATAGCAATAACAAGGAGGTTAAGAAAAAAAGGGTGTGTATTGATTTTGAAATGGAGTTGCCCCTGATACAACATACATATAACGGTGAGTGTCATTTAGCACTACCTAATTGATTTTCTTGTAAACTTTATACATTTTTGAAACACGAAAAGGCGGGAAATTATTAGGAAATAACGAAAATCTGCAAGAGTCAAGGGGAATTTGGTTACTAATTCCAAGTTACATATGTATATAGGGTATTTGGAAAAGTTGGTACAAAACTTAAAGAAGTGAATGTAGAGCCAAAAGTAGTAAAAACAGTTTCTATAAACATTGGTCGTACAGAGCACCGTTACTGAGATATGGCCACCCAAAGGGGTCCTATCATTTTGATATTTGTTAAAATAACTTTCTTTTTGATTAAGATAATAGAATGAAAATTGTAGGTAATAACCATACAATAAGGGTCTTTAACTATCATAAGTTTCATCGAAACCAATTATAAATAAAAGGAGTTTTTTAACTACCATAAACAGAAATTTTTAGATTTTTTTTATTCCTGTTAATTATCAAGCAAAAAATATTATTTGTTAATGAATTCGATTTTTTTGAAGAAAAACTTCTCTACATTTTCTTTCAAATATTGCGTAGTTTAGTCAAAAATAATTATTTTTTAAATAATGTTAAATAAAGGCTCAGGATCGTAATATTTTTACATAGTAGGTATCTTTCACGGTTTTCAATGTAGTGATTGTTACTTTCGTGTGCTATCATTTAAATTCTTACATTTCTGTGGTTTCTTAATTGTGGTCTTTGTGCTTGACTTTGCATTACGTTCTATTTTTTTATGACCATGGACCATCATGCTTTTGGTAACCGTGAATGTACTTATAAAATATTCATTAAAAATATGAAAGTGACAATCACTATAATGAAAATGTTACCGTGAAAGATGCCTACTACGTGAAAATATTTAAAAATGTTATTGTTTTGGGTTATGCGTAATTTAAAAAATAATTATTGCTGATTACGCTATATTCGGAAAAAAAAGTAGAGAAATTTTTCTTCAAAAAAGTCTAATCAGTTAAAAAATAATATTATTCGTTTGATAGTTCAAAAGAATAAAAAAATGTTGGAAGATTTCTGTTAATAGTAGTTAGAAAACTATCCTTATTTATAATCGATTTTGGTGAAACTTATGATAGTTAAAGACTCTTATGGTATGATTATTACCTACAATTTTCATTCCATTATCTTAATCAGAAAGAAAATTATTGTAAAAAATATCCAAATAATAAAACCTTCTTGGAGGGTTACATCTCAGTAATGGTGCTGTGTCGGACCAATGTTTATAAGAACTTTTTTAAATATTTTTGGCTCTAATTTCCCCTCTTTAATTTCTGTAGCAACTTTTTCAAACACTTTGTATAAAATCGGATTTGGGGCATCCGTACATACAGGATTGAATAAGTGTTTGATATTTCATAGGGTGATTTTTCAAGTAGTTTTAAGATAGAAAGTTCTTATAAACATGTGTCCTAGCTCGTTTAGTTTTCAAGGTACGAGTAATCAAAGTTGAAAAAATGAATCACATATCTTTGATATCTTTCGATCTCTTCCAGCTGATTTTACAAAATTTCGTATCCGGGGGTTTTTTGGGATAAAAAATTCAAATTTATCAACGATTTAGTTGTGTCTTCTAAAAAGCGCAACAAGAGACCTTTAAGGGACTTTTAATTTTTGTTGTTTTTTGTGTTTTGTGTGATGCGTTCCCGGAAGAAAATAAATAAAAAAGTAGGCTGAAAAAAGTTTAAGTAAATTATCACGTAAATTTAACCTAAAAGTTTGAAGAAAATTATGATAATTGTTTATTATTTTTTTATGACTTTAAACTTAAATTGTGACGAAAGCACTGCTCTTTAAGTAAATTATAGTAATTATTTGTCCTCAAAAAATAACAAATTTTACTAATTCAGAAAAAGTCGACATACAATTTACGTGTGGGCTTGCTAATGGGAATGCGGATGAAGCGAACAATTATATGAAGAACGATATCCGAATCCCCACCTCAAAAACATTTTCAAGAATTTACACTCGTTTAAGTGAAGCAGGATCTTTAAAAGAATCCAGCCATCTTTCGGGAATGCATCGAACGGTACGAACACCCAAGATTGAGGAAGCAGTTCTTAATCAAGTTGAGGAACATCCGGAAAAAAACACCAGAAAAGTAGCGTCAACATTGAATAATTCCCTCTTTCTGGTATGGAAAATTCTCACTGACAATATACTATATCCATACCATATTCACAAAGTGCAAACTCTTTTCCCTCGTGCCTTTCCGTTGTGTATTAACTTTTATGTGCGGTTTTGTCAAAAACTTATACAAGATCCTTTATTTGGCACTAAAATCCCCCTTCCACAATAATTATTTATGATCAGAAGAAAATCCAAAGACATTCGAAGAATTCACATTTTCAAGAACAATTCTCCGTAAATGTCTGGGCTGGAATCCTTGGGGATTTTTTGCTAGGTACATTCTTCCTTCTTGCAATACTTAATGGTGAAAATTATTGTCGGTTTCTAGAAATCAGCCAGTTTTATTTGAATATGTGCCAATTTTGCTTAGAAGGGAAATGTGGTTCTTACATGACGATGCACCGGCAAATTTTAACGTTTAAACACAAGAATTTTTAAATCAAAATTTTAGCAATCGATAGATCGATCAGAGTGGATCCACATCGTGGCCGCCTAGATCACCAGATCTTAATAGTTTGGTTTTTTTTTGGAGTGGGGCTATCTAAAAACTTTAGTGTTCCAATGGCCCATTAAAAATGAAGAAGATCTCAGAAATAAGATAATAGAATTATGTCAAACGATTCGAAATACTTCTGGAATTTTTCAGAGAGTTCGCAATTTAATGAGGTATTTGAATGCATACATAGCGCAAGAAGGAAGACATTTTCAACACTGATTGTAATTTTTATTATTTATCTAGCCTTATTTTGTAATATTTTAAAAAAACAAATTATTATCATTGCAAAAAATCATACTATTATATTTTGACTAAAACTAATAATATTTAATTTTTAAAGTGCTATTTCCTTGTTTCTATTTATAAAAAGTAAGATAGTAAATTATTTTAGCACTTTTGGATGATTAATATGTATAATCAGTTTTATATGTGTTTTTCTCGTTAACCGTTCCTTTTAGCTACGGCAATAAGGTATACTTTTCTTAAACAGGCAAGGTAAAAAAAAAAATTTTTCTGCTCAAAAGTGGCGTACAGTGTGACACAAAAAAGTTGCAGCTTTTTAAAAGTGCTCTAATGATCGCTTATGGCGCCTTCTAGAAGATACAACTAAATCGTTGATAAATTTGAGTTTTTTATCCCAAAAAACCCCCGGATACGAAATTTCCTAAAATCAGCTGGAAGAGATCCAAAGATATGTAATTCATTTTTTCAACTTTTATTACCCGTACCTTGAAAACTAAGCGAGTTAGGATACATGCTTATAAGGCCTTTCTATCTTAAAACTACTTGAAAATCACCCTGGGAAATATCGAACACTTATTCAATAACAGCCTGTGTATTTTATGGAACCTTGAGCATAATCCCTACATCAAACATTATTTCCTCCTTCTCTAATAATAACAAACCCTCTGTTTGATAAAGAAGCCCCTGCTAGAAAGGAGGAGGCACCCGAATTAGCTCACCTCTAAAATCTCTCAACAATCCCTGATTTAAGAAACAACAGCCGTAGCGGCTGGATTCTCTCGAATTTAATAAGTGATAACCAAAAAAGCTGCGTTCTTTTGGGAATTTTGGACTTTTAACTTGAAATCGTACGGAAATTTGATTTGATTGAAATTGAAATTTTATTGAAAAATCTTTGATGTGTCATTTCTCGGTTCAACGGAGTGATATTAATCCTGGACACCTTGATCGAGGCTCTGGAGTCTTGGAAAACGAAAAAGATTCCGCAAATCCGTTAGGGTCATGAAAGGAATCCAGGCGGTTAATTTGAACAATTTTTTAAGACGATTGCGCTGCGTGTTCCTGAGATATTGGCGTTGAAGATACGCACCTTAAAAAAAACTTACCTTATGCGTGTGTTATAGGCCTCTGTGTTTCATCGATCGATCCCATGACACTCGGACATACGAAGCTATTAAACAAATGAAGAACTAAGAATAGAATCAGAGTCCATTAAAATGTACTATTCCAGTTCGTTTAGAATTGTAAACATCGCCTTGACCTCCCTCTAAATTAACCCCAAAAGAGGGGCGAAAGTACTAAGGGATGTTAACACGCGATCGACCTTGTCTTTCTCAGTTTTTTTGCTTGTTTTTGTTCTTGAAAATATTATTAATATGTGTCTGCTTCCTTATGATTGACTAATCGATTTCCGAGATATTTATAGAGTAATGTCAACAGGACTTTCGGTGTTACTGCGATAGCCATTTGACGTTTGAAAGTTGCGATAAGAGGGTTCTTTTGTTTACCGGACTTTTTTTTCATTTTTCCGGTATTTTCTTCATAACGAAAGTGAACTATCCGAAAAGGGACTTTTAGATGTTGAGTAAGGAAACGATATTGTTGCTATCTTGCTTATTCTGATGCGAATTCTGTTGTGCTTTTAGTTGTTTTGTATGTTTTCTTGTGAAGTCTTACTGATGATTTCTCACAAATTTAGTTAATTAAATTACGTTGAAAGAGGCTGAATCTAAATGAAATAAACGAGAGAAACCTAGTCAACTTAATTATCAAAAAATTATGCGCCACAACTATTAACAGCCAGTCACAAAAGTTTTTTTTTTTTTTAATGTTTGTAAGTTTGCTTTTTTACTTAAATTTAATTAGAAATACCTTTCAAATTAACATTGGCAATGTTCCTAGGAACAAAAAAGACTACAATCATTTGAGGTGTTTTATTTAAACAAAAAAAGATGGAACGTTATTAGCACCAAAAAATTATATCAAAAAAGTCTCCATACACTTTAAGAAAATCCTATTAAACATTATTAATCGTTAATCCTTATCCTATTGGCCTGTGCAAAGTTTTTCTGGAAACCAATGAATCGTCACCTTTAAGTCTGTGTTTTTCTGATAGAGTAATAGAAATAAAGTGAGTAGTAAAAACTACCAAATTCCAATTTATGTTAGAAAAATCATCGTAGATTTATGGAAAAAAATTCCTTTAGAAATATGCTAAATTAATTGAAAAATCCCATGCCACTGTACAGGATGTTCCATTTTCGTTGTAATCGTGGGATATCTTGGTTATTAGCAAAGATAAAGAGATGCGGTTTTCGTGAACCTGTGTCACGTTTTAGTGAAACTAATGATGACAGAATTGATCCAGCTATCTTAGTTGTTGCATTACTGGGCGTTTTTGAAAATATATATTGTATTTTGCCCCCTCCCCCCCTCTATAGTTTTAATATGCGTCAAGTTATTGAAAATGTAAAAAACGATGTCGGATAGAGATTTTTTACGTAGAATTCAGTAGCGTACTCAGATTTTATTTATAACTCATACCTTTCGAGATATAGACCAAACTTATGTTTTTTTAATAGGACACCTGCATATTTTTACCTATTTTGATTCCTCTAATTTTCCCCATTCCCAAAATATAAAACTTGATGTAGTTATTTCAAATAATAATGTCACGAATTAGCACTTCCTGCTAAAATAGTTACTAGAGACAGCCATATTTAAAACAAAATAGTTAGTAACAATTATAATTGTCAATAATTAGATTAACAGGTAAAATCTAATTAATAGTATGCATTATGAAAGGGCACAACATATAATCTAATTTTTAGAACATGAATATATGTATTACTAACAAAAACAAATTTATCATTTTTTTTTAACTGCATAATAATATAATTAAAGCAAATGTTCAAACTGATTTCTGTTCACGTCTTCATTCATATCCAAACATTTTTCACATAGTTTGGATATTCTCTTTAAGACGTTTAAAACTATTACCGGGTGCCTTTTTAGGTATTAGAAAGGTTCCTCTGTAGCAATGCGCAAACCATCCATATTTTCGTCTTCGATAAATCCTGTTTTTTAAATATCTCCATGAAAATAAATCTAAGATAAATATATAAATTATATATATTTAATTATGGCTAACTCTTGATCATGACACACTATACGTAATGTCCACTTTCAGAAAATGTCAATTTGTGACATTATTATTTGAAATAACCACATAAAGTTTTGTATTTTTGAAAATGGGGAAAATTAGGGGAATTATAATAGATAAAAATATACGGGGTGTCTCATTTAAAAAAAACTTAAAAAAAAAAAAGTTTGATCCATATCTCGAAAGGTATGAATTATAAATAAACTCTGAATACGTCACTGGATTCTGCGAAAAAATCTTTATCCGACACTGTTTTTACATGATATAATATATAATATTTTCATAAACGCCCTGTAACGCAACAACTAAGATAGCTGGACTAATTTTGTCATTTTTAGTGAAACTAAAAATGACACAGGTTCACGAAAATTGCATCTCTATCTTTGCTAATAACCAAGACATCTCACGATTACAACGAAAATGAGACACCCTGTACGGTACATAATAAATCAATACAAAGCTATTGGTTCCTATAAAGTGTGGGCACGCTCTGGTCAATCCAGGAAATTAATTGCACGAGAAGAGTCTAATGTTGTGAAAAAAATGAAAATTAATTCTAAAATTAGCATTCCAAAACTCGCATAAAATGTCACACAAGAAACCTCAAAAAACGTTAATTTCAAACAATTAGAAACTGCTTACATGAAACGAGTTATAACGGTCGTGTTACGAGAACAAAACCAATGATTTAAGAAAAAAATCGAAAAAAACGTTTAGAATTTATCTAAAAATGTGCTATCAAAAGCAATGAGCTTTGGGAAAGCGTTATCTATACTGACGAAACCAAAATGCACCTTTTTGGATCAAATCGCCGAGATAAAGCCTGGAGGAAAAAATACTTCAAAAATGCTTCAGAAAAGCTTCAAAAATTGAAGACGTGTATCCCATAGTGAGTTTTATTGTGGGGGTGAATGTTAGCGAATGGAACAGGTAATTTAGTTTTCATTGACGGTATTTTGGACCAATATGTCTATTTAAATATTCTAAGGAATAATTTAAAACAAAGTGTTCAAAAACTTGACCTTGAGGGGCGTTATTTGTTCCAGTAAAATAACAATCCTAAACACACAGCTAGGCTTGTTCATGAATGGATAATCCATAATGTCCGTCAACAACTTCACACACCGCTGCAATCACCAGACGTTAATCCAATAGAACACTTATGGGAAGAATTAAAACGTCGAGTGAAAAAACACCAAGTTACAAATAAGGAAGATTTTAAAAATAAAGTAATACAAAAAGTGGCAGGATATTCCGCCAGGGGTTAAAAGAAAGCTTGTACTCAGTCTTCCAAGGCTTGATGCCATTATTAGGGCAAATGGCAACTATACAAAATGTGACACTTAAAGAAAGTTACAATTTTTCATAATAAACGTTAGTGTTTGGAGACAAATTTGATATAATTTCTTGTTGCTAATATAGTTCCATCTTTTTTTGTTCAAATAAAGTGTTTCAAATTATTGTAGTTTTAGTTTTTGTTCTTAGATAGATTGCAAACATCAACTTGAGAGATATTTCTACTTAAATCTAAATAAACAAACAAACCTACAAAAAAAATTGAAAAAAGACTATATTGTAGATAGAGACTTTTCTTGGCTGACTGTATTTCAGTACCTGCACAATTGTGTGATTCACATCGCTTAAGTTTCATTGAAAAACATAGCGATTCCTCTATAAACTCTGAAATTTTCATCTCAATAGTTTATTTTTTGGAGCCATAGTAGAGCCGGGCTTAAGTGCCCAACTTTCAGATGAAAAGTGATGTTTTCAAAAAAATTCTGCACAGAGAACTTTTATTTGTAGCTGAAATTCTTCACGTTTTCACGTCTAAACTTTTTCCTAAATGTAAAGTGTGTTTGAAAATTTTCAAATAGTTTAGCATAAATTTAAATGATTTAAACTAATTTAAACGCCAAAGCAATTAATAATCTCTATGAAATAGTATTAGATTCGAACGTGGTTTATCAAAACATAGAGTGATTTAAACCAATTAATATCAGTAAACACGATATAAATTGATTTAATCTGATTTACACATAGGAGTAAATAATACTACCTGCGACATAATGATATTTGGGATCAAAATTTAAACTACTTTAGGCATTAAAGGCAGTGCGAGTATTAGCAAAATGGCTTTAACTTGATTTAACATGATTTAACATGATATAAAGCGATTTAGACTTTTTCTAATCAGGAGATAAAAATAAAGTTCATTTAATATCGGATGAAATAGTAATATTATACATGCGAAATGCATATTAAATTTAACATAATTTGACATATTTTAAGCAGTTTTATGTAAAACTTGAGGAACATTCGCATTCCACTTACTTAACTTTAAACTAATTTAAGGTTCAAAGTCCACTAATTGTCTCAAAAAAGAGGGTTTTTGTATATTTTTTAAAGTTTCTCTGCGTTATTTCTATGTAATTTCCCCTCGTTTATTTTACCATGAATGTCGTTGAAATAAGTTCTTTGAAACCTGTTTGAGCTAATATTTATCACCGATTGATTGGAAATTGAGTCATTCACGACAACATACTTACGCAGTCACCTTTATTACTTTATTACGCTCTCCCTTATACAAGTGGACTTTTCAAGAAACCCAATTGCTTTTAATTAGTAATTATGACCCAATTCGATCAATGAAAACGTGCCAATGAAACCAAAGGTCGAATAACACAATAGCTTACGCACTTTTTTCAATCAAGACAGTCCGCTTCGTCCTGTTCAAGAATAATTTTTCATTTGTCCTTAAAAGCGGTTTTCCTGCACTAAAAATACATAAATAAATTAAGTATCTTAACAGAAGATTTATTGGTCGACTCAGAATTAAGGGCGTTACGCCACTGGCTTTGAATTTTAAAACTGCACACAGGAAAAACCAGGAGAAATGCAAGTGTTCTTGTATTTGTCGGAAAAAGAGAGTTTTCGGGCTTCCATTGATTAAGTTAGAGCCACTATGGAAACCGCTAGTTACCTCTGACCTACTATAGTAATAGTGTGACCATTTAACTGGTACAATTTAAACAAGTACCTCGTATGGAAGAAGCAATTTCTGTTTTTGCAAAAACTCCCGATGAACTTGAGATAGCAATCGATAATGCTCTGAAAAAAAAACAAGGTACCATGTACAATGCGAAGGTGAGAAGTACCACCGTCCAGTATAACACCCAAACATGCTAAAGAGATTTAGTTATTTGATTTTCGGAATCAATGTTGAGTGGTACTCCATATGTGACGTTTCGTTGTTTATTGATTGGTCTATCGTGGTGAATAGTGCGGTGATCACCAAGGTGGAGGTTAACAAGGATTTTTGATTCAAAATAATGGGTTAGTATTGGTACAAAAAAATTTAATTTATCGAACCTTCTTATTTAACCCTTGGGGTGAATTTAAACATCTACTTTTTATGAGCCCCTTTTGAGACAAGTTCCATCTCAAATTCTCCCAACTTTCCATTCAATTAAATACAGAAATCGTAAGTTTCAAGTCTCCTTTTTTTGTAGGGCTTGATTTCATCGAAGGACAAGGCGAAGACTTCGAGAGGGCTTTAGAAAGTACTGGTAAGTATATCTCTTATTTAATTGTTCGTTTATTTTTAATAGAGAGCAATTTATGACTATGTAATCGGCTTTAAGGAGATTTAGCGGAATTTTGGCGAAATTTCGTCATTATAAATTCAGAACTGCCGCACAAAAAAATTGGGCCTACACTTGAAAAATGAAAAATTGAACTCCGCTACTAGAAGTTTTACTTCCACTGCTCCTGATAATGATAATAATTTGCCTTAAATTGGGATTTGTTCATTTAATATTTTCAATCCATCTCAATAAAATTATGGATTCGGCCCCAGTTATCCGAATTTTTTTGTTAAAAAAAATTTGTACCACCCCTGAGAAACTATTATTACTATAACTAAAAAGCTATAATTACTCTCCCAATTACCCCTAGGCTTGCATTGCGTTTTCATGTAGACTATAATGGCATGGATTCCAAAATATCCTATTTTGAAGTGGAAAACAAGAAAGTTAGTGCCGCCACTGAACATTGCTAAATGGTTTAAATTATTCTTTCTCTAAAAAAACTTATTGTTCTATTTAACAAAATCCATTAGCGTACGTGCTAATTTTTATATTCTAAATTTACAAAAACAAGTGATTTGTGCAATGAAGAATCGCAAATTTGGTACCGCCACTCAGAAGCTTGTGCAGAGCTACATATTTTTTCCCTATCATTCTTACATAAATCCGCACTGTTACAACTCGAAAATGTGTACTTATGCTATAATTTAAAATCTTCACATCGAGATCTTAAAAATGGCTACAAAAAAATTCCTTTCAAATTGTTAAATTTCTATACTAACCATTTTCGAGTTCCCTTCAAATTTCTCAAGATGGCGGCTGACTGATGGGTGTGGCACCCCAGCTTTCCCGCCATCTTGAACAACAAAATCATTTTCAATTTCATTAAATTCTACTGCACTTGACCCAGAAAAGGAGGTTCTCCCATAAACAACAAAGTCTCGCTAGGTCATGGCAGTACTGCAGCCGCATGGTAATGGGCCGGTACCACCTTGAGTAGTCAATAAATGCATTACGAGTAACGCTTGTCTTCCTCTTATTTACAAAACAAATTTTCATTGACAAGGCGACCGGTTTTCGGTGGAAAGGTCATGTGAGAACTGTCAGGAACGCGAATTGGTTTCTGATGAAACCGATAACGACGAATGCAAATAGAGTGCGACATTATTTGGTCAAAATGTTGGTACTTTGATTAAAGGTACGCTAAAGTGGTCGTAAACAATAGCCTGATCATCGGAGGAACATTAACGGGCGAAAAGTCCATTTTACAGATTCTTTCCAATCTTAAGGTTTTTAGGGCTCCGTCCTGAATAAAACTTTGTGAAAACGGTCTAAACATTCGGAAAAATTGGTAGTTACGCCAATGTAGACTATTATGAAATATTGACAACCTTTAGGAGAAATGAGGAAAACATTCAGCTCCAGTGGAGACATGAAATTTTCCTTGGGTAAAATATGGCACGCCAATGAAGTTTATATGGAAATATTGTGTAGCTCTAAGGGTGCCTTGATAAAAAAAAAGGATAAGGAGCTTTACAGTGGCGGCACCAAATAATTGTTTATTTTCGTTGTGCCGCACTTTTATGGTTCTTGCAGTTATAATAAAAATGTGCTATTCTTCAAATTCTTTATGATTTACTCTTCTTGTTTTTTGCAGGATTTGGCAGATTTCATTTCTCTCTTCTGGCAGTATGCGGCCTCATCTATTTAAATACAGCCGTAGGGATAACGATCATTTCCTTCGTCCTACCATCCGCGACCTGCGACTTTCAGATGTCCTCATCCGACAAGGGATGGTTAACTGCAGCTCCTATGCTTGGTAAGTCCATCCTCAGCGTTTTAATTAGCAGATAAAGTTGACAACGCATTAATAATTCCAACCTAAACCCGCTAAAGCCGACCATCTTTAATTACTTTTAATTACCTCAGGGAAATGTGGCAAAAGACCAATTTCGTCTGCATTAACGGAATTGGTATCATAACAATGACTGATGGTTTTCATATCTAAAGGGACCATTAACGCATAAATAATTAGATGTTCTTACGATCGATTTTTGAAATATGTGCACTCTCTATAAGTTTACACTCTCTTCGTCCTTGATCAATATTTAAGGGTTAAAGGAGGTATATTTAGATTCTAATCCTTGATATAGAGGGTGGAAACACGAGTCCGCTCTGTAAAATTCATGATAACCCAGTTTGGTGGAATACAAAACACCCACTAGAAGCTAGAAAATGAAGGGATTATTCACATGTTTAGACTAATTTTAACTTGTTAAAGTTGCAGTAATTAGAGCGTTTCCAGAGAAATTCTCAGTTATGTAATGAGAAATTTTCATTAAAGGGTTGCAAAGACTCCGTTGAATACGCAAAAAAATCTATTTTTGGCAATTAAAATAGAAAAACTATCGCCACTATTAGAGGCATATTGGAATTTGTTCACAATTACTCCTCTATATTTTTTCATCTCCTTGTTCATAACCATCTCCATAGCTGCAACTGCGTTTTTCAAAATAATTAAAAACGTAGTTTACATAATACAATCTGGGTTTTACAATTAAATTTGAAATATTCCCTCCGCCACTGATATTTACCCTGATACAAATTACATAGTTTCTCCCAATTACCTGTCCAGGAACACCATATTTCATGACCAACTACCGGTGTCGGTGCATTTTTTAATTAAAAAAAATTGTTTAGATGCCCCAAAAAGCCCCATTCGATATAATTAAAATGAATACATTGAGTGCCGCCTCTGGGGTACCGGTAAGCATATACACTGCTCTCCATCTCACGGAAAACTTCATAAGCGTAGATGCCCCTTTTTTTTAAATTAAAATTTCCCAAATCGAGCAGTTCAAAGTTACAAAAATTTACCTGCTTCGCAAATCAAAATTAAAAATTTAGTACCACCACTGAAATATTGGAAAACGATTGAATATTTTAGCAACTTAGCTTCCAACACTCTCAATATACTTTGCCAAAAGATACATAAGCGTACGTGCCGTGTTTTTGGTTAGTTGATAGGTCATAGAAATCTTCATTGGCGTAGATGCTGATTTTCGCAAAATTACACTACATCTTGACAACAAAATTCTTCTAATAAACTATCAATAATTCTAATATGATTTGGCCTTATTTTCTTATCCAGGAATGGTAATTGGCTCATATTTCTGGGGCTGCCTGGCTGACACAAAAGGCAGAAAGACGGTCCTGATTGGGGCCCTGCTCATGGATGGAATCTGCGGCCTTCTTTCTAGTATCTCCCAAGTTTACTGGCTCTTCATGTTTCTGAGATTCTTAAACGGATTCGCGTAAGCGTCCCACCAATACCTCTAAATACCTTGAGGAATATGCTTTTTCCGCGCTTTTTTTCCTGTTCTTGTTATTAAGTTTCTTCTCTCTTTTAGAATTACTGGGGCCATGGGCATATGCTTCCCATATTTGGGCGAATTTCAGCCTGGAAAATACCGGGAAACCATTCTATGTTGGATGGAACTATTCTGGACTCTAGGAGTAATCGTTCTTCCTGGTATAACTCTTTACTCCTCACGATTCTTGTTTCACTAAATATCCATTCCAGGAATCGCCTGGATAATAATTCCAATGGAATTCGAGTACATCAGCGACAACAACTTCAAATTTGCCAGTTGGAACTTATTCGTGGCAGCCTGCGCAATCCCCAGCATCTTCATAGGACTATGGCTGTTTTTTTTCCCCGAAAGCCCTAAATTCCTCTTGGAATGTGGGGAAGCTGATGCAGCCCTAGACGTGCTCAGAGACATGTATTCCAGCAATTATAACGATGACGGGGCCAATTTTCCCGTACGCAGCTTGAGGGAGAAGGTGCGCACTCTCAGTGTGGTCTCTCAGCAATCTACCAGAAGCATCAGAAGTCTGAGGATCAGAAAACCGAAGGAGCTGAAGCTTTTACTCAGAGAAATCTGGGAGCAAACTAAGGCATTGTGTAAGCCCCCGCATTTGAGGTACACTGCGATCACTTGTGCTATACAATTTGGTCTAACTACCAGGTAGAAAAAACAAAACTATTTCCAAGCCAAAAAAGATTTTCTTTAAAAGATCTATTCCAGTTACTACACCTTGATGATCTGGTTCCCAGAACTCTTTTACCGATTCGAGGAATTCGAGAGTATTAATCCCAATCAAAAAGCAAGAGTCTGCCAAGTTTCCTCAGTTGTGGTCAGCTCCAACAGTACTATTGGTGCAGCAGAGTTCTGCGGAGAACCAATTGCAGACTCAGTGTTCTTGCACACCCTTATAATAGGGTTGGCCTGCATCCCCACTAGTTTTTGGTTGCCGCTATGCGTGCACAGATTGGGGGCCAAATTTTTCCTAGGTACGTCCCTGCTCTCTTATTCATTTATTTAGTTATTTATTTAACTATTTATTTTAACAGTATTTAGTCTGCTAGTCGCAGGATCGGTGACTATAGGGCTGTACTTCGTTGATTCTACAAATTCCAACCTAGCCCTTTCCTGTATTTTTGAAGCATTGACAAGCTTGGGTATTAGTACTGTGTACTGTGTCATGGTGGACCTTTTTCCTACTAATCTGAGGTTTGTACCATGTTCCAGACATTTTATTAATATATACCAGTTTACAATAGATGCAATTCAAGTCGGTAGTAATAATTGAAGTGTATTAGGGGAAATTTAATGAATTGAAAGAGGTCAAAAAGGGTCAATTTACCGCCTGGACCGGGGAACTTTTAAATTCTGCAATTCTTCAACTTTATTCATACATACAAAATTGGAGCACTGCCTGCTCTGTTCGAGAAATCCAAAGTCGTAAGTATCCTCAAGTCTAGGAAGAGCGGATGTCGCGCATCGAACTACTGACCAATAGCATTAAACTTTAGGATACTTTAGGAAAAACACAAAATTCAGAGGCGTACATAACAGTAAATATCTTTTAGGGTAATGGCGGCTGCACTATCTCTCACATTCGGAAGAGGAGGCGCGCTACTAGGCAACCTCCTCTTCGGCTTCCTCATCGATCTAAATTGCGTAGTTCCTATCGTTATTTTTGCAGTCATGCTTTTCGGTAAGTCACTTTTACCTCCCTTAAAATGGTAATTTGACATCAGTTTAATTACTTTAGGAAGTGGGCTCCTCTGTCTGCTCCTACCCAACACTGGAGAAGGGGCTTTGGACTGAAACTATAAGGAACACAACAGGAATACTCGTCTTTTGGGTCTCAATACATTCTAGATTTTGAAAACTTTATATGGAAAATTCCAGTATTTTAGCAGTATAGTTAAAGCGACAGTTGTCACCTGGTTTACATTCCTCTCTTACGATCTGTGATTTAAAAATGTAAAAATGGCAATTTTGTAAAGCCAGCCCTGATCGTTAATTACGACACATATTGGACCTTTTTTAAGTAAAAATGAGTAATTTTTTAAAGTGACAAAGCACAAACCGAATACCTATATTTTTCAATTCACGGATTCTTATATGTGATATTAAACTGTAATTGTAAAATATCTAATAGGCAATAACAAAGGCAAATGCTGCTGTTACATTGATTTAAGGCCGTCTGCATCAGCAACAGATAAGGTTAATCGCTGAGATGTCACGGAAAAGAGTAACTAGTAGTTAAGAGATTTCGGCTTACTCGGAACCCAAATTAAGCTATTTAGTTAGAAATACATATTATTATATACTTATTAGATTTTAAGTTGTAAGCAACATCATATTGTACAGAAATAAATTCATATTCTCCACATACAGGGTGTCCCTGAAATGGCTGTAACGCTTGGCCAAAAATTTCTGAGCCAAAAATAAGGCATTTTAGGAAAACTTACCTACGAGGATGAATCAAATATGAACCGGAATAATTTTTTTTATTTATTGGCACAAGATCCAAAAGTGAAAAATACGTATTATTTTTCTGCATAATCCTGATCTAAGAATAGATTTTCCCATCGCATTAGAAGTTTCTTATTGCCGTTATAGTAAATAAAAGCGGGGTGTATTTGCAACCAATTGCACACGAAGCCCTCAACAGTTTCATGGCTGTGGAATCTTATTCCTCCCACTGAAACATGTAATAATCACAGGGGGATAAGTCTGGAATATAGAAAGGATGTTCCAATGTTGGCCAGTGAATTTCTGCCAACTTTTCACGAGTGATGTTAGCCGTTGTTTCTGTCGGAAGACGACGCATCCATCCGGTCGAAATTTTCCAAAACCCTAGCTGATCTGTAATGATGGATTAGGCACTCCCATAGCTTATGCCTACCTCACTTGTAATATGAGCAATTGTTAATCAGCGATCACCATCGAAAAAGCAGCTGTTATACTCAGTTAGACTGGTCCGAAAGAGGTAAGCGAGCCGCGTTCTCAACTTTTCTCGTCTCCTTAGACATTTTTTAAGCCATTCGTACGCCTAAGTGTTCTTCAAAGTCCTCCGAAGCGTGCTTTAAGTCTTTAAAGGATTTCCGCTGGTTTTACACTTTTACGTGTAAGAAAATTGATAATAACGCGTTGCGTCACCTAAGGGTGTACTTCGTGCCCATTCATGGTGATGCCAACTGAAAACGCGGCCTTCAGAGACCAAGCAGAGTGGAAGTGGTCTTGTGATATCTCTACTTATCACTCCTAGGGCTCCCTCCCGATGCTCTACTAGACGCACGAGAGAAAATCCGGTTTATACTTGATTCGCCCTTGTATATCCAATATTGCTTCTTTTTGCCGCCACAGCGCGGCAA
The DNA here is from genome assembly GCF_039881205.1 of Euwallacea similis. NCBI lineage: Eukaryota > Metazoa > Arthropoda > Insecta > Coleoptera > Curculionidae > Euwallacea > Euwallacea similis. Next base: position 6,392,109 of record NC_089613.1, read on the forward strand.
AGTTCTCAAATTAGTATAGTTTTTTTTTAACTGCTAAACGCTTTAATCGATTTTCACTAATTTTGGAACTAAGAGTTACTAAATAAATTGGCGTGTTTAGACGTGAGCGGAATATTTTTTTAATGCGTGGGAATGTTAAAAATAGCACGTGGTTGGTAAATTAATGTTTGTACTTTTGTCACCCCCTATACAAATGACTTTAATTTTTTCTCTGCCGCAAGCTGACTTTTTTTTTGTTTTTTGTCTTTTGAAAAATTTTCACCAGACGTGCAGTTTCTCTACAAAAAAACTATTTACAATACCTTGCAATTCACCATTGTTCTGAAAAAAGTATTTAAAAAATTGTGTTTTGCGTTTTTTATGCAACAATAATATAAATACTCCGTACATCTGACATACCGCTACTGTCTACTGCGGTTGTTGTTGATCGGAATTGAATTTATTGTAAATTGAATAATTCTTGGTGTTTCAAAATGAAACATTATTCTATTGCTAAGATGGTTGAGATGCTTTCAGTATATGGATTCTGTGAAGGAAATGGAAGTATGAATATCAGAGTTTCCAACCATCAAACTTTCGCACGTATTAAAAGGCAACTTAGAGAAACGGATCATTTTAATCCAAATAATGTTATTCGAAAACGCCAACGCCAAAAAACGCCAAAAATTGAGAGAAAAAATGATGCTGCCATCTCAGTTGATTGGTAGAATATCTATGGAAGTACAAGCTACCAAAGAAACCCATTCCTAATCGAGTTCCTAATAATTCCCAAATTCAAAATAAATGGTAAGAAAACCTTCAGGACGTCCAGAGTGAGGTAGAATTATATTTACATATTTAGGACAGATGTTGAAATAGTTGTCCGCACCAGTCAGAAATGTGTTATTAATAAAAATTACAAATCCTGGACAATTTAATGAACAAGTTTTCTCTGCAGGGTCGCCACATGATGCTTATGGCTATTGCTTATTAGATCAAAATCATTATGCAACTCTTGAAGTTGTTAAATTTCAACACACCGAGATGATACTGGCTTTGTCTAGCCCTTCTTGCCATATATGTAGCCGTTGGTAACATGGAGGGGGTAATGATAAGTTTTCCGATGTCATTTTAAAATTGGAGCGTACTAAATGATAAACAAAAAATGTTAGGAAAATGAAGGTGTCTTATTAAAATAAAGAAAATATAATAAATCGGGTATTTTATTTACCCTGTTTGCAAATAATCCTATTAAACAACAAATAGAAAGAACATTATAGTCATATATACAGTGTGGAAGTTTTGGATGGAACAGTCCATGAAACTAAGATGCCGAACATATGCTGCAAAAATCCTCGGACACGTCGATTTTTATTTTTTTTGGGATTTTTTGATGGTAAATTCATGCATACAGGGTACTCCGAAAATCAGGTACGACCACCAACTTTGTTTTTTCAAATGGAAACATCTATTTTTTATTTCATTTTTCAATTCTACGCAAAATTCTAAGTGTGTTTCATGTACCATGTCTTACACCTAAACGCAACAGGTCTCGAGAAATTTACGATTGAACATATCAAAAACTAAAACTTTTGATTTCCTTTAAAATTTCTTTGGTCTTGTAAAGGATCGATTTAATACAATTTAAAACAACAAGTAATAATTAAATTAAATGTTCAAATTGGATCCCACCTACTTCTTCACAATAAGCAAGACGATGAATGAACTCCTGTTTAACATTTTGAAGCATTGCTGGGGCAATTGTTCTTATTTCATTACGGATTGTTTCTTTTAAAGCTTCGATAGTTGCTGGTTGGTTAAAATATACCTTACTCTTAAGATAACCCCATAGAAAGTTATCTAAAGGCGTGAGATCAGGTGATCGTGCCGGCTATTCAATTATCCTTCGTCTCCCAATTCAGCGTTCAGTAAAAATGTCATTTAAATAAGCCCTACCATCAACGTGGTAATGAGGGGGTGCTCCATCACGTTGAAATCATAAAGTATCACTGGGAACATCAGGATGATTCTCATTTGGATATAGCTCAACCACAGCAGCAACAAGATCTATGAGCAATTCTAAATACTTTTCACCCGTTTATGTTCCGTCAATGAAATAGGACCCTAAAATTCTGTTGCCGACTACTTCAGCCCAAACGTTTACCTTTTTTGGAAATTGAGTGTGGGCCTCCATCATCCAATGAAGAATCTGAGACGTCCAACAGCGACAGTAAAGTATAGACCTGTTGCGTTTAGGCATAGGACATGGTACACACTTAGAACCTTGGGTAGAATTCAAAAATGAAATAAAAAATAGGCGTTTCCATTTGAAAAACAAAGTTGGTGGTTGTATTTTATTTTTGGACTGCTCTGTATATATGAATTTACCATAAAAAAAACCGCAAGAAAAAATAAAAATCGACGTGTCCGAGGATTTTCGCCGCATATGTTCGACATCTTAGCTATATGGACTGTTCCATCCAAAACTTCCACGCTTATATATGAATAATAGGATTTATCGTTAATTTACAAGGGGATATGCATACCTTTTTTACCACTTTTCAAAACTTGGAACGTCGGTATCTTGGGAACTGTGGGGCAATTGCCTTGTAAAATATCTCAAATTTATCGTCTCGATGTGCTCCATGACCCTACGCAAACCGCTTTGCAAAATGCCTTTTGGTTATATAGTTAAATTAACTTCCTACAAAGGTCGCATACTAATAAACATGACGAATTCTGGACAATTTAACGAAGGAAGACTTGCTACAGCAGGACCGCGACAAAATGTTAAGGTTAATAGTGGCTTTATCTTTATCATATACATATGTATATTAATTATGAATATGACGTATTTAATATCATATGAAATTCTAAATTAGTACTCTTTTTGAAAAACCTCAGACTTTCTTTTTTATCAAGTTCTTTTTGCAATAAGAAATTTATTTTTTATTCCATTGTAGTTTGTTTGTATAAATAAATTGCTACCTTGAATTCGCAACTTTTCGCCCATTTTACTAAATTCAGAACATCGCATGTTATTTTGTAAAGTTTTGAAAAAAATGGTTCTTAACTTAAGAAAAATAAGAAAACCTCGTTACCGCCAGTATGTGGGTTACTCTCACACAATACCACTCTGCTCTCCCGTGTACCTATCGTGTATCTCCTTTTTCCTGCCTTTCGAGCATATGAGTCACATTTCACACACTCCTTTGTAAACATCAACATAACATAACAACATAAAAACCATTAACGCCTTAATCTTAGCACATTGAGCGCCGGCAACGTGTCGGCTAGTTAAAGCCCAAACGCCGGCTTCATTCGCTGTTTCTGATCAATGATTAACCAAAAAAAAAATTGTTGCATATTTGTCATATATAATTTAACGAAAATGAAAAATAGAAACAAAACCGAAATTTTTAAGTTATAGTTATAGAAAAAAAGACAGTTTTTTTCATTCACGGTGAATTGTTATACAGGATGTCCCGGTTTGTTTTGGACAAATTGATATGGGAGATAAATCTCATTATTTTTAATAAAAAAGTTCATATGAACATGGGTCCGACCTTGATCGATAGCAGAGTTACAGGGAGTTAAAATTTAAGAAAAAAATAGGTTTTTATTTTATTGTGCTGGACCTAGTACAGATAGACCCTTCAAATTTTATGTACATATTAGGTAATAAGTGCTGCTTAAAACGAGTGTAAATTTTCTCCAATTACTATACAGGGTATTGTATTTTCCGAAGTCTTGATGCATAAAATCCTTTAAAAAAATTTGTTCGTACGCCACTGATGAATTTTTATATATTTTTTAACTTCTCCCATCTATTACCTAAATTTTGACTCTCTTTGTTTTTGGTCGAATTCTGTTCCGTTTCCTCATAAAATAATTAATTTATAAATTCAGTCAAATCTGCAGACGTCAAGAAACTCATATTATTTTGACATTTCATATTAGTTTAACTATCAAAATAATGTTTCTTCACCGCAAATGTTTAAATATAATATTTAAAATAATTGAATACAAATTTATTATTTTTTCTGTATGTTTGTAATTGCTTTTTCATTCAAAAAAAAATATATAGAGAATTTAAATTTTAAAGAATAAAGTTAAAAGGAATCAAATGTTTTCAAAGGTGATGTGAAAAAACATTATTTTGATAGTTAAATTAATATGAAATGTCGAAATAGTATGAGCTTCTTGACGTTTGTAGATTTGACTGAATTTATAAATTAATTATTTTATGAGAAAATGGAACAGAATTCGACCAAAAAATAAGAGTCAAAATTTAGGTAATAGATGGGAGAAGATAAAAAAAATATATAAAAATTAATCAGTGACGTACGAGCAAATTTTTTTAAAGGATTTTATGCATCAAAACCTCGGAAAATACAATACCCTGTATAGTAATTGGAGGAAATTTACACTCGTTTTAAGCAGCTCTTATTACTTAATATGTACATAAAATTTGAAGGGTCTATCTATGATAGGTCCAGCACAATAAAATAAAAACTTTTTTTTTTTTTAATTTTAATACCTTGTAACTTCGCTACCGATCGAAATTGGACCCATGTTCATATGAACTTTTTTGCTTAAAATAATAAGTTCTGTCTCCCATATCAATTTGTCTGAATCAAACCGAGACGCCCTGTATAAATATAACATAAAAAGAAAACAAAAATATTAATTTTTAATACAAATATGGTATTTCTCGAAACATTGCCCAAAATATAAGGACACTAAGCATTCAGCACACAAAAAGCCACTCTCGCTTCTTTTTTTACTAGCAGAGCAAACTTTACACGGACGTCGTACATATCTGTTTGTTTGCCCTGATCCAACAATTCTGGTAACTTTATGTTTTTTCATATCACCTGAAAGTCTCTGGGGGTGATCAAATTTTGGTGTTTGACATTTTGACTTTTTCTTCCCCTCATTCATCTTGTCCTTATTTTGCTGGTAATAGATGTTGGATACCATTAATTGAAACATATCATCGCCAATAAACAATTCGACGACTTCTTTTATGCTTTTCTTACCAGTAGGGAAAATCTTTGGACCGGGTTCAGCAGTCAAATCTAGTATGTTAGGAATTTTATACACAGCTGACCATAATTCATTGTAACTGTGCAATTCTATGGACGTTTCACAATCACTGGAATTATCGGAATCACTTGAATACTGCAATGGAACAGCTCTTGATGTTCTTCTTGAACCCACATCACTATCACTGTCCTCGATTTCTATATCAGAATTTTTTTAATGTATCGATTAATCTGATAGAGGGTTAGCAATATACTCATTAATAATTTCATTCGTATTACGTGGGTAAAAAGCTACAGAATAATAAGACTTGTTATATTGTTCAACCGAAAACGTAAGCAAGTTTTGTTTTGGAATTAAGTCGTTTTATAAAAAAAACTTTTATTAAAATAAGGATTACAAGACCAAAGATCCTAATTGCTACGATTAACTTACAAAAGCAAAAAGATACTTTATATTCAATAAACTGCAACTTAAGCAAGGTGTAATATTCCATATTGGAGTGGGGAATTCTTATTGTATGGGTTCGTTTTAAGTGAACTTATTTAACCCATATACACTCACTTTCACATGAAATGCACCACCCAGTAATAATAATAATTAAGTCTTGTAATTTTGGCAAAATAATGCTTCATAATAGAGTATCAAATGATCATACTTTCAGTTAAAAGATACAACATTTGATAATGAAAAAATTAATAATGAGTAACATCGCCTCGTACGGCAATGCAAGCACGTACTCTTTGCGGTATGCTTTGCAACAAATGATCAATATCTTCCTGGGGTATTTCATTCCATGCTACCTCAAGATGATGTCGTAGGTCATCCACATTGTTTGGAGACCTCGGTAAATTTCGAAGACGGCGACTCATCATATCCCAAAGATGTTCAATGGGCGATAGGTCCGGTGACCGTGCATGCCAAGGCAGTATTTCCAATTGTGCTTCTTCCAGGTATCGTCGAGTAATGTTCGCACTATGTGGTCTTGCATTATCCTGTTGGAAAATGCCATTTGGTAAAGTTTGCATGAAAGGTACTAATACTGGCCTCAGAACATTGTCAATGTAGCGACGTGCGTTTAGGGTGCCTGGAACGAACACAAGAGAAGATCTTCGGCCAACACATATCGCACCCCAGACTATAACATCAGGTGTTAAAGCTGTGTGGCGCCTTTCAGAAAATTGCAAATTTCTTCTTTCACCTCGGTATCGTCTGACTCTTCTCGACCATCATTGATCCATAAACAAAATCGCGACTCGTCACTGAAGACGATATTGTTCCACTCATGATTCCAATCAATTCGTTCTTGACACCAGGCCAATCTGGAAGCTTGGTATTGGGCAGTTAGTGGCAGTCGTAGATTTGGGCGGTATGAATGCAGGCCAAAAGACGAAATTCTTCTGTAAACTGTTGCCATCGACACCCGACGATTTAGAGCTCCCATCTAATCTACTGCAACAGACATTGTTGTTTGAAATCGATCACCAATGGCCATCCGTCTAAGAAGTCGATCTTCACGTGCGTTGCTGCTACGGGGAGGACGTCCAGCTGGACGATGTCGCTGAACCCTCTCTTCAGACCACGAAGACCATATTCTCGCAATCGTGGTGTGGTTCCGATTAATTCTTCGGGCAATCTCACGAAAAGAAAGTCCACCCTCCTTCATGCCGATAATTCGCCCTCTATCAAAATCCGAAACGTGGGAAAAATTTCGACGCTGTCTCACTGGGGGCATTTTGAGATGTCTTGTTCACAGTTCAACAACAAAATAAACTGATATTTCCATGTAAATATTATTTTATTTATTTACAATTGAATAAAAAATCAAATAGGTCGATGACAAAAAAACCACCAGCATTCTTTCTTTTTTACTGAAAGTCTGATCATTTGATACTCTATTATGAAGCATGATTTTGCCAAAATTACAAGACTTAATTATTATTATTACTGGGTGGTGCATTTCATGTGAAAGTGAGTGTACAAGAGATTTGATAACACAATTAGCATACGAAAGATGAGATTGTTTGAGAAATACACTGATCGAGACTGATTCTTGCTTGAATTGTTTCTGAACCGTCGTATACGTTTTGTTTTCAGAGTATAACAAATGAAGATTGACGTAACAATGACAAATGAATGCAAATTGATGTGTACGACACCCATACCAGCAAAAAAAATCCGCATTATCGCGAGGGCGGCGCTCAAGCCATAGACTCAGAATTTCACGTTTTCGCGGAGCCAGCGCTCAATGTGTTAAGTTAAGCATTTACAGTATCTCTTTTTTTCATATAGGGAAGGAAAACCTTCTTAAGTACCCGGCCTGGTGGTCTGGCAGTCGGGTTACGTGGGGTTCACCCCCTGAAGGGAGGCGCCTACCCACTAAAAACCTCCCCTCTTCACCCGAGGTCCCCCCGGAAGCGCCGCTAGGCATTACTTCAGGGGGGGGGGGGGACATCCTTCCAATACTATACTCCTCCCTCGGGAGATGGTGCAGCATCTCTACTCCTCTTCTCCTCTTCTTTTCTCCTCTCTCCATATCTTCCTTGCCTCTTCTTTCCTCTTCCTCCACATTTTCTTTTCTTTGTCTCCTATTTTCTTCTTATTCCACTTATTCTCTTCCTTGTCTCTACCTTCTTCATCTTCCACTTATTCTCCTCCTTGTGCCTTTTTTCGTATTCCACACTTTTTCTCCATTTTGTCTCCATATTCTTCATCTTCAACTTTTTCTCTTCTTTGTCTTCTTATTTTTTCTTCACCTTCCACTCATTTTTTCCTTGTCTCTTTTTTCTTCACATTTCCTCTCCGTTGTTTCTCTTTACTTCTTCTCTTTCTGTCTTCCATCTCTTCCCACCTGTGTCTCTCTTTGTCCGGTCCCTCTCCCAGGACCCGTCCGGTACGGTTGCACCCACCGGCATGGCTCCTGGGGTCGCAGAGACCCTCAAGCCCTCCCACCACGTCAAGGTGGAGACACCTCGGGAGGGAGCATCTATAGTATCTAACAATCTTGTTTGTACACATGGATTTTTTAAAGAAAATATTAAATCTGCGTCCTCAATGATTCTTTTTTCATGATTTTCACCAATTTTTAACAAGAAACGTACTAGACATATAGCATGTTATGATTTACAAAACTGTCAAAGAACGTATAACAAACCTAATCACTATACTCAGCAAAACTATCCCATTGCTATACAACTCTTTCGTTCTTGCAATTAATAAAAATAACGCCTAAACCCAACATAAACAATTTTTTCCTATTTTTTCGGAACGCTATAGAGATGAGTCATGTCGTGTTTGCATATTTCACTATCAATTCGGTTAATATTTCATCAATTTCATACAACACGTCGAAACGAAGAGAATTTAGTTGTGATTTAAAGAACTCTATTGGTAATATGGAACTGAGAGGCTACAGTTTAAGAAAAATAGGCGAACTGACTAATAAAACACATTCTACCATCCAATATGTTATAAACAAGTTTAAAAACGAAGGCGCGGTTGATAATTTTCCAAAAAAACCTAAGAAGAAGAAGAAATTAAATGAAAAAGATGAGCGTATGATAGTTAACAAAGTCAAGAAAAACCCGAAGTTAAGTGTTCCTAAAATACGTTTAATGATCGAAAATGCAATAGGAAAAAATGTGTCTGAACAAACAATCCGTCGTGTATTATGGAAACATGGTTATCATGGCAGAATCTCCCGAAAAGCAAAGAAAATCGATGTAAGAGACATTTATTCGCAAAAGAATATCTAAATAGAGATCAAGAGTTTTGGGATAGTGTAATTTGGTCTGACGAAACGAAAATGAACCTTTTCCAATCGGATGGCATCCATAGAGTGTGGAGAAAAATTAACGAAGATAATAATCCTCATAATACACTTCCTATTGTAAAATATGGAGGTGGTTCCATAATGATTTGGGGCTGCATGTCTTTAAATGGAGTTGGAAATATTCATATCATCGATGGGATCATGGATAAACATGTTTACAATGAAATTTTGAAAAATAATGTAAAACAAATTGCACAAAAACTGAGTCTTCCAAATATTTATAGATTTCATCAGGACAACGACCCAAAGCATACGGCTTTAATCAATAAAGAATGGCTAATTTGGAATGTCCCAAAATTATTAAAAGCGCCTCACAATCGGCGGACTTAAAGCCAATAGAGCATTTATGGGCAATTTTAAAAAGAAATATAAGAACATACAAAATTTCATCAAAAACAGAATTAGAAAAAGTTGTAAGAGAAGAATGGGAAAAAATCAGTTTTGAAATTTGTAAAAAATTAGTTTATTCAATGAATAAAAGATGTCAAGCGGTCATCAAAGCAAAGAGCTACTCGACAAAGTATTAATCAATTGTTGTTTAAGCAAAATGTTATTTAGTTCTATATTTAAATTTAATTGTACGATCAAAAATGTTGTATGAAAATGAGGTATTTTTGTTAAATTTGTTGATTAGTTTTGTGTAATGTACCTATCTTATGAATTAGGATAAATTAACTGACATTCGAGCTTATTTGTATTTCTCATGAAGAATTGTATTTGTTCTGTACTAACTCGGCCTTCGGCCCAACCAATAATGCTAACTTAACCTTGGCTCCACAGATAAAGTCATTAAGCCAAGGTCCGGGGTTTTTCCAATAGACATTGCATAGTAATTAGTTTTGTAATCACCCTTCTATTTGATTAGATATACAAGGTGATTCACGTAACTGTTTCATTAGAAACTTTTGTACTTGTAACTAATCTAAATTTTTCATATTTGGGAGTTAAACTAATATAGATAGACTCTACTTTTTTAAAATATTTTGAAGGTCATATCACTTCCGGTTATACTGGAAGTCAAGGTCAATTTCCTTATTTCAAATGGAACACCCAGTATATTTTTGCATTTTTGGAATCTAGGGATTAAGCTGATTAAATTCTTATTAGGTACTCCTACATCTAAACCTAACCGTTTCAAAGATATTTTGGTTTAAAAGAAAAATCTGTTTAAAACACCATTTCTATAAAATTTAAAATTCTCAGCTATTATTGAAGCTGGCTTTACGAAAATTTGCTGACATGTTAACTAGATATGGTAGATTAGGATAATACGAAAAGTTTTTATAAATATCATACAGGGTGTCCAAAAAAATATGTCATATTTAAAGAACTTTGATAGCAAAAAAGTCGCTTATTTCAAATGGAACACCCCATATATTTTTATATGTTTGGAATCTAAATTTAATTCTGAATCGATTACTATTAAGCATCCCTATACCTAAAATGAACGCTTTTGCTATAATTTGCGATTTTTTAATATTGTACACTAATAATTCTAAGTATCATAGTTGGCTTTGAAAAGAACATGGCTGCTTCCGGTAAAATGCGTTAATGTAATTGTCAATTTAATAAATTCGCTCAGCAGTTTAGAATCATGAACTTTAATAATACTTATTCAAATAATGATATTTTAAATTTATTCTTTATTCATGGAGAGTGTAACAAAGTTTTGGAGAGAACTTGCCGTACATTCAACGAAAGATATCCGCATCTTCCGAAAATCACAAAGAACAAATTTAGGATATTGGAATCAAGTTTTTTAAGACATGGAAAAGTCGAAACTAAAAAGTCTTATTCTAGACCCACAATAAATAAAAAAATAATAAATCAAAACAAAGAAAATTAAATTAAAATAAATGTTCAATATGACCTCCATTAACTTCTAAACATTTCAAAATCCTTTTTTTAACTTCATGTTGTGTCACTTTATTAATTGTAATGAGGCGAAGGTCTTCAAAAGCTATCATTAATAACAATAAAAGTACAAACCTAAATCATTAGAAGCACTTCAAATAGAAAAATTCGGATTTGCATTAAAATATCCTAAAACGGTGATTTCATTGTCTTCGTTATTTATGATGGAACTAGAAAAAACTTTTTAATTTTAACTTTTCCATGTCCTAAAAAATTTGATTCCAATATCCTAAATTTGTTCTTTGTGATTTTCGGATATCTTTCGTTGAATGTACGGCTAGTTCTCTCCAAAACTTTCTTACACTCTCCATGAATAAAGAATAAATTAAAAATATCACTATTTGAATAAGTATTATTAAAGTTCATGATTCTAAACTGCCGAGCGAACTTATTAAATTGACAATTACATTAACGCATGTTACAGGAAGCAGCCATGTTCTTTTCAAAGCCAACTATGATACTTAGAATTATTAGTGTACAATATTAAAAAATCGCAAATTAGAGCAAAAGCGTTCATTTTAGGTATAGGGATGCTTAATAATAATCGATTCAGAATTCAATTTAGATTCTAGACATATAAAAATATATGGGGTGTTCCGTTTGAAATAAGCGACTTTTTTGCTATTAAAGTTCTTTAAATATGACGTGGTTTTTTGGATACCCTGTATGATATTTATAAAAACTTTTCACATTAACCTAATCTACCATATCTGGTTAACATGTCAGCAAATTTTCGTAAAGCCAGCTTCAATAATAGCTGAGAATTTTAAATTTGATAGAAATGGTGTTTTAGAAAGATTTTTCTTTTAAACCAATATATCTTTAAAATGGTTAGGTTTAGGTATAGGAGTACCTAATAAGAATTTAATCAGCTTAATCACTAGATTCCAAAAATGCAAAAATACACTGGGTGTTCCATTTGAAATAAGGAAGTTGACCTCGACTTCCGGTATAACCGGAAGTGATATGACCTTCAAAATATTTTTAAAAAGTAGAGTGTATCTATATTAGCTTAACCCCCAAATATGAAAAATTTAGATTAGTTACAAGTACAAAAGTTTCTAATGAAACAGTTACGTGAATCACCCTGTATATTTGAACTTGACTTTTTTACGTGGAAAAGGCACATTCTTCCTCTTTCGATCAGAGTTTAAAGTGTTAAAAATTATTGAAAACTTTTATTTTTATAAAAATTTTTGTGCAGCAATGCAAAATAGTGAAATTCGTGTGCTAATGAAATATGAGTTCCACCGTGGAACCACAACAGCTCAGACGGCTCGCAATATTAATGATGTGTTTGGTACTGAAGTCACTTCACAGCAAACAGTATCTCGTTGGTTCATGAAATTTCGTTCTGGCAATTTTGACCTGACAAATGAACCACGTGGACGACCTGAAATTCAAGTGGATAACGATTATCTGAAAGCCGTGGTGGAAGCGAATCCACGTCAAAGTGCAAGCGAATTATCGTTAATATTCAGTGTAACCAAAAAAACAATATTGACTCATTTGGCTGAAATTGGTAAGGTGAAAAAGCTGGACAAGTGGGTACCGCATGAGTTGAGCGACATACAGAAAGAACGACGTCTCGAAGCTTGTGTTTCTTTGAAATGGATCCTATATGACAATACCAGACGTTCATCGCAGTGGTTGGATCAAGATGAACCACCAAAACATTGTGCGGAAAAAAATCTTCATCAAAAGAAGCTTATGGTGTCCGTTTGGTGGTCCAACGCAGGTGTCATCCATCACAGCTTCATGAAACCTGGTGAATCGATTACGGCTGATGTCTACTGCCGACAACTGACCTAAATGATGAGGCAACTGACGGTTAAGCAGCCAAGATTAGGCAATCGAAGCGCACCGCTATTGTTGCACGACAACGCTCGGCCACACACCGCACAAGTCACCTTGGCCAAGCTACAGGAGTTGGAATTGGAAACTCTTCGTCATCCACCGTATTCACCCGACTTAGCACCCACTGATTACCACTTCTTTCAAAATTTGGATAACTTCTTGGTAGGGAAAACATTAAACTCCGACGAGGCTGTCAAAGCTGCCTTCCAAGAGTTTATCGACTCCCGGCCTGCAGGCTTTTACAGCAGGGGAATCAATGAACTTCCCGTTAAATGGCAGAAGTGTATTGATAATGGTGGTGCATATTTCGATTGACAATAAAAACATTTCATATAAAAAAAAAATGATTAAAGTTTCAATTCAATTCTACTCATTTCATACTACACGACCTAATAGTAGTGACTAGTAGAACCAACGCGTTTTTATTGACCAAACCTATCTCCCTGCATCGGGGTACATAACATTTGTTATATATTTTTTGAAAGACAAGTTAAGTACTTTTATTTATAATATATTTCTTGTTGAAAATAAAAGAAAACCAATAGAAAAAAAAACTTTGATAGCGCAAATTGAATATTTTCTTTAAAAAATCTATATGCACGAATAAGATTGTTAGATACCGTGTATACATGTCGGAATGACCTTTGAAGTATTCTCCATTTCTTTATACTTTGTATATCGTTTATTAACAGTTTAAAAAAAGATAGAAGAGACAGACAAACCAGTTCACTATTCCACGACCGCTCTTCTTCCCATCATTAGGCAAATTAATTAATTATTTAATTATATTATTTAAATTTTAAATAAATTATAAAGGTGAGGTTTTTCTTCCCGGAAAATTATTTTTCCAATTACAGCACCATCTATCACGAATTAAAAAAAAAGTTTCAGATAAATTTCACGTATTTTGAGTCACAGAATTTGAGTCTGCCATAAAAAATATAGGTTCCCATTTTTGATTCCAAAGTTACCCCCGCCCCCGCCCACGGGGGTGTGGGTGAGGGGTGGTGTTTGGTGTCATCGGATGTCTCCCTTCGACACTAATAAATTTCATTTGAACCTTTTTTTAATCCGATGTGTATTTGTCCAGATATTCCAGTTTGTCAAGTTAAATGGGACACCCTGTATATTGCCCCCGTATGGCTGCCATTTATAAAAATATGATCTATAATCCGATTCCTTAATATACCGCATGTAAACTTTGTCATATAGATGACTTTATTCCCCAAATTTTATATGAATGCTCACGAGCCCAGATATGTAAATTTCTCCTGTTGGCATCCTGGCGGCACTGAACGTTGATTCATCCATCCACAGAATGTTTTCAAATAAATCTTGGTTGTCATCCAAAAGTTCTAACGAGTTCCTGCAATATTCAACTCTTCGTACCTTATCTCTGTCGGTTAGATGTTGAACTTTCTTGTATTTAAACGGATGATATTTATGTCTATTCGGGGTATTTTAAATTTTGGTTTTACGTATTTGTAAGTCTCGGGCACTATCTCTTATAGATTTGTTTGGATGTTCTAAATATTAAAAACTAAGCCTAAAGGTAATACAAATCAGTAGGTAACAGATATGACTGAGGCACAAGCCTGTATAATGCAATAAAATATTTAATTTTCTTCTTCATTAACATCTTTAGTTCTGTTTTTCCTTTACAAAGATTTTAACTCTTCAAATAACCGATATACAGAGTGGACCATCGAAAACTTTCCACTTGATTTTGTGAGTGTTTACTAGAGAAAATTGAAAAACGCTCAGACCCGTCAATTTTAGATTTAAAGGAGGCACATTCCTTTCATATTACTATGAAAGTAAATCACAGTCTAGCAGGGGTGTCAGTGACCTTGAAAATTTTAACTGGAAAAGGCTGTCGAGAGGCACCTTATTTTAAAATGCTCTAAATTCTCTTTTCAACGACACCAATTTTACGTAAATTGGATTAGTAATTTTTGAAAAAGTACGTCATCAAAAATTAAATGCTTTACCATTTCTAGTTCAGTAAATGTTGAAAATGGCCACCACCAACCTCCATACAATAATACAGGACCTGTTCAAAGTGTTGTCGGACATTCTGAAGTAATTCAGGTGTTATTCGGCGACATTCGTGTATAATCCGCTGATGTAAGTCTTTTTAAAAATTTGGCTGTGTAGAATAAATTTTTGACTTTAAATGGCCTCAAAAAAAGTCTAGTGGAGTTATGTCGGGAGAGCCAGCGGGCCGTTCAATTGGACCTCTCCTACCAATCCACCTTTCTGAAAAATTGTCTTACTGCCATGGCGTAGTGTGGCGAAACACCGTCCTGTTGGAAAATCAAATTTTTTACGCTATATCGGTTATCTTCTTCGATAATAGCTGTTATTGCTGGATCAACGACGTTTTCTAGCAACTGTAAATACATTTCTCTTGTTAAATTGCCAGGTAAAAAAATGGACCAACGATCCGAACTTATAAATTTCTGCCCACACATTTAATTTTTCGAGTTGCTGGGCATATGTCTCCCGAAAAATTCTTGGATTAGAATCTAACCAACACCGACAGTTATGTCTGTTAACTGTACCATTTAAGAAAAACGAACATTCGTTCGGAAAACAAAAATTAAACAGAAACTGTAGATCGGTCAATATACGTTCACTTATCAGCTCATAAAATTATAAACATCGATCATTGTCATCTTCATTGAGCTCTTGGACCAACTTAATTTTGTATGGATGAAATTTATGTTTCCGTAAGATTCTCTATTTTGTTCGCAAAACACCTGATGCAACTGAGAGTTGCTCGATACTCAGTGTAGGATCCATCACGATATATCCAATAAATGCCACTTCAACAGCTTCATTTTATTCAAATATAACAGGATTTTCAACGTTTCTTTTCTTATTTAACACTGACTTTGTTTCTCGAATTTTTTTCACTAATTCGCAAATGTAAGTATGAAATAGAAACTTATCGTGATACCCATCATTAAACAATCGTGCTGTAGCCCTAGTACAATCATTATTTTTAAAAAAGAGAGAAATGATTTCTATTCTTTCTTTACCAGAATAAGTCATTTTTTCACTACGAAACGCAAAATACGGTTTTAATTATTCGAGATGAGACAGAAAACTAACAAGTTTAACAAATATTGTTAAAACTTATTTTGCTATTTCATTTGCCATTGTTATTCAGGCCATTTTTTAGATGGTGTTTATTTCATTTTTCTTATCAGTTCTCAGTAATTTCAAAGAATAAATAAATTTTTGATGATGTACTTTCTTGAAAACTACTAATCCAAATTACGAAAAATTAGTGTCGTTGAAAAGAGAATTTAGAGCGTTTTAAAACAAGGTACCACTCGACACACCTTTCCATTTAAAATTTTCAAGGTCACTGACACCCCTGCTAGACTGTGATTTACTTTCATAGTGATATGAAAGGAATGTGTCCTCCTTAAATCTAAAACTGACAAGTCCGAGCGTTTTTCAGTTTTCTCCAGCAAACACTCACAAAATCAAGTGGAAAGTTTTCGATGGGTCACCCTGTATACCGTGTATATATTTTTAAACGTGTAGAGTGAGAGTGCACGTTTGTCAAGATATAAATTACAATATTCTTGAAAAACTCTATACCTGTTCTTGTTATTTTTTATATAATATGATACTATATCAAATCTTTGTTGTTCAGAGAATCCCATAATGCATTAAATTTAACATTGTTATGTAAACAGCAACAGTCATTTGCGAGATGCATGGCTAACTGAAACCATTTATACAAAAATACATTGTTTGGCGTAAATACTAAACTGAATCTATTTAAATTATATGCCGTTGAAATCAACTCAAAAAACCCGAGAAAACTGTGAAATAATATAAAGGGTATCCCATTTAAAAAAACAAAAGTTTGGTTTACCACGTTTTTATGGAATATCCTGTAGCTACCCAAATAGATTAATTGAATCTTTTAGATAAATCGCTACAATTTTTCTATTTTACATTTTACTTTAAAATTAAAAGGAAAAGATTTGGGGGGGGGGGGTACAAAATAAAAAGAATCACCCTGTACAGTCATTTCAGAAACACCCTGTCTATTCAAGAAATTAAAAAAATTCATAAAAATATTTCTAAGATATTTTTCATCTAAACCCTTAAAAATCTCCCTAAAATTATATACATATATTGACAGAAAAAAATTGAAATGGGAATATCGGAAAAGTAGATCATAGGAATTAAAAAGATCATGTCAGGAGCTGTTCATACACTTGAAAACTCTCAGACAGCTTCAGAAATATTTTCTGAATTAATTTTAATTAAATTTGAATAAAGAAACCTTACCGAAAAAATAGACAAAATTATTTTTTTTAAATCTTCATTTTGCGAAATATTGCCAAAGGTCTCAGAACACACCTCAGGCTCATTAAAATGATAGAAATCCTCTAGTTTATCGGGAAAAAATTTCTAAATAGCAAGCTTCAGTTCTAATATTTTATATGGCAACTTTCACCTTAATACATGCATTAAGAGTGTTTCAATGACTTAAGAATATTAGCCACAAAGTATGAAAATATCACAACTTAATACTCACCACGCTTGAAAAAGTGAGATGAGCTCTAAGCATCCAGAACTTCATATCAGTATTTAGTCTTGGTTCACGACCTCAGAGTGCTTTTCATAGTTTTTTAGCCTCCCTTCTCTTTACTTCTGCACTACATGCCTGTGCTCCGTGTTCTGTTTTGGTTAGAGTTAATCGAATTAGAACTTTTGTAATTATAGCATTTATTTACTTTGATCAACATCTCGAAACGATTCAGTGGTTTTCGGTTTTTTAGCCCACAAAAAATTACAGAGTTTTCAAAAAGCTCGCGCTTTCCTATAAGTTTGTATGTATCATGGGAATACCACAACCGCTTTTAATAAGATAAATTGAAGCTAAATTTGTGTTATCTTCTGTCGTGCATTGGTCAAACTGGACTACCATCAATATGAAACTCACAAAGAGGGAAAGTGTATGGTGTCGTTAAACTCTAAGGATCCGCTACAACAACTTGGAACATGGAATATAATTTCCAGTTGCTGAGCAGCAAAAACACAAAATTAAATATAATCAATCTTTAATGCAATAACAAGGAAATAAAAAGGTAAAGAAGCACCACATTGTTTTCCACATAATAATTATCCTGGTATAAACCTTAATAAAGTTTTAATTTGAAACAATAAGTCCGAGTTCTTTTCACTTAATTCACCCTTAAAACAAAACATAGAGAAATTATTAATATTACAAAATACTCAATTCCCTAGTAAAATGTCGACTCGAATTTGGTTCAAACATTGTCAAAATGACAAAGGTCACTAGATTTCCGTTTCCAATCGGCGGCCATCTTGAACCGCAAAATGGGGCTGGAGCCAAAATTGACATAAACTTAACCTTAAACTCCCTATTATTAACAACGAAGTAAAACAAGCTGTCGGGAGCGTTCTCAGATGGTTTGAAGTAAAAATGGCCGCCTATTGAGAGCGCTTCAACGTAAAAAAGGACGTAACTCTGTCGTCAAATTACACACATATAAAACAGCCTTAATCGGGACGCCTATGATAATTACCGAATAATAAAAACAAACATATATATATAATACGTAAATATACCTGAAGAGGAACTGGGCTGAGTTAAGCACTGGATTTGGCACAAAAACTAAAATTATCATCCTTCTGGGTTAAACGTTTTAACGTATGCCCTTTGTTAGAGGTATCTCTGGATTACAACTAAAAATGGAATCCGACTCCTACGTTACTTGGTTCACTATGTACATCAAGTATAAGCTTTAAGTAATTCGTTTCATGTTAAAGTACCTAGTTTTGGTAAAGATGCAACTACACCACTAAGTTTATTTTAGCAAAGATAGTATAGTAGTTAGTTTGTACTTTAGTTCTAGAAGTTTTACATTGAAAATTGTTAACTACACAGAGAATACGTTAATCAAGAAAATACAGAGCGGGCAGTGCGGTTGTGGCCTTAAATAACCAAAAATGGACAGATAGTGCATAGAGAATTCGCAGTTGAATATTTGCTTTAGAGAGATCGAATACTCTTTTAAAATCAACCTTTTAAACGTTCAAAAGCAACATTTTAATCAGTCTGATAACGTTGCTTTAATTTTAACACAATTGGACTATCTGGTTAAACAACTGAAAAAAAGACGATATGTAAAAATGCTGTGGAATGAGAAAAATGAAAAATTCCGAAATTGGCAATAACGTCAGCGAATATATAGTTCCAATTCTTTAATTATTTTCCTATATTTTCTCTTTCAACGTTGCCAGACTGTCAGATTTTTCCCGCAAACCAATGGATTAAAACCTCCCTATAAATATTTTAAATACCACAACTATTATTAACCTGGAAAATGGAAGTTTCTAGTATTGCTCGTTGTAGCTACCATACAAACCGTTATTTTGCAACCAATCAAATCTTATTCAACGATCAACAATCGGCGAAAACCCAAAGGGATCCACGTCCAAAAAAGTGCAACAAACACGTCTAAACTACGCGCAATTATTAACAAACTTATCTACCATTATAGTTAAATATACATTCTGTAGAATATCGTAATGTGTAATCACCTTAAGTACAATAATTAGTTAATGGGGTGTGGGGTCCCCCCCATCGTCGGAGTGGACCGAATCGTGGTGTTATGACTTTTTGGGCAATAGAGAGGTTTCCTCACTCCTAGAGTCCATTTGTTCCTCATCATTGGGACTATTTTTCAGGGAGCCGTTGATGTCCCCACTTTTTACGCTCAAGCGATTCGGGGGACTCGCATTGCTCAAGTGAGAGGGGCTCTTGGGACTCTGCAACTGCAAGAATTTAAGTTAGAATAGGATAGATGTTTGATATATAGAATGAAGAATTTTATTGTCTCTATAGAAAATAAACATCATTAAAGTCTTCTCCGAATGACTAAAATGAACAGTGCTATGAATAATATAACGCGGCGGAAACATATGGCTCGTAGGTCATTAATGACAATTCTAGAGGGAAAAGTTTCCCTCCCTTGAACAAGAAAACGTTCCTTATGGGAGAAACGTTTCTCAAGAGCAAACGTTTCACTGGATGAGGAACCAATTCCTGCAAGAGAAACATCCCTCTTAAATAAGGAAACGTTCCTTTAAAGAGGTAGGTTTTTCCTGAAGAGCAAATATTCCCTTGCCTTCGCGTTTTGCACACTCGACATTTCCAGCATAGAATATTTTCCTGATTACAGAAGCTAAAACAAAACGAACTAACACACCTCATATTGATTAATCAGCTCCTGCTGGCTCTTGTTTTGGAGGTTTCTCGAGGACTTTCGGCGAGGCGTCAGCCTTCCGGAACTGATCTCGTCGTCCTCAGTGGCGTGCAGCATCTGCAAATACAAGTTTCTCTAATTTACAGTTACCTTTTCATTATTTTAAAATTAAATGAAACAGGAAATCTACCTGGAAAGACCTGGTTTATCACTGTTTCAATAATCTTCGACAAAACGTTTACCTACATGCACAGCCCTATCCATCTTGACAAAAAGACAGGACCTACAAGGAAAGGAAAATAACTGGATGAGGATTTTTAGGACTAAAAAAATTGAAAAATTGTAAAATTAGAAAAAATAAATATACATTTAAAAAAAGGAACAAAAATTGAAAAATATTAATAAAAAGGAGATCTCAAAATTATGGATATATAAAATGGAACAGGGATACACATAAGAAAAGACTAAGAGGAAAAAATATATTTAAAAAGTAAAAATAAATTATAACTGAAAAAAGGTCAAAAATTGAAGGAATTTTGTATTAAGGAATTTGTTGTCGTTGTTGCAAAACTCGTACACGTATAAGATTTTTACCTTATCAATTTCCTCGTCGAACTGCTCTTTGGTTTGATTTTCTCTCTTGGACTTCTCCATAAGAGTGGCCCTTTTGGCAGCCAAATAGAGGCTTCGCTTTATCTTCAAGTACAGCACCTCAGTGGAAGCCCTTACAGTATAATCGGGAATGAATGTGTGTCTCAGCATAGAGTCGATGTTGAGTGATTCAAGACTGCCCATACCTGCAGGAGCCGCAGGCGATTCTGAAAATCAAGAATACTTATTTAACGAATAAGTATTTTAATTGCTTTTTCATATATGTCAGCTGCATCTCGAAAAATCGAAAATTGATAAAATTATAAACATTTCTAAAAAATACGGTTCCAAAATACGCCCTCTGAAATATGACAAGAAAATGTGTTATTTCGACTATCATGAATACTTTATTTGTTGGAAATCGAGAAAAGAAATGGTCATACCAATGCCAACAGTTTGCACCAAAGCCTGCGTGCCGAAGTAGGTGAAGGGTCCGCCCTCAAACACCAAATTCTCTTTGCCAACAGTCACTTCCACTCTTCCCTCCAATATGATAACGAAAAAGTCTACCGCTTTGCCCTGACTGTAGATCACGTTAGCGGGATCGTTGCGCCATTCTTTGTTCTTCTTAATGTGGTTCACGATGTCCTGCTTGAGCAAGCGTTTGAGGATCGTTTCCGAGATCATGTTAGATTGGAATGGTTCCACACCTCAAATAATAATAGTTTACATATTATTTGCGTTAACCGTAAATTTATAGCTTACTGGTGCTGAGGTATTGGTACGCCGCCAATGTCAGCTGAGGGCTCATTCGGACCTTGTTTTTGTCAGTCTTGTCCGCAAACACTGTGAAATCCTTGCGACCTTCAGTGCCCTTTCTACGTCGTTTTGTTCTGTTGTCAGCTAAATAAAATATCAGTTAATAATAAATCGCTACTTCAGTCGTTTAAAAAACACTTACTAATCACATCAGTTTCATCTACAATCTCCGATTGGATAAGCTCTTCAATTACGTCCTCCAACGTGATAAGGCCAATAGTTTCATAGAAAGGATCTCCTTCGCCATCCGAATTGACTCGAGAAACAAACGCCATATGACCCTTGTTACCCTCTTTGAATATCTTGAATATGACATCCAAAGTGACGTCCTCGAAGACAAAGTTGCATGGATTTTGATAGAATTGACACAAAGTTTTTAAGGGGGTATTGTCGTCCGGATCCACGAAAGCCAAATCCTTGATGTAAAGCATGGTGACGATGTTTTGCCGATTGCCCTCGTATACGGGAATTCTGTAGAAATTGTCGATTAGAAACTTCTGTTATGTAACTTTATATGAAATAAATTATACAGACAAACTAGGAAAGAAAATTATAATTAAAAAAATTATAAAAAGTGAAAAATCAAAGCTTACTCAGAAAATGCGAATTCAAAATTAAGGTTAGTTCAGGCTAGGAAGAGATCTACATAACGCAACCTAAGAAATCGATTAAGATTACTGCCAATTGTTGTTTAAAAAAAAACTGAGACGATCATAACTTTTCAAGCATAATAGAGCAAAAATTTGAGGTTTTCTATCTTATACCATGAGCCTTGAATTACTGTTAAATAAACTAGCGTAGAATACTTCTGAAAGATGTAAGAAATTAATTTTAAAAAACTGTTCAATGGTGTTTTTGAATAATCACAGGGATGACTCTGATGTTTCAGAAATACTTAAAATAAAATTTTGAGAATTTCTAACTTAAACTATAAGCTTTGAAAATCGGTTAAACATAGTGGCATAGAGTTTTTCTGGAAGGTATAAGAAATTATTGGAAAGTGCAAGTCATCGTTTTCATTTATTAGTTCTACTTTTCATGAATGATTTAGTTAAAAAAATATATTTTTCTAAATAAAGCTATGCGGTTTTGCTATAATTCGACACAGTAACGTAAATGGTTTCTGAAACTTTAAAAAAATTACTTAATAATTCTGGGTTATGTTGGAGTCTTAAGGGAAAAGCTTCTGACACCAGGTATTCTTTTGTACGTGGGTACCGCCACGTCAAATCAGGACAATGGTCGAGACAAAACACTACCGTAACGTCAACAAGTCTATATTTAAAAATCTGTGATAACTATTACTGTATTAGGTGCGTTAGAATCTCAAGTATGAATTTGGAGGAAGGTCGGATTTTAGTTTATGCCTAGAGTTCCACTCTAAATCTGCCAAAAAAGGAAGCAGGAAAAACGAGCAGAATTTGGTTTCTGCCCATTTTGTTCTAGTTGACCAATCAGAACACAAATTTGGTAGGTTCCCACGAACTTAGGATTTTTAGATTGAATGAGAAAAAACAGACCTTAAAAGGTTTTTGCAATTAACGTCTTAACACATGTGACTCTGCGAAGGGCCAGACTACTGATAAGGACTGGTGAGTGGCGACAGAGTCACGGTGTGTTAAGAGTACTCGAGAATATTTTTACCTAATGGTTCTCACGGTCAAACCAGAACATCCCTCAAGTTGAGCGATTTATGTATATTGGTTATCGCTTCGTTTGGGATGAGGCATAGCAGATGAGTTGGACGGGTATCCAACAGTTACATAAAATTTTTCTTCGTTTTCCGACTTCCAATATCTCAGGAAAGAACGTAACTAACCTAAACCAACCTTACTGACTTAGAATATTTCCAAAAGATGTAAGAAATAGTTTAACCATTGGCAACTGTTTTTCGCCTTTAATAATTAATAATTTTTGCTGTTTTAACGGTCCCTGAGCGATTTCGCTCAAACAGTGACGTATTCTAGGAACAGTGTGTAATGAACCAAACTAAAACGCAATGGCCTAATATTTCCGGTCTTTATTATTCTATTTGACATTCGCCACTGATTCGGAATATCGAATCATAATTCATATTGTGACGAATTCACAACTTTGTGCACCAATAAATTTTAATTAGTGCTCACAAATCACGGCAAAACCATAACCGATTGTAATTATGCCAACAAATTACCGCTATAAATTCCGGTCTTTGAAACCACTTAATCACTTGCAACAATCTGGCAGACATACCTGGAATAGCCACTCTTCATGATTTCAGTTATGGTCTCAAAGTCCAAAACTGAGTCATAGTCCAACATAAAGACATCTTCGATCTTGGTCATAACGTCTACAACAGACTTCTTGCGCAGCTCCAACGCGCCGCTGATGATATTCACTTCATCCTTGTCTAGATCGTTTTCTCCGGTAGTAACCTGCACAAAAATGCATCTTTTGAGCACATAAATGTCTTAATCGATTTTATCTTTAGCTCTAATAATAGCAATAATTAATATTACATACTCAGAAAATAATTAGTTTTAATCTACATTTCACTCGAGAGCTAATCGATTTTAATGTATTTAGAACTTGGCAAATACGTAAACAAAGTGCGATGTTTATCCGAAATACCATCTGCGAACCTTCGGATAATGACGGATATTCATTCAGCAGGAAATTTTTGCTAAAAATTCGCTATTCCAAGATTAATTGAATCACAATAATAAATTATATAACTAAAGTCGGAAATAGCACTTTTCACGTACGTGTTTTTCCCTACAACGAAAAGTACACTTTGAATATGCCAAATTTTCCGGCTCACTGATTATTTTCAGATCAATTTCGAAGCTCGAAATCGTGAAACCCCTCAAAAAAAAGAAATGATAAGGTAAAACCGGTGAAAGGGCTTTAATTTGGTGATAAACAACAAGAAGTATTGTAAAATACTGATTTTTCTAGGTCAGCTTAATTGCATTTCATACTTTTACTCGTGTTGTTGTTGCCGTTGTGGAATTCTACTTGACTAAATAATAATAACAACGCTGCGAAATTGGAAATTATTATTATTGGGTGCAAGGTATGTTATTGAGAGCATTTTGGTGTTACCAGGAATCATCACCCCATGTCAATGACTTCCTCATCCTTTAAATTCGCATAAAAATGCGCGCAATCGAGTATTTTTATCCCATTGGAAAGTTGCCAATTGGAGCACATTGAGGATCTACGCGAGGATTTCGTCTGAAGTCCAGAAACACCTACTCAAAATGTTGACTTACCTAAGACGTCTGTTACTGTAATGATAACTGTAACTTTTATGTCACGTTTCTCACCAAGTATGCAAATAAATAATACACTTAAATTATGTGATGAAATCATCGTCCACGCTTTGCGAATAAATACTCTGTATATTAGTTTGTTAAACCATTAATGAATACTAATTATTATCATTGACTTGAGTGAAGATGGTGTTGCAATTTAGACAAGGACGAGCCATTTTCAATGTGTTTTATTGTCGCAATATTATGATGGTAGGGTATTAAGAGAGTAAATAAAATAATCCCCGTAATAAGAGAACTTTATCTATATGTAAAAGTACGTAAAAGAAATTTAAACAACGCTATTGTAACTGCCCAAACACCAAGATTTTCTACGCCAATGAATTTTTCGTTGGCACAGGGATCGAAACTTAAGAAAATTGTATCTACCTAAACAGACCATCTACGCCAAAGAATTTCTGTGGAAATGATCTACTAAGTATTACATAAGCGCCGCAAAATTTCTGGTTTCATGCGTTAAAAACCAGTGCCGCAGCGGAACCGCATTTTATGACGTTATAAACCGCTCAAAGAACTGCACAGAAAAAATCGTAGCAACCCAAACAAAGCTTCTATGTTAATGAGTTTTGAGGTAATTTATCCCTTAACTCTTAAGATACCATCAGCAACATTTTTAACTTCAGTGGTTAAACACAGAAGCGTAGAGGAGCCGTGACCACTTAAGTAAAGGGTATGCGCCAATAGATTTCAGAAGAAACGTATTGGGTGAAAGTATCACTACCTGCATTAAAAGGCAAAAGCGCATCGCCTTTTGTTTTTGACGTAATCACGATCGGACTTAGTCTAATTTTTGACAAAGAAAGTTGTCCTATGTTGCCAGACTTTGCAAAATTTCTCTAAACTTAAGGAGACCTTTTCCTTACAGATTAACGCCACCAACTCGAGGGGAAACTGGGCGTTTATATTAGAAGGGAAGCAGTTCGGCATAAAAAGCGGGGGCATGCTAACTTGAAAATGAAACCTGAAACGAAAGTGAGGACTTTTTTATGGTCTGCGACAGACTTTTCGTCTACTATAAAAGTGCGAAATCGATATAAAGGAGCGGGCTAAACTCCACTCGGGAACTCGGCGTATCCCCAATCTAAAAAGTTGCAGGATATTTATAAACGCGGGAAAGCGGACATTACGGGAAAATTTGGTTTGAGAAACGTGCCAATAAAATCGTCTGAGAACAGTCTATGAGACGTTATATTTATTAGTTGGCACGTTTTAGTCTTAAACCGTGATATGTGCAAGAGGAAAAATATGGAACATTTATTGTGCAACTGTACTGATAATAGCACTTTATACACGCCATTCATAACTCACCTTTCTATGATTAAAATATGAAAATGCGCCTCTATTATTAATGTGTGGAATGTGCTCTCTGCACTTACATATACAGCCTTTCTGTTTATTTAGCAAATTTGCTCTCTAAAGGTTGATGGAGAACAAAGAAAACACCCCGATATCTAGAATTTCTTAGGCGATAACATTATGTGATCGCCCTTGTTACGTTCTGTTTGGATGTCTACATGTTTACTCTTGATAAATCCGCGACAAGCATAAAAGTATACGTACTTTGGTAGAACGATCGAAACCATACTGTTTTTAGACTAGAAAACAGCAATTTTTGCTTATTTTAGAATCATTCGCCACGGTATGTCGAATAGCTGATTTATGTTTTGTACGTGTTAGGCTAAAATCATTTATCAAAGCGTGTAATAAAAAAAAACGTTTTTTTTGTAATCCATTGTGGTTGATGTGGAATAGATATCTAGCTTAGACGTCATTAACGTTTAAATAACATCTTTATCTTCATAAATCTTGGCTTGATTAGCGCGGATGACGGCCCCCAAATACGTCAATTTCATTCAATTATATAATTCAAGTGCTTTTCGCCAAATTATCATTTCAAAAGCTTAAAAAGCAATTTTTAGCACACTCGTAAAACTTTGACGTGATAATCTGCAATCACTTGAATGCTTCTCTCTTAAATCTGAACCATCCTCAATCCAATTAGAAACGATAAGAAGTGCCAGAAATATTCAGGTCGCAGCTAATTAACAATATGCATTATCCCAATAATTTCCCATTCCATAGGCTGGCGTGATATGACGACTAGCCCTGGCCTTTCCTATCCAGTGTCTATTTATATTCGAAATACGGGAACGTACCGGTTTCAACCCATTTTTTCCGAAGTGGAACATATCCTTCGGGAACGTTGCCGGACAGCTACATCGCTGAGTCCTCGTAAACACATCGATAAAAGGTCTTGTTAAATTTATCTTGTACGACCAGGCAATTAGATCATCACCTGGGGTTGATGTCTGACAGTTTATCTTATCCGATTATATGGCAAGACAAACACCGTACCAGTCGTTATATTAACCGTTTACCCTAGAAATATGTAGGACAAGTCAGTTGAAGATAAATTATCAGCGTTGACGGAGATAGGTGAATTTGATGAAAGAAACCGTACTGCTTTTAATGAGCTGGGTATCGGGTTTGAAGACTACGAGGCCTTGATTTTTTCCAAACGGAATTTTAGAAGTTTCCAGTAGTGCAGGAGAAGAAAGCAGCTGATTCAGCATTGTAAATAGCTGCGCACATTTCCTAAGGAAACTGAATGCATTCATTTGAAACCACCAAAAAACAACGCTAAATGCTTCAAAAATTAATAATTTAGCCGAGAAAAATAATTTGTTAATTCGCTAGTGTGCCTCGGTTTTGCGTAAATGTAATAATTAATGGTAGGGCACGAAGAAAGACGGATATCTTGTGAAGAAATAATAAAAATGGCTTTAACCTCATAAACAATAAAAACATTTAGTAAACCTAATGGCTTGAATAATTTTTAATGCGCAGTAGTAACATCTGCACTTGCGTAATGGCAGCGGTTAACATAGGGATTATTTTAAGAAGAAATAATTAAGACTTTGAAATCATAGGAAAATCAATGGCAAATATCCTATCTAGAGACATTCCAATATTTAAAAACTGGAAAAGGTAAAAGCATGCCAAAAGGCAACTGCAAATTTAAAAAATTCAAGGCCCTTATCGAAGAAACGTGTCACGTTTAGTACCTTTTGGGATTTTATTGGCTGTAAGTCTCTGATGTATTGCAAATTGCACGTCAATTTTAGGACAGGAAAAGAAACAAAAGAGGAAAAACACAAATTTTCATTTTTTATTCAAATGAGTGGTAGAACGTCTCTTTGAACGAACAATTTAAAACATTCATAAACCTCATATATCAAGGGAATGGTCCATGGTTAATGCCCTTTAGAAATTCGGTGACCCTACGCCTCCGGGATTTATGTATTAATAAAATTCATTTAAAAAAAGCAGAAAAATTACTTGCGTCCTGACCACCAAATCAGCAGTATAGGCACCCTTGGAACCGCAAATCAAATCAGTGAAGTCGTGGTGCTCTTTAGACTAGGTATTATCCAGTATGAAAGTTTTGAATGGAACAATCCATATAACCAAGATTTCGAAAATATGCAACCAAAATCCTCGGACAGGTCAATTTTTATTTTTTCTTGCGTTTTTTTTTTAATGATAAATTCATATATAAAGGGTAGTCCAAAAATCAGGTACGACCACCAACTTTGTTTTTTCAAATGGAAATGCCTATTTTTTATTTCATTTTTGAATTCTACGCAAAATTCTAAGTGTGTTTCATGTACCATGTCCTATGCCTAAACGCAACAGGTCTATACTCTACTGCCGCTATTGGGCGCCTCAGATTCTTCATTGAACGATGGAGGCCCACGCTCAATTTCCAAAAAAGGTAAACGTTTGGGCTGAAGTAGTCGGCAACAGAATTTTAGGGTCCTTGTTGAAATGTGGAGGACCTATTGGTCGCGTTAACTTTTTGGGATGATCGCACTGGATAATTACTCACTCGGTTGGAAAACAGAAAAGAATATGTATTGAATTCCAAGGGCTATGTTGTAACTGAAGGGTGAAAAAAGGGTATATCTAAATGACTAAGTACATGTAAAAAGGTATCAATGCGAATAGTCGTCTCTCGCTCTCCTTTAGAAAAAACGCCGCGTATAAAATTGAGTGTCAGCAGTTTTGAGTTCTCGCGTACGAGGACGCTTCGAAAACTACACAACCCTATTTCATTGACAGAACATTAACGGGTAAAAAATATTTAGAATTGCTCATAGATCTTGTTGTTGCTCTTGTTGAGCTACATCCAAATGAGAATCATCCTGATGTTCCCAGTGATACTTTATGATTTCAACATGATGGAGGACCCCCTCATTACAACGTTGATGTTAGGGCTTATTTAAAGATATTTTTTCTGAACGCTGAATTGGGAGACGAGGGGTAATTGAATAGCCGGCACGATCACCTGACCTCACGCCTTTAAATAACTTTCTATAGGGTCATTTTAAGAGTAAGGTATACTTTAACCAACCAGCAACTATCGGAGCCTTAAAAGAAAGAATCCGTAATGAACTAAGAACAATTGCCCCAGCAATGCTTCAAAATGTTAAACAGGAGTTCATTTATCGTCTTGTTTATTGGGAAGAAGTAGATGGGATCCAACTTGAACATTTAATTTAATTGTTGCTTGTTTTATTTTGAATTAAATCAGTCCTGTTCAAAACTAAAGAAATTTTAAAGGAAATCAAAAGTTTTAGTTTTTGATATGTTCAATCGTAAATTTTTCGAGACCTGTTGCGTTTAGGTATAAGATATGGTACATGAAACACACTTAGAATTTTACGTAGAATTCAAAAATGAAATAAAAAATAGGTGTTTCCATTTGAAAAAACAAAGTTGGTGGTCGTACCTGATTTTCGGAGTACCCTGTATGCATGAATTTACCATTAAAAAAACCGCAAGAAAAATAAAAATTGACGTGTCCAACGATTTTGGCCGCATATATTCAGCATCTTAGTTCTCTGTACTGTTCCATCCAAAACTTCTACACCGTATAGTAAAGGCCAAACTAAAAGTCTCGTACGTCATCAAAGTTCTGTGTCGTGCTACCCTACGCTGTTGCCAGACTTCAGAACAAATCTTTGAGGCAATATACATATAATTTATTTCAGGACAGTCAGTCGTAAGGTTTTATAAAAAAAAATATTAAAGAATTTTATTATTGTGTAAGTAAATAAAACTTTATCTATCTAATGATCAACATAAACAAACATGGGTTTGCGATTGGCTACAATCCTGTCGGTTTAAAATTTTTCTAGTGATCATGTTTATATCTCGATCGGATTATCGAATTTTAGCTTAATGACGTCACACTAAAATTTCTGACCATATTTTATTATATTTATGTTTTTATTTTATTTATATTTTATTATATGTGTACCTATATGACCATATTTATTATATTTTTAATAATTAACGTTTTACCTTCGTATGATAACTAAATAAGTTTGATATACTCTTTGGATTTTTCGATATGTTGCTTCCTTTCTGAAATAAATATTCAATGAAATTTGTGACGGCGTAGCGCCTTAGTCGCGTAAATTTCATTTAACGTTACAGCAAGCCATGGAAAACAAAACTCACTGTGACTTCTGTAAAATGACGTTTGTGAAAAACACTGTCAATTATCTCGAGAGAATTTGAAGCCCTAAGAAAAAATTAAAATTAATTTATCAACAAATACTTATTACCGCATTTACAAAACAACATTACTGAACTTCACAAACGTCAGTTTACAGAAATCACAGTGAGTTTTGTTTTTCATGGCTTACTATAACATTAAATGAACTTTACGCGACTAAGGCGCTACGCTGTCACAAATTTCATTGAATATTTATTTCAGAAAGGAAGCGACATATCGAGAAACCCAAAAAGGCAAAAAAGTTTCAAAAGCAATCAGGCAACAATGGTGCACCGTTGTTTTATTGAAATTAATGTTTTTTGTTGAACTTTTGAAAGAAAGAAAGAGAGGGTAACACATATCATGCACTTCTAGGAGAAGTGGGTGGTCCAAACTTATGAAGCTTATGTGAAGCCATGAGCAATGTTTATGTTCTAAATTTCACTTCAATCGGATCAGTGATTTAAAAGTTATGAGGAAAAAACGAAAATAAAATTCCTACTTCAACACCCTCTATCTCCGAAACGATGTGATTTAGGAAATAAGTTTTTATCATGAATGGCCATTATTTTAACATGTTCTATCAATTCCTGAAGTTATCAAGATAAAACCTACATCACCTTGTATATTGATTCCGAGATAAACATCACCAATGTGGCCAAGATATTTCGTCATAGATGACGTGCGAGACTTTTAGTTTGGTGTTACCTATACCATATCTTCTCTTGTAAGGCATAGCTACTACGCCGCGAATTTTAGTAAATGTACTATACGTAAACTTGAGTGAAGATCGAGAATTTAAGAACGAGACACAGTCCATGGCGTAAAGGGTACACTGTGAATAAAGTATTTTTTAACACGAATTTCATTGATACAGCAAAATTGACCAACCGACGCATCATTATACTCAAGGCTGGGAAATTATTCTGTCACTGTAATAACTCATGTCCTGGTATAATTTCATAATTTAACAATAACAGAAGTGGGCAAAAATATTAGCTGTAATATGTATCCAAGCGTTATTTACTTTACAGGAAACAATGCTGACTGATAACCGAAAATATTAGTCATTTCACTAGTTTAATATGCATGGACAAATGAGCAAAAACTGCATTTACCGTGACCTTTCTCCTGACATGTTTGTCAACATAACCCGAGCGATTTGCTTGAAAGCAGTTACTTCAAGACCCATTCCAAGGTTAGATATGCAATAAAACGTAGATACACAATATTGGTAAATACTACTAGTTGTTTTCCACAAGTATTAACTAAGTCTCGGGTTAAAAGTGTGTCAAACACTCATGTTCAAAGTATAAAACCTGACGGAAAACGTTCAGGAAGCAAGTGCAAATAGCAGAGAATTTCCACACGAGCTTGCGAATGAAGGCAAAAAAGTGCACTTTTCAACAAGATATAAAGAGAATTACAAACGAGCACTTACCATCACGAGCTCCTTAAGCCTCTCCCTGGTATAAACATTTCCGATCTCCTCACCAAGCACCCAATCCAGGAATTTGGCCACTGTATAACTCAGGGGAAAAGTGAGTGCCATGACGCACTTGGTGATAAAAATCGTCTTTGCGCCGATGGCCAGGCCGTGCCTAGAACACACCGCCTGCGGGAAGATCTCGCCGAAGAGCACGATTGCCAACGTGGAGAAAATAACGGCAATCAAACCGGAAGTAAGCCCATCCAACAAAATGGTGAAGATCGAGTTCACCAACACGTTACCGAGCAGAATCGAGCACAATAGGTAGTTCCCGTGGTTACGGACCGGTTGAATCGCGCGTGCGTATTTACGCTCCCTGGGGGTACCTGTGTTGCACAGAATTTTTAATTCCGTCTTATTCATAGACATCAGACCTAAATTTAGTCCTGAGAACAGACATGAGAAGGCCATGCAAATGAAAATAATGACGATGGAAGCCCAGACTGGTATTAAACTATTGTAGGTCTTGATTTGCGTCCAGGAGTGATGACCTTGGTGCACGAAGGGCTTCAGTGAGTTGGCCGGACCATCTTTGACGCATAGAAAAAAGGACTCTGCGTCTCCAGTGAGAGAAGGCAGTTTTATCCGTATTCGAGCGGTAGTCGTACCTTGGAGAGATCCATTTTCAATCTAATCAATAAAACTACATAAAACATTTACCCTTCACTGGAAAAGTAACTTACAGTAAACCCTTTAGAAACAGGTAAAAAACACATTTCCCCAAACTCTCCATTCTCCATTGTGAAAGTAACAATCATGTTTTCCGTGAAACCCTCACCAAAAAGTCTGATGGTGTGCACATTTTCTGATAAAACTCCTGGAATACCATTATCATCTAATTTTATTTCTTTGTATGATTCTTCAATTCGCAGGGATATGACACGGATGGTTCCTATATCCTCAGGACTTAAAATTCCATTTGTCAAAGATGTTGCATTGTCATCCCTTCTTGCTCTGCTTTCAACGAAACTATGAGTCAAGGGTGGAGAGCTAATAGAAAGAAGTTACTTAAAATTAAAAGTGAAATAAGGCGATAATGGTTACTCAAAAATGCTTAAAACTATTTCAAATAACTTTAAATTTTAGTAAAATCAAGGCCCAGTTTTTCTAGTACCTGATAACTTTACAGGCAGGGTTAATCCTATAAAAACAATAAAATCAGAGCACAACATTGGTCAAGTTCTGCATTTCTATGTATATTATCTTACTGATATGGTAACCAGAGGTTTTAAAAAATTGTCTTTAAAGCCTCCTTAATACCATGTTGATTATCAAGTTGACAACCCACTATAACTACCCAGATTATTATGTTTATTACCTTGTATTGATGCAACATCTCTAACATATAAATGGTTATGTAAATATTACTTGTTAGGAAGGTCATTATCATGTAACTTATGACTTAAATAGTAAACTGACAACACTATTTTTGTAAGCTCTATACAATTTGAGACATAATATGAATTACTCTGCAAATAAAATGACAGTATGTCAAAAACCAATGAGAAATTTCTATTCTACAATTAGGTGTTGAACCCACATTTCTTCATAGGAAAAGTTAAAGAACTGAGGCATAAAAATCCAATAGAGAAAACATACAGGGCAGCTTCTAATTGTGAGAAGGTATAGGCTATACATACAGTGCAAACTGGTGAAAAGCAATTTGGAGAAAGGAAATTTAAGTGAATAATGAAACAAAAGCAGTAAAGAGGCAACTTTCAAATCAAAAGGTAATAGCTAAGGGCCCCAAAAGGATTTTTATGACACAAGTAATGCTTAAAATGAGAGAAATGTTCAATTAACACCCTGTTAACATAAAAAAGTTTGCAGAATTAACTGCTATCATTGTAAGACTCTGCCCAGAAGAGCTCCATTCCCAATATATTCAAGTTTCTATAATGGTTATTAACTGGTGAAGATTTTAATAAAATAGGCATTTTTCATAATATAAAAAAAATTATTTGCTAAACTTTAACACGAAACTAATTAGAAACCAAGATATTCAAAATGTGTTTAAAAGATTTTTTTCATTTTGACCCAAGAACACCCTATACAATATTGCCTTTACAGTTAGTGCAGTAATTATTATTATATATTGTATGTGTTCAGTCAGTAATTGACTCACTGATGAGGAGTCAATCTGCAATTCCATCTACTCACTAATAACTATGTTCTTGATTAGCTATTGTTTAAACTGAGGATTCTCTTAACTTTAAGTGTAAACCTTACGAATTGGTCCAAATGTCTTTTAAAAAAATATATGAGGACATAAAACTCTCCTTCTACGTACCTTTTCCGGTTGTTATTCCCAGGTAAAGGTACAGAAACAGCAGGCCCTTGATGAAACCACTCATAAACTTTGGTATCGAGAATGTTAGGCTTGATAAATCCAACCTGGTTATCCCTGGTCTGATGGGGCAGACAGAAGTAAACTTTCCCACTAACACCCCCGAATATAGTCAAGTTATACTGTGCCCACTTTTGGTCCGTCTGTATTTCACTGATGTTATATGGGAAATCCGCACCGCGACACTCCGCGTTCCTCTGAGACATTTGCTGGGTGACCTTAACGAGCATTTTGGGGTAGAGATTACGGCCCCGTACGTCGAACAGGACCTTTGTGTACGTGCCATTGTTAAAGATGATTTGCGACAGTTGCTTGATTTCCAACTGAAAGAATTCAGGAATGTTGGGGTCCTCGAGACTTGTTATTTCAGTGGCGAGCAACAGCGTCAAGAGGCTTGCCAGACTTGTGAACGCGCGAGACGAAACTCTCGCCATGATATTTCGAAGGGAACTAAATGGAAAAATGAAAACAAAGAAAAATTTTATAACCTATTTTTATTTGACGTGCCGACATGTCAATGAGGTGCTTGTCAGAACGGAAAATGACTAATGTCACTAGAAATGGTGTTCATAATGCACGAACTCTGATCTCATAGATTCGTTTTACAAGGCGTTTTGCCGAATTTCTCACTTGGTTTTGAAGAAAAGCCTGCTAAAATACTGAAATTCTTTAGTTTTTATAGCATAATGTATTTTCATTACATTACTTTATACCTTTTGTTGATTAGTAAGGAGATTTTAACCACATTTTTTTCTTACAACCATGTAGAGACGTCACTCTGAGTATACCAAAGTAAACAATTTAGATAATGTAATCTAATTTTTGTTGTATATTTTATACATAATATTTTTTGAGTTTTTAAGGTGCTCAAATCTTAACTTAATTCATCATATCTGTACTAATTCCTGTGCCAAAACCTTAAATTTAGGCCTAAAATTTAGTTCTTTAAGTATTAGATAAATACCAAGTGTTACTTGCGATATTTTTCTGAAAAAACCTCAAATTAAATTTACCCCACAAGTTTCCTTAGTTATTTTTTGCAAAAATGAAAGAAGTACTTCTATTGGTAATAATAGGACTGGCTAGCACTTGTTTGGTGCATTCAAAGAAGACCACAGAAAAGCCAGAGTGGGCTAAAAAGGACATACGAGACTACACAGATGCTGATATGGAAAGGTTACTTGATCAATGGGAGGTAAATACATAACTACTACAGCTTAAAGACGATAATGAATGACACATTTTTCAAGGAAGATGAGGAGCCCCTGGAGCCAGACGAGCTTCCTGAGCACCTCAAACCCATGCCAAGCATTGATTTAACCAAAGTGAAACAGGATGATCCCGAATCCCTCTTGCAAGTGACGAAAAAGGGGCGCACTTTAATGACTTTTGTGCAAGTGGCTGGCAATCCTGGCAGAGAGATTACAGAAACAGTAACTAAGCTATGGCAAAGCAGTTTGTGGAACAATCACATACAAGCAGAAAGGTACCTAAAACTTGAAAATGTTTGTACAGTTTTTCTATGGTTATAGTTAATATTTCAGGTATTTAGTAGATGATAACAGGGCGATATTTCTGTACAAAGACGGCTCTCAAGCGTGGATTGCCAAAGATTTCCTGGTGGAGCAACCAGAATGTGAAAGTGTGACTATAGAGTCTAAAGTGTATCAGGGCAAAAATCACCCTAAGAGTGGAACTGTGGAGAAAGTAGAGTTGTAATTTCATTTATTTGATGTGATTCCTCATTTTTTATATTTATTTTTCTTTAATAAAGTAAAGTGTAAAGTTTCTTGTATTAAAGTGTAAATTATGTACTTAGTACAAAATCCACATACAGTTTGAATATACATAATCATTCAAACTTGATCTCCTACTTAATTTATGTGAAAATAGTTCAGCATAGCAATAGGAAGTATTTTTTAATGCATTAGAGCATTAACACTCTGATTAGAACTTTAATGCGGGAGTTTCTTGTTTTGAGGGTGCAAAAATTGTTCATTTAAGCCTGACGGCGTTAGTTTAGACAGAGTCTGATCTAGAGTCTATAGAGGGAGGATTAATTTTTCTTGACACAGTGGTGAAAGGAAATGTGTGTGAAGAATCCTGGTTTAATTTCAAAATTACCGTTGAGTACTCGGACGACAAGGTTGAAAAATTCGAATTTACTCTTTATTAACCTGAATCAATAAGAAGGGTAAATAATCATATTTATTTAAATAATAAATATAATTTTTTTAAATAATAAAGTTAAATATTGAAGTTCTTAAGTACATCATTAAGTATCAGGATCATTAGATACATGTATTATTTAAAATTTACATATTTTTTATATAAAGCGTTATAAAAACGTATGACGTAACCTGTCCGATTTACGAATTTAGAATGCCTCCCTATTCTATGATAGTGCTTTTGGCGAAGAAGCCTGAAGGTGATAGCGATTACGTTCATTGCAAATATTCAAAATGTTTATTGATAATTGCTCATGGCTTAATTATTGCGTTATCTCTGACTAACCACGCAGTTACATGATACGTAGCTTAGTAGTATCTATAAAGCACTTGAACTAAAATCAACTTGTGATTCACAATTTCATATCTAATCTCTCACTCATCTTCAAGCATAAATAATTCCAAACCAAAAACCTGTGTACCTGTATCCAATCCTGACGAGAAAAAGTAAAAGTAATGGCAAGTACCAAAACCTATTTAGGTAGGTTAACAGAACCTTCTTAATAGCTCCACCAAGTTACACCACCTGTTTCAGATAAACCGAGCCTTTGCGTGGTAATAACAACGTTCAGTCTGATCCTGATAATAGTAACAGCAGGAGTATGTGCCCGACTATTTTTAAGCGAGCTCAAGGCCAGGATAGTGCTGATCAGTTTCATATTGCTAGTGTGTATTATCGGCATAAGTGCGTTGACTTATCTTGAGGTGCGGAAACGAAAGGTGCAAAAATACAACGAAACACTGGTTCAGAAGAACAGCGGGTATTTTTATCAAAATATAAGCCAGGGCAATGGCTTGGAACCTAGCGCTCCTAAAGATGCTAGTAGCATGGACTATACTAACAGGGAAACGATGCGCATATCTTGAATAAACTTGTGGATTGTGAAATACTTGCAGGGTGATTCATAATTCTTGTGAAAAAATATAAAATGAGCCTCAGTAGTGTTGGAAAATTAGTGCATGTCCTGAAATGCCTTAATTTTCGAGTTACGCAGAATATTAAAGTTTTACATATTTTAAAGAAATTTTTCCCCGTGGTTCCTCCTTTAAAGTTTGCTTAAGATTATCCCTTTATGTTGGACAATTTCTTAACGCGTAAAAACGTCCTCAAAAACGATATCAACAAACCCTCGATTTCCATATGCTTTAATTTCCCACAGTTTGCGCAAAATTATCGTTCTCGTAACTCGAAAACAATATTTTTGGACCCCTATTTTTATTATTTTTCCTCACATTAGTGAAGCGACAATCTGTATATCCTTTTGTCATCTGAATCTTGAATCACCCTGTATAAAAGACTTCTCTCTGTGCACATGTGAAAACTTCGCCGAATTATTAAGAAAATCCCACTAAGGACTTTTTTATCACATTTCATGTTGTATATAGATATGGAAATTAATTCAAATTTACACCTGTAGTCTTAATTTGTTTGAATTTAGTCTCTAATGGAGAATATACTTATTCTGAGATACGGGGTCGCAGTAATACTCATTCTAAGACGCTGGAAAATAGTTTTCCAAGACCCCAGAATATCGATTTAATTTTCCAGAATCAATACAGGATCCATATTACTCCATTAAACTAAAAATCAGAACATCGAAAATTCTAAATTATTCCCAAAAATTTTCAAGAGGGGAGCGGTACTCATTTTTTGTCCCTTTTCAAATTTCGAATGTCGATATCTCGGGGACACGTGGAACAATTGTCTTAAAAAAATATATCTCAAATTCATGGTCTCGATGCACTCTATTACCCAATGCAAACAGCTGTGCAAAATCTGTTTTGGTTTCTGAGATACCGCGTCACAAGTACATCGTATGTGTCTTTAAATTGACCTTTATTGATGAGTTTATTGGATTTTTCTAAAACGAAACTAAAAATATTATATCAATTTTCGAGGCGCACAAGGTGGCATCGTTATATTTTCGTGGCTTTTTATGTTGATGCAGTCGCGGAATATTCCTGTGCCCCTAAAAAAACACTCAAAACAAATAATTTAAGCCAGAATGCCTTTGTTGATACCTGCAAAATGTCTCCGTGAGGTTCGTTACTGAGTCCAGGACACTCAAAACTATGGTCTCAAGGTCCGTTCTTGAAGCATACAAAGAGCAAATTTGCCTTAATCTACGCAGGCAAAAAAAAGTCCTTAAATTAAAACACAAGCACTATTAGAAAACCTTTTTGTCCAGTTCTCCTGAGCTGCAGTGACGATATGTGACGTGCATATGAAGTTATTGGTGAATACTCCGTGGTTTCCATACAATCTCAAGTCAAAGCTGCAAAATTCCCATAAAAAACTACCCTGGCAAGCTTTCCTGATGATTACTTTTTAAACCCATTTCTGCACAATGCCATAATGCCCCCTTTTACATCATGAAAGAGCCGCGTTTTCACTGTCAAGTCAGTTTCGTATTCCTCATTTTCTTCTTCAATTACATTTTGAATCTGGAATTTCTCTTTTTCGCTCTAATTTTGAAGTTTATTGCATTTACCTCTGAGGCAACAGCGAGACATGCGGCGCATTTAACGCAAAAATTCCCAAAAGGTCTTGGAGGTACTTTGCTAGTGAACAACTCTCTATAGGGATTGATTATCCTTTTGGGATTAGAGAGGGTGCGGTTGCAGTCTGAGCAACAGCAGTGAGGGGATGAGCAGCCTTTGGCGCAGTCTCGCGAAGTCTTCCGTATGAAATTGCCTTAATACATTTTTAAGTGATTATTTAACAGGAGTAGTGTAAAAAATAGTTTTGCATACTTTTGGATTGGAGGTCCTCGTTGAGTTCTCTGAAGGGTGAAAGTGAGGGTTTGCAGCTGAGCAAAAATTGTGTAAATGCTAGTAAAATTAGTAAATATGACATAATAAAAAAACTGAGGATTTTGTTATAATTGTGTCAATATCTGTTAGGTGCAATTATTATTTAATTACATTGTTAGACTTCGTGACATGATGAGGGCCTGCCGGGAGACCCCGCGCTTTGAGGCCCGGCCGGGATATCCCCGCTGCGCATGTCTCGCTCGGCATAATCACGCCGCCTGGGTCTAAATAGGGGACTTAATCTCCCAGGTATAAAAATAAATTAATATTCAAAATAAAGCCAAAAAATAGTTTTCATTATGTTAAACCATAGTGAAGCTAGCGCAAATGCTTAGTTGCCATATTACTTTCACGGCTTATAATTATCGTATGTGTGTGTTTCTTCAAGGATATCAAATATTTTTTTTAAGTTAACTGTCAAAGTGACAATTATATAACCTAAAAAAAATCATAACAAACAGCTGTATAAATAGGTATAAACTATTTAGGTTATATTTATATGCAAACTGCAAAGATTTCGAGATTTATATTTGCATAAAATTTAAAAGCCGGAATCTAACAGTGATAGCTAGAAATGAGAAAAAGCAAATTGATTAGTTTACTCAAGGAGAGTGTGATTTTAAAAACAGGTAATTCCAGATGAAATTTATCACTTACTTACTTAATCATCATACCCAGCTTAACATTCCTGTAATTGATGGCATATTCTCCACTAAAAAATCTACTATAAAATCTAAATAAATATCTTCCAGACCAAACTACCAATGAAGAAGCCTTCCAGGAAAAGTGGTGCAAAATTCAAAGTGTCTTTGGACCGTTTAACGCCATCAATTCCCATATGCAGAACATTACTAAGCACTACTTGTCTAACCAAGATGTTTCCGAGTGGCAGTATTTGATAGGGAATTTTTATATTGTACAGTTGATTGGACATACATTAGACAAGGCAGAAAACCCTGACTTATTGAGTGTAAAGGAAATGAAGGAAATTAAGAGCTGTTTGTCACATCTTCTTAAAGTAGGAATTAGTACAAAGTTACTTCCGAAGATTCCCTATCATGTGAATGAAATTTATATTAAGACTGATGATATGTTTTATCAGTATAATATACTTAAATGCTCAGTATTGGCTTTTGACAGCTTCTTGAAGAATAATCACTTAAGGCCCTTAATTCTGCCTGAGAGTTTGAGAATTATTTTAGCCGGTTTATACCAAATAGCTTTCTGCCCTCTTAGTAAAAATTTAATTGAGAATAACACTCTTTTGAATGATAAACAGATGGCCCTAAATTTGCTTAAAAACCTTAAGGAAACCATTCACTCTGCAATTTATATTAAAGAAACTATGATTATCTTCAGGCAAACTGCCCCTCCTTGGTTTAAAAAAAGATTATCTCAAGCCTTAACTGATATCCTAATATCTCCTAACGGAGTGCAAAATATTGCCTTAGTAATGTTTGATGATAGCACCCAAACTTGGCTTATTTTTGACACTATCTTCAAGCTAATTTCCAGCAGCCAAACAGAGATTAGAGATCATTTAAATGAACAGATTTTAGGGCTTATTTATGATAATAATGAGGATGATATACAGTTTGAAAGGCTTTTTATTGTGTGCACTAAAAGATTTTATTTAGAAGACCCAGAATTTGCTACCAAAAGATTTGTTGAGAAGCTTTTGTTGAGTCTAAAAGACATGGGATTAATTGTGAAGGGAATAAGGCTTCTGTATGCACTTTTCATTGAGGACAGGGTGGATAGTCCCTGTTTGCCCATAGAACTGTTAAAACCAGTTTTGCAAATATTGTTTATGGTTTATTCTATCACCAAACAATCCTTTAAGGTGACTCATAAAGAGGCCAAATATCTCTTGATCAAATATATTAAATTACACTCTCAAGAGGATAGAGAAATGTTTGGTGATTTTATGTTTGGTATTTCTGATGTACAAAATGAATGGTTTGGCAAAAAATTAGGAATTGAGGGCCAGGATTTTGTCTTAATTAAGAATGAGGCAACTTGTGAAAGCTTATTAGAGTTACTTGATGGTGAAATCGCCTTGCTCGGGAGATACTTCAAATACCTGCTTACAGTTCTGATTCAAGAGGAGAAATTTAAGGATCCTATGAGGAAGCTGCAAGTGTTTAATGATATAGCAATACTGGCTGAAAACAAGCAAATTCAGAAAGACCTAATAAACAGCCCAATGGAAATTATTGTGTTCATTCAATCCAGTCTAAATGAGGCTATTAAAAGCAACACTCATCGTTCAGTTAATTTTGAAAGCGATAAGTTTCAGACTCTTTTTACAATTGTGATGATTTTGAGCATGCTCACTGCTTATTGCTCTAAAAGACAGATGCGGCTGTTTAGTGTGCTGGACGAGCAGCTAAGCAAGATCAAGCTAGAAGCTAGTCACAAAGAGCTTGTAGGGTTAGCTGAGACTGTGTTAAGTAATATTTGGACTAAAGAAAAAATTCAGGATAAAGAGACTGTTAAGTCGGAATTAGATGTAGTTTTGGAGGATGTTTACGATGCTTTATTGCCAGTGCGAGGACATGGACTCATGGCCTTAAAGAAACTGGTTGAGAAGCGAGATCAATCAGTTTTGGACAAAAAACAATACATTCTGACGATATTTCAGGTGCTTAGGGATTCATTGATTTGACCGAATAAAGTCTTACTGAAATTTTTTGTAGCAAAATTTAACCAATGATGATTCCTTCATCTATTTAAATGCTATAGAGGGATTAGCGGCTATGAGCAACATATTTACAGACACAGTTATTAACGTCTTATGCGAGGAATTCTCAAGTTTCGACAAAAAATCCAACGACTCAAATAAGGTCCGGATGAAACTCGGGGAAGTTTTAGTTAAAGTTTCTAGAAATTTAGGAGAAATTGCTCCAAAATATAAAGCTCTGCTACTAAACACCATCTTCTTGGGCACTAAAGACGACGATTATCTAGTTAGAGCCTCCAGCTTGTCGAACTTAGGAGAGATTTGTCGCGTATTAGGGTATAAATTGGGCACAATGATAACAGAAGTAAGAAACGATATTTTTTTAAGTGTTTTTTATTCATTGCTTTCCAAGGTTTTGGTATGCGTCAACGCCATCATTTTAACGGACAAAGCCATAGAGAGTCGCAGAGCTGCTGTTACTGTACTGAGGCAATTGCTAGCAGGATTAGAAAAGGAAATGATTGCGTTCCTGAAAGAAGACATTCTGCCCATTTACAGGACTTTGAAGCGGATTTATAATAATGATAAGGACGATGTTATGCGGTGGGTTTTGTTCACAGTTAATATAGACTTTTGTCATTTAAGGCTTCTGCAGGTTGCAGGCACAGTTGGCTTTAGAGGAACTTAATGAGACCATGAACGAGCTCGTTTTTCCGAATCTTAATATTAACAG
This sequence comes from Euwallacea similis, assembly GCF_039881205.1. Lineage (NCBI taxonomy): Eukaryota > Metazoa > Arthropoda > Insecta > Coleoptera > Curculionidae > Euwallacea > Euwallacea similis. The sequence goes on from NC_089613.1 coordinate 6,434,583, forward strand.
CAACAAGAAGATAATCATGTTAAAATAAAATGAAATAAAAAGAATCTGATTTTAATTTTTATTAAATCAAGAACATCAAGTCCACAAAACCCTTAATTTAGTGCCTATTAATATTCAACTCGTTTTTCTTAACTTTCAGTGCTCAACAATACAGGGAAACACGTTTTCTATGCTTTTTGAAAGGATTTTTAAACATTATTTTATTAAGTCCTGCGAATTATAGAGCGTTTTTTCTAAATAAAATTTTACCTTATTTGCAATAATTAAAATTCTTGCTATGTTGCTGCATCTTCGAACCGTCATGATACACCCTGTACGAAGGGCTACGAGAAACGTGTTTAAATGGAAAAATTATGAAATTCTCATCTCTCTAACGACTTTATATTAACTCTAACGGTCTTTTACACGGTTGTCCAGTAAATTATCTATGTTATTGATATCATTAATAATGAAAGGTCATTCACCATTATCATGTCATCACCACTAGGATGCAGCATACATCATTTCCAAATATCCATTGGCCCATTTAGTGGTTTAGTTTTAAGCCATTAATTCAGTATTAACTTAGGCTCTCCCATTTGAACTAAATTTTTAACTATTAAGCCCAAATTAGCACTAGTCAGTCACAGAAACATCTCAATCCTCTCAGCTATAGGCAAACATTTTCCGTTCCTCAATAAATCCTCACCCGCCATCAAAGCTTTCAGTGATTTCATTCGCTGCCTCACTAAACACAACAAACCATGAATAACAAGATTCCGCTCTTCCTCATCACAAACGGTTCGATGGTTCTCTTAGCAGCGACGTCACTTTTTTGTCGCGCTCTGTAAAATACACACCGTCGATTTTCCTGTTTACCAATTAAACTCGATTTCTGCTGCTCAAGCTGAACCTGCGGTTCGCTGGGTGTTCGGTTTAGTTAACCGAAAGTCTGCGATTGCGGTGGTACCCGCAGTTGGTACTAGGTACCCATTACCGCCTAAGGGCGCGTTTATAAGTTGATAGTCACGCGGTGTTGTAAGTGAATGTGTGTTTGTATTCGTGAGTGAAAAAGGTGTGAAAAATTCAGCAATTGATGCAAGTTTGGAAATTCACCCTGACAGTTATCAGGAGAGGTGAGCAGAATTTTATTTTAAATACGTGCGCCCCTGACCTCTTTTAGTCCATTATTGTGATATATGAGTGTGTGGTGCAATAATAGTCATTTTGCTATTGTGACATTAAGTAGGCCTTACGTCCCACTACAACATGCAGCAATGAACCAACCTATAATCTCAGCATCAGCATGACGCCTAAAACCTCATCACAGCATCTTACTCGCTTAAGTTTCTAAATGTTTTTTTTGTTTGAATACGCACGAATTGACTTTTACAATCACAACACTCAGAATTTCTTCACAGATCTAATGCGGTTTGTATGACACGCCCAAATTTGGTAAAGTTGTTACATCATCAGCAGCTTCCAAAAAGATATATTTAAGATCTTCTTATGCAACCAAAATTCGCCATAATCAATTGAAACTGTAGCAAATGAGTATGGTAATTTCCAAAAAAATACCAGAGCAGTTGATTGATAACTGAATTTTATCAGTCAAAGGACCTTTTGAACCAATAAAACGGGTGAATTTCTGGACGACCACTAGTAAATTTGTACAGTTTCCGAAATATGATAATATTTCAGATGCTGAATGTTTGAGATGGTGTTCTGTGTTACCTAACAGGTGTCATAGTTTTTCACACCTGCAGTGAAAATTAGACATTTTCCGCAACTAGTGCAACAATGACGACGAAACTTCTATAAATATTAGGGAAATAGTTATATTTGTATTTAGTACGCGATATTGAAGACTAACAAAGAGATACAATGTGAAAACACATTGTCTCAGAAACAATGTTACAAATATAGAGATACATATAATAAAGAAATAGGTCGATTGACTAACTTGAATTAACCTGAACTTGTCTTAAACAAAAGTTACTTTTTTCACTCTCTATAGTGTCAAAGTAAGATTTTTAATTCTGTAAATTAGAAACAAGTCCCGCACATTTTGATTTACAGATTTGAAATTGCCCCTAAAGAGGCTCGTGGATCCGATCAATTCATTAAAAATATCTGTTTGAAGCTAGCTAAGAGATAACGCTACTTAGCTTTTTTATTAGCGTTGATAACTTGAACATTTTTACAAATTTTGATGCTCTCAACCATTTTACATTAAAAGGGATTCTGCAAAAAATCTCGCATCTCGAACGGTTTCCGAGATATTTTCAATTAAGCGATTCCGGGCATTTTCAATCTTTTGTTGATATTACTTTTTTATGTTCTCCGCCTGGCAGGTAAAATTAACATTATTCTCAGTTAGTTTTAACTGAGAATAGTGCCCAATTCCATCTCTGCTTGAGTGTGAAGTCTTGCTCTCAAATAGAATAAAAAAACATACATTTAATTTACAACGTCGTCACAATATTTAATTTGCGACCTACGCTACTGACTTGAACTCGAGCCACTGTATTTTTCACGTCCAATTCGGAGATTGCAATCAATCATCATTTTTCACCTGGTTCGGAGATATTTGCTACGATTCACAATTGTTTCAAGATATCATCATGGTTCCACAGCCACCTTTAGCAAAAATGCCAAAACCCAACAAAAAGGGATAGGTTGGTATTTTTGTGGAGAGCCAGGATTAAATTGTCTCAATCGCTTGTTCTGGTAGTGTCGTGGTATGCACGAACTTCGTCAATGAAAAGCAACAGGACAACTAAAGGTACCATGGTGGTAGTCGCGCCTCAACCCATTGCGGGGTGTGAGATGGTGTGGTAATTGCGGTGAAAAGGTATTTCAAGGTTTCACTGCGCATTTTTGGTGCGTATAATTTTTATAACTAAAGACCCTTATGAGGTTTAAGAATTAGGGGACAGTTTTCGAAGCCATTCCAGTGGGATTGTTCGGTGTGCTTGAATTGACTTAATTTGCCTATCTAGATCCCTATGCCGAGTGAATTTACCCATATCCATTTCTCTTAGCCTTATTTGAAGAATACAAGGATTAAAAGCGCAACTTTCAATGCTTTTTGACATGATTCCCGGAAATTCGAGGTTTCACCGTAGGACCCACTCCATACGATTAATTCTTTTGTTGAAAGAAAACTGTGTAAATCTCTTTTCGTTTAGTTTGAAAGCCTAAAATCGATTTTTTTCATACAGAACACCCTGTAGAATATCCGATTTTTCGTTTTTCCTACTCATTAAGGTTTTTTTTTAAAGACATTTCACTGGTATTTCTCAACATGTTTCTGTGCTTAATATGTCCACCACAAGGTCATTGCATAACCATTTCTGCCTTGGAATGTGTAAACGCACAAGACACGACCGTGGCAGGGCAGGAAGCTCAATTAAGCTAATAGCACTGAATGGTTCTCAGCCATATAAACACTCGTATATTGTTATCAGACCTTTCCACTCTACTAGGAGTAAACAATTAAGAAAAAAAAATAGAAATTATTACACCTTTTATCTCGGTCCTGTTCGATTACAGCTGATAAGCAAATGTGACGTGAACAAGTTGCAACACTTGTTAGTGGTATTCCGTTGGTGCGTAGGTGTGCTAAAACTTCACTCACGGGTGATGATCAGAGTGTGAGGATTAAATCAGGGTCCAAGGGGTCGTTTGTGAGGGTTTCAGTCTCTTCTCAGTCTGCGCAGGTGAGTGTCAAAGGAAAATCGTAATGACGTGCCTACGATATGCTCAGATTTTCATGATGCACCTGTATAGTATTTCAAAGCTACGAGCGATTTATTATGCGACATTGATTCATGCTTAAGGAATTTGAAGCCTCTCTTGTAATTCATACGATGTTGACACTCTTCAAAGGGTTAGTTCAGACTAGTGCGGGTTAATTCAGGTTAGTTCGGATTAGTTCATGTTAATACCGCAGAGTTAGCCACTTACACTTCCATAATTCCAACTTACACTCGAATATATACAAACCTAAAGATTAAACTTGTCTCATTCTATATATATTGCTCGTCAAAAGCTCCGAATATTTTCCATGGATTAGATAAGCTTTAAACACGATGATATAGCTTAATTCAGAATTTTGATTTCAATCATTACAGTTATTTTCTTTGAAGTGTGACACTAATATCAATGAAATCAAACACCATTTTGTTACCGATATAATTTATCCCATAACGTAGAATCGACCTTTCTTGGAAAGATCTTGAGATATTGATAGTAAAATAGTGGACCAGAAGCTTTATCGAGTTTGTATCCAGGAACTGCCGCAGTATCTCGGAAACAAAAGGAGGTATTGCAGAGTAAGACATGACGCATATTTCACTTAAAAGTTCCCGGGATGTCGATGATCAAAAATGGTTTCCACTCACAAAAGGTCCTCAAAATAGTGTTGTTTTTCGTAGTAATCGACTGATATGTAGCTTAATTCTTCCTGAAAAATAACATTTCAGGGTGACTGATCAGGTGACACGTGCAATTTACAACAGACCCTTTCAAAGTCGTTTTTGTAAGAGATACATTTGAGTTCATTATGACTCTGTGAGCCTTACAGGCGAACTTTCGAACCTAAAAATAATCCATCTTCAGAAGTTGTTCCTAAAGTAATTTTTCACTACAAAGACGCATTTCGACCCTTTAATGACAATGCCCCTGTAAGCCTTACAGGCGAGCTTTCAGACCTGGACGCAATGCAACTTACATCAGCTATTTTTTATTTGTAAGACACAATGCACTTAACAATAACCACAGCAGTTTTCATTGTTTGGACTTATTACTCACTATGAAAAGTAGCTTTCATGGTCAAACATGGGACTAGCGCGGCTTACAGCATTATTCATCACCACTGTTTTTTTTCGATTTTTTGGACCGGAATTCATTCTACATTCCACACCACACTTGTTAAAACGTCTTTTTCCATTATTTCTATGGCGAATAATAAAGCCACCAGCAAATTTGCCCATTGTTTAACCATGGCCAAACCCGCATAAAACCTTAACGGCTGTTTTAATGTGGGTCCTTTCACTCGGTTTCCTATAAAGGAACTCTCCGTTTCAATGTCTAAATTCTATACCCAAATAGGTGTTTTATCAAAGGTAAAACAAGAGTCATCACTGTTAACCGCAGTCACGAAGAAATCCTTCATTTTAATTAAAAAAAAGTGTATAATTAATTTTGAATTTTCTAGGGTTTTTAGCTGCTGAAAAACTCTTTTGCGACCCAATTTAATACATCGAAGTGCATATTTTTATGGGTTCAAATCCCGGGAGCAATAACACGAAACAGTGTCATGTCACCAGTGTTACGTAAATTGTTGCTAATTAGTAATAATCGTTTCTATTATAGGAATCATTTGTCATCGGTCCACGGTTTGTTTGTTAGGGCTCATAACAGCATTAAAGACTGTTTAGAAGTAACGAAAACAGACCGCAAGTGTTAGTTTTTGCTTTCAGAATCGCGCACTAATTCTTCAGGAGTGTCCGAAATGAAACTACCAAATTCTCTATATTTATCAACTTTCTACATCCCTTACATTACTTTAACATTCCTGCATGTACAGGGTAGTCCAAATTCGAGGTGTAGCACTGGGATGTCGAAAGCTATAAGAGATACGAGTTTGCTTAAATTCGGACAAAGTTACACAATTTAATGCCCAAGAAAATAGTACTTCGAACTCGGAAAAATTCAAAATACTTCCGGAGATATCCAGAAAAAAACGAATTTTTGATATATCATTTATAGTTTGTCTTGACTTTTTTTGAAGAGATACTTTGAAACAAATGTCCCTTCATTGTTACCACTTTCTCGTTTCTACAAGATGGTGTTGTGAAATTTGAAATCCGACGTTTCATCTTTAAGCCATCATCATCAAGTTAATTTTTTTAGATTCGGACCTGGATTTTTATCTTGTCTTTTGTTATCTTTTGCCCCTCTAAGAACAATGACATATAATAACCATGAAAAAGTAGTAATTATGATAAAAATTTGTTTGTTTTACCATAGGCTTGTCTTCATTGCAGTGTCTTCTGCTCACATAATAGATATTTTCAATCAATTTTAATATATGAAATAAATAACAAAAATAAGATTTTGTAAAGTATAGCGAATAGAGAGGACTTATAAGCATTAAGCAAAAACATTTTTGGATAAGCAGATAGCTATGGATCGAGTTCTTTCGACCCTTTTTCAAATAAGTAAACGATCATGAAATTGTCGTTCTAACAGATCTATCCAGTAAATTATAAAGTGGATATTAATTATTATTAATGCAGAATAAAATGTTTTCATTCAAAATGATTTCATTGAAAAGTATGATATGATAAAAATCTATAAAGCTTGTAATAGAAATGCTCAGTTATCTTCATAGTGCCATTTTGCGAGGATAAAAAAATGTTTTAAATGATACTGAGAATGATTTAACTTCCAAATCTAATTAAATTATTTAAAATGGGATGATAATAATTAAAAACTATCCATTTTTAGTAAATAAATGCAAACTAATAGGCTAAGGGGTCTCAAAAAAAGTGAAAATAATGAAGTGACATTTGTTTTGAAACACCTCTTCAAATAAAGTCAGGAAAAACTAAAATGATATAATAGAATTTCGTTTCTTTCTGAATATATTCGGAATTTTCCTCGGTTCGAAGTGGCGTTCTCTTGGACAGTAAATTGTCCAACTTTGCCTCAATTTAAGCTATCCTGTATCTTTTATAGTTTCCGTAATTCCAGTGATACACCTCGAATTTGGGCCACTCTGTACGTACCCTTGAAACATCAATTTTTCATCGTTGAGTTGCAATATCGTTGGTTTCACATAAAAACAAGAATTTTGAGCTTGAGTAAATGCTTTTTCAAGTTTGCGCCCCAATAACTCTCTTCATCGAAACTTTTACTATATAAATCTCACAAGGAAAATTAATTGAATAGAAAATTCATTTTCTACAAGAAAAAGTTTTAGTTTTGAATTTTTTGCGTTTACGCAGGAGTAGGTCCGATTAATATGAAATGAGTAATAAAATTACAAATTGGACATTTGCAAGCAAATCAGTTTTGCGGCCATTCCACTGGTTGCAGCTGACTATTACAATCAAACCAGAGTATACCGAAATTCAATATAAATAACTACGAAATAAAACAGACAATTAAAAGAAGTAAGTAAAAAATTAGAATTTAAGCTTGGAAGGTGCGTGAAAGCAACAACAGGGAAATTAAGAAACCTAAGAACTGAAATAATTTTATTTTTGGAATAAAATTTAGCCAGAAGTCGATCGTTGTAGAATTGTTCTCAGAAGGGCTAGTTCTTGAGATATCATAATGGAGTTGTGGAAAAATGCACAAGCGTGCCCTCTAGGCGTGCAAAAAAAAACAAAGACATATTTCTTCTTCGGTTTTCCTTCACAGTCGCCGTTTTCCACGTTTTTCCCTCGCTGCTCTTCAAATGGACTTTTATTCCTCGAAAACGGTTTCAAAAATGCATTAAAAAATTCACAAATAATAATTTTCTCCTATTTTCCGATTCAAATAGTTTGAGGTTTGATCTAAGCATTATTTTGACGCATTTTTCTCTAATTTCAGATTAGCAAATTAACAAAATGTTCCGAAAACATCGGAACAAAGCAATCCCCCCTCCCAACGTTCAAAATGGCCACGAGCCCGACAATAACAACGTGGTATCCAATAACAAAAATGCTTCAGCCCCTCCAGTCACCAATTCCCTCCAGTTTTACTGCCAACTTGCCCATGGAAGCCCTACAGCGTTCGTTTCTGGATTCTCCAATGTCAAGGAATTGTACGAGAAAATTGGAGAAGCTTTCGATATGCCAGCATCAGAAGTAAGTATCTCACTAGTTGCACATATAAATTTGCAAGTTTATTTAATAAAAATAAGGAAAAAAATCAATGTGTTAGTTATTGGTTTCGTATAGAAATTTTTCATTAAGTAAATGAATAATTTTACCTCTTTTAGACATATTATTTCTCTCTGAACAACATTAATAACGTCGTCTGGTTTGAAGTGACCTGAAACCTGTAAAGTATCCTAAAAGTATTAGTTTTCACTGATCAGGCTCATGTTGCTCACAAAGGGGACACAATCTAGGGAATATATAAAGATTTTTCAAACAAGCTAAAGAAATTATTAAGGTACGAAAATAAACAGTTTGTATTGGCCTACACGCTCTCCAGACTTAACCCCTTACGAGTTTTTTTTATATAGTATTATCTTTTTAATAACAGCCTGTATACATATTGATAGGCCTTTTGCTGGTCATCCTCGCGAGCAAAAACTAATTACACTAAACGTACAGTATGGCATTGATAAAAAGGAAGTATGGTTGACCGACAATGTAATACGATATGCATCTGGGTTCCGTTTGTTCGTTAACCTGGGGGTTAAATTTAACTACTAGATATTAACTTTTAAACAATACAATTCCAATGCATTTTATAAATAATTCTAGGCTTAGCCAACCATTGTTGAAGAACAGTGAAATCTCAGCCGAGCTTACGAAACTGATACCTTTTACCTAATATGCAATGCTAAATAGAACTCTTACACGGTGGTTCTAGAATAAATGGTACTTATCTTAAAAAGTGAAACACGTTAGTTAATATGAATATGCGGTAAAAACGAGAGTGGGTAATTGGGATTCCTAAACTGTGTGCATACGGTTATATGTGAATGGTTATACGGAATTCTCTTATGGCGAGAATTTTGTTCAAAACTATGATATGAAGTTAAAGTTTTAGCAAATGTTATTGAATCACTCACATGGCCTATTTTTTGTAAATTCTCTATGTATTGGAGACTTTGTAAGTCACCAGACATATGTACAGGGTCATTGTTTATATTTTCACCACCCACCTAGAGGTTTTTCTTTTAGTCTGAGAAGAAAAAGTTAAATACAAAAATTGTAGATAATGATATGTAGTTTATTTCTATATATATATATATACATTATACAGGATGTTCGAGAAATGTGTGGCATGCCAAACTTATATTTTTTTAATGGAACACCCTGTATATTATTGCATTTTTGGATTGTATGCCAAATTCAATGACTTTTCCATATAGTATATCCTATGTCGAAAATTTACCATTTTTCTATTAACTTTTTTTTCTTAGATTAAAAGGAAAACCTCTAGGTGGGTGGTGAAAATATAACCAATGACCCTGTACATATGTTGGCCGGCACATCTTTCCCCATTTCATTAATATTTTTAGGGAACTTTGAAAGGCCTCATTGACTTTAACCGTGCTGATCTTAACATGTAATATATCATCGTAATCAGAAAAAAAGCTGTATTCAAAACTCTGATAATCTAAGATGGCATCTATAAAAAAAATGCAATGTTAATGATTGTCGAGAATCTAAAATCAAATATGATATCATTTCAAATACAAACCTCTCAATATTTGAGCATTAATTTGGAATTAATATTAACAGTCAGAGATGTCTCAAAAATGTATTAATGATATGAAAATTTCGACCAATGCTTGAAAATGTTCTAAACATTCCTGATTTTTTTGGGACGCCTGTAAAGACCAAAGTCCAATCGGGGTGTTTTCTTCTTCGAAAACTCACCCAACGTTACAATATTTTCCTTGTTTTCTCGATGTTCTTGACTTGAATCAGAATATCTCGGAAACGGTGACAGTTCACCATTTTTTATTTTAATTTAAAATTTTATTAGTCCGCTATTCACCAGTAGTTGGGAATCTCTCAATTAGGTCTCTGGAATCACTACCTAATACTGTAGCTTGTAGCACGTGATCACCGTTGTCGCCCAGATCAACCTCAGGCTCTTCACCACTTTTCTTGAACTGTGCCCAAACTGTCCCTGATCTTACAAAGGGCAAAATCGTGACCGTCTCTGAAACAAGTTTTAAAGGAATTCTCTCAGAGCGTGGCTTGAAAATTATTCCTGCAATTTCGAGAATTGTAAGGTCAAGAATAGAACAATACTGCTGCTATTTTCCTTCTTATGTAACATTGCAATGAAGAGGCGCAAGAGATCTTTTTTCGCATATCAAATGCGGCAATATTCAGAAATAAATGACTATTGTCGTCTTAATCGATTGGATAAAAGGAATTCTTACATAAAACATGAACAAAGGCCCATTATCATAATATATTGATGATGTCATGTTGATTTTAGATAATATTCTGCACCCTGAACACGTTCAAGCCGGACATGAAAAAGCTCCTAGGAGGTCAGATTGGTTTAGAAGACTTTATATTTGCACACAGGAAAGGTAAGATACTGAAGAATTTCCTTGTTTTTGTGTAGTTTAGCTCTTCTGGAGCTGAGTAACCGTTTTTGCTGCCAGAAAAACGCGCACCAGTGCGGGAAATATAACGTATCTATGGCGCGTAAATTGCATTCCGAAGAGTTTCTTCTTTGGAACAGTAAAAGCTGCATTGGAAGAAAATAAATTAAAGCCATTGACTCTTGTGAGGTCGAAACGTGCTGTAACGGGATTGTAGTTATTAAAGCACCGGGCGGTCTTTAGATCGGTCAAAGAAGCATTCTAATTAACGCATTTTAAGATTTTGTATCAGGTCGATGGGACAAGGACAAGAGTTTAATTTAACGGGGGATTTACTTTCTGTGGCAAATAATTTAAGTTTTGCATTTTTGTGCAGAAGAAGGTAATAAAAGTACAAAATTTGCAGGCAAATCTACTTTGCGGTCATTCCACCGGTTGCTAAATTCATTACTGCTGACACATAGAGAATGAAATTGGGCATAAAAAGCCACAAAATAAAGGAGAAATTAAGCAAAATACTACATTTGGTTCGGGAATGTGAAGTCAATGAAGTCAGTGAGTAAAAAGAAATTTGGACGATTTTACATTCATTTTTACTTTTGATTAAGTGCTAAATAGCAGAATCTAAAGGACAAGAACCTGGAAAATCGACGCCTCTTTTCGTTTAATAACGTTTCAGTACCTCTGAATTCCATACCAAAAATTAATATTAAAGGGTGGGTTCCCACGAGCTGCGTCACCGTGAGAAACAGATGGACCTGGACTATTTCCGACACAGGGCAATTTATCACCATTAAAAAACGAGCAGAGTGAGATAGACTGAGGAAAACGACTTAGTTTACCCCGAGGCGACTTGTTTACATTGTATAATGCCGTTCAGGGTTAGATAATAAAGAAAAGTTACAAGAAATGGAAAAGAAAATGGAAAATACGTAGTGATTAAAATTTAATATTTTCCGGAACAATCATAAAAATTAGTCGCTTTTTGGACATTTTCATGAATTCAAAAACTCAGCTGAATAGAGAACCTGAACTAATTAGATTTATAGAAGAAACTGAAGTCTTCAAAAGTAAAAAAAGTCAGAAAATTAAGTTGAGACAAGGCCAAGGACCTTCAAACACTGCTCAAATGAGAATATCTCTAAAACAGCAAAAATGCATAATTTCAAAATTTTATAAAACTATTTTCGCTGTATTTGGGTCGCGGTATCTCCATTTTTTTCATATAGAACACTGTATATTTTGCAATTTTTGAATTGACACCGTCGTCTGTATTTTAGCTCCAAGGACTTACCTCATACTATACACCTTATTGATATTTCAGGAAGGCCTAAAGAAGTCGAACTAGAAAAAAGTGAAGAATCTTTAGGACTCACCATAACGGACAATGGGGCGGGTTATTCATTTATCAAAAGAATCAAGGAGGGTTCCGTAATTTCAAATATTCCACATATAAAAGTGAGTTATAATTTTCCTAAAAATATTTAATACTAGAACGGATTTATTAGGAAAAAACGAAAAAAAAAATATCGCCATGTATTATAGATAAGAAATGAAAACAGACCCATGTTCGAATAAACTTTTTTTCTTAAAATTATCCTCAGATTCACTCCCTGAATTTTGTGAAGACATCTTGAGTAGCGATATAATAAAAGTATTTAAAAAAAATGTTTTACTTTTTATGTAAATTTCATTTAAAAAATACATAAAATCTAAAAAACTTAAAAAAAATAAAATGTTGAAAAATTCGAAATTAAATGTAAAACCACAATTTTGGCAATGAAACTACTCTTAACGAGTTTCTGATAATTTTTAGGTAGGTGACCACATCGAAAAACTCAACAACCAACTCATGGTGGGAAAAAGACATTTCGAGGTGGCGGCTGCTTTGAAAAACATCTCTCTGGGTTCCACCTTCACAATCAGGCTAATCGAACCAATGACCAGCGGATTTGGACAAATTGCACCTAAAAGCAGTACAAGGGCACCCAAAAAGGCAGGATACGGCTCTGGAAAGGAGACCTTGAGGTTTAAAGCCAGTGGAAAAGCCGAAATTCACCAGCAGGTAAGCATATATCATATACATTTTTTTGTCTTACTTTCATGTAATTTTTTTGCTTTTCTTCTTAGGATGACGCGATGGATTTGGGAATAGAGAAAATTAATGGAGTATTGGAGAACTTCTTGGGTATAAATGACTCGGATTTAGCCACCCAGATATGGGAGATAAGTGAGGGAAAGCTCAATTCCATGGACTTCGCTGAAGCCATTGACGACTCAGATTTGGCTGCTTTCCAGTTCACCGACGAAATCATAATTGAATTGTGGGGATGTGTGACGGATGCCCGACAGAGCAGGATTAAGTGATGAAAGAACATTAGAATCCCATATTTCGCATACTAATTAAAATCAAAGGTTTTGAGGGCAAATCCGCTACAATGCCATAATTATCAATCACCAGGTATAATTTGCTATTATTTGCGTTATCTTGATGTTGATCAGGTGTTTTTTCGCTATGTAAATTTCATTAATCTTTGATAATTCAGCGTCAACTATCCGACCTTAGCACCGTTTTATTGTAATATAAACTACGATTAAGTTTTGATATTTAAGGATGTAATTTTTAAGGTTTAGCTTTAGGGAATAAAGAAAAGTATGTTGAAGTACCGAAAGACTTTATTTATGGAAAAATTCTCTGTTGTACAATGCCAATATCTATTTTTGATGTTTGCTTGTAACGCGTGTTACAATAAAAACCAGTAGCGTAACGCATGTCACATTAAAAGCCAGCTCCCTCGTGAGAGGGTTTTTCTCTTCGGATGGGTAGCCCTAAAGACATGATCTCAAAATCTTATATTTATCACCGGAACAGTACTAAAGGATCAAATGTTTTTTGCCGGATTTTCTGTCATATTTTTCATACTTTACAATAAAACGCATTAGCGCAGGTTTCTCTTGTCCTCAACTTACAAAAAAAAATTGATTCGCCTCAAATGAACACTTTCTGTGAAGGACACTCTATATATATATTATACCATTGAAAAATTGATCAATCTTAATAGCTGTGACATGTCAGTGATCTAATGTATACTGAGAACTGTAAAGCTGCTCTATAAGGTGATTTTTAGCTCACTGACACATTGAGGCAGATGAAAGGTGAAGTCATTTTAAGAAAAAAACTTCATATAGATATATGTCGGATTTCAATTATTTAAAGACTTAGAGGACTTCAAAGTTTTCTGCATATTACCTATTTATTACTAAAAATTATAATAATGTAATGCCGGTCCAGTTTCATGGCCATCACGATTTCCTGACTTAAATCCTTTGGATTTCTATTTATGAAGTCATATGAAACAAATTGTGTACCAAGAAATCATTAAAACAAGAAAGCAATTGTTAGATAGAATACAGATGGCTGCTGCTGATATAAGAAATCGTTCAGATATGTTGATTCAGGTGAAAAAATCACTGCTTCGTCATTGTGAAGCATGTATTCTTGCACAAGAAGGACATTTTGAGAGCAACTGCTGTGACATTTTTCTTTTCTGTTTCATTTGTTTAATTTTTAGTAATAAATAGGTAATACCCAGAACACTTTAAAGTCTTCTAAATCCTTAAATAATCGAAATCGGACATATGCCTATATGAAGTTTTTTTCTTAAAATGATCTCACCTTTCATCTGCCTCACTGTGTCGGTGAGCTGAAAAATCACCTTGTATGGCTTGAACAATTTGCATTAAACACAATAAAAGCAGTGACGTGCGGGGAGCAGTTTCAGGGTAGGGATCAGGACTAAAAGAAGAGTAAACAGGAAAATCATTTTGGGAAACTGCTGGGTCCTAACACTTTGTGACCTACTGTTGACTTACTACTGATTGAGCACTGAAACCAAAGCAGGACGCTACTGGTTACAATGAAAATCATGAATTAGCTAATTATACCCATGTTTATTTCTTTAAAAACTACTTTTGCATAAATTTGATTTATGCTGTTATAGACTAAAAACCAACATATTAAAAGACATAATATTTACATTAAATAATAAAATATTACAAATTATAATGGACGGGGAGCGATAAGGCTTGCAAGTAATATCACATAAAAATTAAGTACCTAATATTCACAAAACTAAAAATAATTACTCAGTAAGTGCGCATTAATAGTTCTATTTTTATGAAATTGAAAAAAAAATTATAAAATATTTTATAAAAACTACTTTTATTTTATAGTTTTTTAAAATTTTATTAAATTTGCTCATTCTCTAAATTTCGCTTTCACGAAGGAAGGAAGCGGTATCAAGTACAAGAACATATTGAACACAATCATTCCCAAAGTAAATGCGAACGTAATGCCAATGTTCAAGTCAGAATCAAGAATCCCATTGAAGATGTTATCCCCTGGGTCTCGGGCATACCTCTCAGAGAGAAAACTTTGCCCACTAGCGTATCTAAAGGAGGAAAACCCTCTTTGGAAATTTCCATGAAGAAAATAATACTAGCTACCTGCAATAAGGATTGGTAAACCCATTTGCTGTGGACGTTTCAATCAAATTCATGCTGGTGCAATTGTGTTTATCATCAAAAGGCAGAGGCCTACTCAAATCTCCATGGAGGAACACTTGCCTATTCAAAAAAGCAGCTGCATAGCGGGTTTGGGTTGCAAAGGTCACAGTGAACAACCACTCTTGCAGTCCCTTAATGGATCTGCTCAATAAAAGGAATTATTCTAATCGTCTACCAGAAAGAAGTTTCTACCTTAGAATCCCGCTGCTTAACGCAAGACAAATGCAGACAATGTAGATGTTGAAAATTGCAGCTAGAAGGTTGTTTTTCACTATCATGAGAGTGGCCATGGTTTGCTGCTCTGCGAACATGTAGCAGGCCCACAACACCAGGGAGAAGAACAGATATTCCAGGGGCTCGTCCATGGATCCAACTAATCTAAAAAGCTGCTAAGAAAATATTCCCTTGATTGCCCATTTTACTTACGGAAATATTATAGCTCCTGCAGCCATGCAGGAGATGAACGAGAATGGAATACTGAGAATATTGTAGGTAAGTAAAAATATGGTCCCTCCATATAAACCTTCCTGGGATTCTTGGAAGTAGCGAGTGCGGAATATTGGAACTAAGGAGGAAAATCATAATCACGGAGTATATGGTGGGCTTTCTGGCACTCACATAAAAGCACAGTATTCACTATTCCCAGGAAATAAACTCCTGCAAGACAATTTAACACCAATCCACTCCTGCTGATGAAAGTTTGCTGGAACAGGCCCATTTGGTTGTAAAACACCCATAATATGAAGAAATAGAGGGGCAACAACAGGAGCCTTAAACTCAACTGCTTAACTCCATTCTTCTTGAAGGCAAAAGTGGCTGCTACTAGTCTCCTAAATTATGAAATTTTTAATATACAGGGTGATTCCTAAGTTGATACTTTTTTTAAAACTGTGTAGAGAAGTCATTAAAACAAACAAGATTTTCAAATAATCTTTTTCAAAGAACTTAAAAATAAGAAAGTTACATCAATTTATCGCAAAATGCATTATTCAATAATTTAAAAATGACCAACGATATTGTTGAGCAAAATTTTGAAATGCTGGCTGCCGCACGAATTTCTTATCTTTTTCACCTTTTTATTTTTGTTGTATTTTGCTTGGCCACCAAGGTCACCAGACCTGATCCCTTGCGATTTCTTCTTGTAGGGTTTTATGAAAAATTTAACTTACAAGGCACCTGTAACCACACGGAAGAATTAATCGTTCGCATAGAGCAGGCTGCAGCAACAATCAGAGGAAAACCAATTTCCTTATTACGGGCCGTTAAGGAACAACGATTGCGTCGAGCGGAGCGTTGTGTTGAAGTTAATGGTAGCAACTTTGAACGCATTCTTTCAGTTAGATGGAATCATGGACTCATTTTGCGATAAATTGATGTAACTTTCTTATTTTTAAGTTTTTTGAAAAAAATTATTTGAAAATGTTTGTTTTAATGACTTCTATAAACAGTAAAAAAAAGCATCAACTTAGGAATCATCCTGTATGAGGAAAGCATCTCAACGCATGAACATGCAAAATTGCACATGAGGCGCAGGAGAGGGCAGCAATCATGGGAGTGCGTTAAGAAACTCTTTTGCGAGTGATGTATTTCAGCCCGTGTTACAACGTTTTACGCACAAATGATAATCAATAGGGAGGGGCGGTTTTGTAACTGCTGGTCAAAAGTTCATGGTTTCCGCTATGGAAAATTAAAGTCTAAACAAATATTTTACGTTCATTTGTGCGCAAAAATAAATATTTTATACTTAATATAATAAAGAAATACATGTAAATGGTCCAGGCAACGCTGCAGGAACCGATTTTTCCTAGCAAAAGGGGCACTTTGTATTCGGGAGGGTGCACTGGGCTCATAGCTCCTTTTCGATACATGTTGCCCTCTATTTTGAATTTTTCTACCAGCTCTGCTATTTGGTGATTGCTCTCTAGGAATCTCTCTCTGGATCTGCGATCCACAGTCGAAAGACACACTAGGGAAAAAATAATGCTCAACTAAGACACGCAAGGAAAAAATGACATGATCTCGTCCGTAAAAAACTCGTGCTGCAACAAGGTACTTATTGCACTTATAGCATTGTTTCAATTCATTATCTCTTTAAGACACGCCACTGATTTCTAATAATACAATTTAATTACACTTTTCTTTTCAAAGTTTAGCAAATTTCCATCTTAATATCAATAAACGGATGTAGTGTAACAGTTTCCGCCCTTTACGAAACGTCCCCGATTTTTTATTTTAAGTGTAATTTATTAAAAGTCAGTGCTTAAAATCAAAATTTTCAGTGGCGTATCAACAAGTCAAGGTAAAGAAAGCAAGAGATTTACTTACGATAATACATCAAAGGGTTCTCTAATTGAGGACAAGGGAACTCAATTGCATCGAAATATTCCAGCATTTGCCTAGTTCCTCCTGCATATACAGTGTCTCCTAAAAAATACATGATTTATGAGTGTATGAATACGATTTTGGTGTGCGAATCAAACCTAAACAAAGATACAAAACTCGGTCTAAAAAGGGGAACACATCGGATCTGGGTTTCTCCATAGTAAGAATCACTGCAGCCCCATATTTCTTGGCTGCATTGGAGAGAATGGAGACTACCAAGTAGGTGTTGAGAGGGTCCAAGTCCCATGTAGGCTCATCCAGCAAAAGTATTACTAATTATTGAAGAAAGAATATTATTCAGTTATTAAAGGAAATAATGGGGACCATACTCGGGTCCTTGATGAGCTGTATCCCAATCATTAACCTCCGATATTCGCTTTTGGTCAAATTCTCCACGCATCTGTTGGAAACTTGAGATAATGCCAAATCTGCCATTACTTGCTTCACTTTGGATTTCTTCAAGTAGCCAGTCAGCTGAAAAATTATAAGGGCTAGAAAATCACCCTGTATAGTGATGTTTTAATTGCCTACCCTTGTAGGGGTGTAATAGAGGGTCTGCTCTACTGTGAGGCCCTCAATGAGATCGCACTTGTGAGTAACATAGCCGCAACGCTGCTGGAACAAACATACACTCATTGGCTGGCCGTTGAGGAGGATCTGCCCTCTAATTGGTCCTTGGACCCTTCGCGAGATGACGTCAAGAAGGGCCTTTTTGCCGCTACCTTGACAAAAATGTAGACAAAATATTTCTAACCAAAGGAAGTACCTTTAGATCCCAGTACGGCCAATACTTCCCCAGAGTGCACAGTTAAAGATACATCCTTGAGGATTATTCCAGTTTTTATATTTCCAACCACTCGTTGAAGACATGAGCCTGGTTCCACCTTAAAATATCTTCGTTTTAGTTCACGGTACTTTATCGGTACTTCAGTTTTCCCTCACCTGCCCAGAATAAAACACCCCGGAGAGCTCCAAAGTGTAATCGGTACCTATCATTTTCTTAGCTCGACACAATGGTACTTCTTAAAATCAGGTGCTACACAGAGCATTCGACACCTGCACAACTTTTACATTTCTTCGATAAAGGAACCACACAACAGAGTCCTCTACCCGTATAATGATACCCAGCGGTAGTACTTCTAGCGGTCTTCACAGGTAACTGATCGCCAGGTAAAGTCAATTGCGAGAGGGGGAGGTGGAAAGTCATGGTAACTGGAGAAGGATGGGTTTATACCAGATGGTCTATAGGCAAGCGACGAAGCGTGGTCAAAGTGGAAGAAAGTTTAGAACAGTACCAGGAAATAATAAATTATTAAGTGGATATTTTTTAGCCCTTAGGGGGATGCCATTGTAATGAACAATTACTGTGCTTCCTTGAACATTGAAATGACTAGATTATAGTGGCAAGTACCCAAAATGCACTTTTTTGGGTACTTGCCACTATAATCTAAATATAATAAATAAATTGCTTATCCTTCATAAAAACTAAAATTTAAATACGTTCGGGATCGTAAATACCTCTTGATGATTTTTGGGGACTGAAGATAAAGGGTCAAAATTTCATAAATTTCAATGAAAGTTCCATTACTGGTTCGCCTCCTTATTCAAACCAAAAAGAGAGCTAGAAGGAAAGGGTGGGAATTATTTTATACTCTATCCGCCACTTAGGAGTATTTTAAGAGAGTATCCTTAGGCGAACTTTGAGAATCATGGCATTATATCAGTTTGAAATAAAATCTCGATTTTCTTAGTTGATTCAGTTAAATGTAAAGAATTTCTGATATTTTTGTGTACCTTAAGGATGCTCAATGGGTCTTTTGAGGATTGTAGTATCTTAAGTTTTGAATCAAAATCTCATGTCTGAGGCACATTTTTCCTTAAAAACTGAACCAAGTGCACTTTGAGAATTGAGCAGTATCTCGCAAACACTTAGAGATATTTTAGAGTTATAATGGAGACTTTTTACGCACTCCCCTTAGGGAAACTTCTTACATTGGGAAAATTTACATTTATGTTAATTTGAAGTTCAATGTCAAATTTCATGAGAATTTGAAGTCACCTTAAGAGGGGAGAAGCTTTTTCCCTTCTTAGGGAAATTTTAAGCGTGATGAGTTGGTCCTAAAATGAGAAATGAGTCGCTGAAATTAGGGCGTTTTACAGATTTTTTTCCGGCCACTCAGAGGGTTTTTCAGTCCTCCCAAACGGTTTCACCCTGTAGCTTTCATCAAACCTTTCTTCCTCGACGCACACGTTACAGCACCTCCGACCAAAAGTGTATCTTTACAGTACCAACGTAGATGGCAACTTTTAGCCGCGTTGGTACCTACCGGATTCTTACCTGGCAGCTACGTCACGCCGTTGGTATTCGTTGGGTACCGCCGGTGATGGTCGCAACCAGCACCATAACAGTTAATTTCCATTCTTTTGCCAACAAAGTGATTCAACCCAGAATCTGGTAGTTCAAAGTGCCATTTTAGTGATCAGAATTGCTAAGAGCTTTTTACATACGTGAGTGGATTATGGTGATTTTTCAGTGATGGGTCGCGGGAACAAGTTATGGGTGAGTATTTGGTGAGATTATGTAGGGAAAGGGGGATTTACTTAGTGAATTTGGGTCTGCGAGTACAGTTAAAGTGCAGCTAATGTTCGTAGCTGCGTGTAAATAAGGCTAATTAGTAGTAATTGAGCAAGCGTTGGTATAATTTTAGGTGCCAAATTAAGCCTGATGACGGCTCCTAACCGAAACAGGTTTCTATCTCAATAAAGCTTCTTCTAGAGTGCATAATAAATTGTACAAAACTAATAAATCTAAAAGTCAGATTTACTCTAATAACATAACAATGAATTTTGCATTTTTCACTCGAGTTAACTGACCATTATTCTCAATTTGCATAATGCGGGCTTGTGAAATTACATGCAGGTTGTAAACATGTACGAGAGGGCAATAAACCCTCTCGTGATGGTTATGATACAATCAGAACCATTTCGCATTCTAATTAGTCGAAGATCAAGGTTTTTTTCTAGTTGGTTTTCCGTGAGACATGCCACTTTTAATAGTGAAAATCTGAGAAAAAGTGAAATTTCCGAATTTTAAATTGCCGTAATTATGGTTAAAAAACAAGGTTGACTTTTTATTGTATTGGATTTGTTACAAATCTGGTAGGAAGGAACCAAGGCTGGCGTTTAAAGAATTGAAAGTTGTCTATTACCACAGTTTAGGAGAATATTTGCTAAATACCTATTTAAAACAGATTTAATCAATTGGACCGATTAACTAAAATTCGAATTTAATTGAGTTTGAAAGCCGCATAACTCTAGAGAATGTTGACGTGATGCCGTTTGCATCTTTTCTCGTTCTCCTTCTCGATTATTTTAATTATTTTTAATTTCACTTAATGAATTCATTTTGAAATTTAATCTCATTCACCCGCGTTAACTTTTCCAAAATCCTGATTACAGTATTTACCATGATTTCTTTCCATTTCGATTACCTTTTCCATTTCCATTATCATATTGATGAAATAAACAGATAATGAGTGAGAATATTCTCTCTATTTACCCTCCTTAACTACTAGATTTGTGTATTCTGATTCTAAGACTCAGGGTTCAGATCTTGGTTTTGTTTTTAAGTCTAGTTAGTTTTGACGATTTAAAGCTCTGCTTCAGCCTGGATGAATTCCTCAGCATGCTGTCCAGCAAACCTTTTATTTCGGTCCTCATAAGAAGTATTCTGAGCTGGATATTTATCCAGCTCGAATCCAGTTCGAATTATTCGTAACGCAACAGGAGCAAATTTTATTTTATTTGTTGTTACGTTTGAATGGAAGTCAGCGCTTTGCTTCCACCTGGATAAGTTATTTGATCATTCCGCTCAGAAGACTTCTGAGATTTCTTCTGATCCTCTCTCTCAGGTTATCGGCAAAGTGTTGGACGCACGCATTCAGTAACTTGGATGGCCCATATTCAATAGCTAAATGCTCTACATTTGACTGGGTTTACAACGCACTAATCCTCAACATAAGTCCGTCGGTATTATGAATCGAAGGTCGCCTTGCATCACACAACATGCTAATTGTCAATTTTGTTTTTAATTTGCATGCTTGAGCATGATTCCATAATATGCAAATTCAGTACCTACGAAATCCGCAACCGAATGGGCGATAATCAAAACAATTCGTACTCCTTATTAAATAACCAAACACTAATAGCGGATTATGCCATAATTAGAAGCGGGTACTCGCACACGGTATGTTCGTGGTACCTACCTGCAGATGGTATTAAGTTGTAATAAGCACTCTCTGGCGGACATGTGTTTAAGTACAGTTACGCATCTTCAATTTAACCGGTACCATTGGTCCCCCAGGGCAAAACTACATTCCGGAGAAAGTCATTTAGCTGATGAAACACCGATTGATAGATTTTATATTAAAGTGGAGCACCTTATGACATTGCACTTGTAGTCCTAGAACGAGAATACCTAGGTATTCTCGCTCTTCTGTCTCACCTTTGCCTAATGGCAATTACGACGGTCTACTTCAGCCAATTAGGGTAAAAATTGTCATTTCCTATATGCGGATTTTCTCTTTTTTACAACTAGAGATGGTGGCATCTGCTTAGCGACATAGAAAGAGAGCGTTCTTGTTATCAGGAAGGCGTGGCCGGTCAGGAAATTGATGAGGATTTTTTTCAGAAGAACAACACATTTTAAGGTGAAAGTGGCGAGTGAGAATTACAATAAAAAGGAATTTATATGGCCATAAGGTGTCAGTATCAGATTTTTTCATAAAGAGAAAGACATATAGAAAATTCACAAGAGCAGGTAAAATTGAATCACGCGTTGACGAGATACCGACGTTCGAAGTTTGAACAATGGCAAAAAGTAGGGACACCTTCTCCTTTGGGAATTTTCAGAATTTTCTCTAATAGGTTATTTTTCAGAATATTTACTTCATGATCAGAAAGTTTTGTACCATATTCCAGTAAACCAAATTAACCTGATTTTTATCCAAATTTTCCCTAACCCGATACATTTCTATTCATTATTTTTTAGGAACCTCAATTATCCTGATTTAGTTCTTAAGCCATCACTTAATTTACTCGACAACTGATACTTTACCGAAACTGATATTTTAGCCCCTCCTTTATGAAAGCTAAAGTTACTCAAACTGAAAAATTAATCAACTATGAATATAATTTACAGTGCATCGAAATGTGAGTACTGGTAAAAATACTAGTAAGGTCTTATTCCCACGTTATACCTCCAATTCATACATGGAACATTTTACCGTTCTAAAACTTTATCCCGATATTTCAGATAAGGTCCTGTTCCCACGGATCGCCGGAGCAGACCTGGGAAGTTTTTGTGTTTTTTTTCTGATTATTTTACACACATTAGCCGTTATCCAATTACACATAAGTTTTAATCATATGTCTGACGCATATTAATTGGTCCCAGCAGGATGTAGTAAACTAGGGTTCAAATGCAATAAATTTAGGCTTCTTCAATGCCTATTTATTTAATAAAATTATAAAAGTTAATCGGCTCAAAACCTCCGTTATTCACTTACACATAACACTCAAAGACAATTCCCCATTAGACCTCCATTCTCACATTAAATTGGCCGGTACGTAGACACTTAACCGTTAGATTTATTCATCTATGTGTGCGGCCTTAGATGCTTTACTACGTTTTGGACATAATCTCATTGAAGATATAATAAAAATAGCGAAAAATTCCCATTGTTCATGCAGCCCAAGCAGTCACTAACCTTCTTCAAGGCTGATCGCAAACCACCCGACCTTTTCTTTGCCTTTTTGGTCTTCGATACGGTTTACAGTAGTGCAGACTACTTTGGTCTGTTTCAGGTGAAATGAAGCGGCCATCAGGGTCACAGTGAGTTGAAAAAATGGTACGAAGTCGTACCCCGTCTCAAGGGGGAGGCTCCCAGGGCTTTGAAATGGAGCGAAAGTACTCGGTACCGTCGAATCCGGACGCCAGAACCTTCTCAGGGGCTGGTTCCGAAGACCTGCATGCCTGGTCGATTTATCGGTGAGTTTTTGCGTTAATCACACTTTCATTGTTTGAGCAACATCATTGTTTTCCGTGTTGGGTAAGTGTAATGAGGTAAGCCGATGATCTACGCAAGCTAATTATTCGGTATCACAAGTGGTTATTGGGCCCTACCTTCTTCAGTGGGGCAATCTTTCTTTTATGCAAGCAGCATTGACGATAATTCAAAATAACATTTGCATTACGTCTCGGCAAAAAATATCACAGATATATTAAATAGTATGCAAATAACAGTGGCGTAGCGCACGCTTTTCCCGGGCAAAATAGATCTAAATCCTAAACTTCTGATTTATGCTGCAATCATCTTATAAATTAAATTTCAGCGATGTACACTTCAAACTGTCCAAATATGTCAATGGTGTATCATATAGATATTTCAAACAATTTCTTACAGAAACTAAAAAAAAAAGTTAAAATGTATGGAAATAAGTGCCTGATACGCCTCTGGATTGCACTACTAATTCAGTGAATTTTTCGTGATATTACTGATAATTCAACTGAATTTTCCATACAAAAAGCAGCGGCGTAACACACATCCTCTTCAACTGAAAACAAAGCGCTTCACTCCTAAAATTACTCCTCAATGTAAAGAAGCAGCGGCGTAGTCACATCATTTTAAATTGCAAATATGTATTTCCTCAAATGCGATCTTGAAAAGCCCGAATATATCGGACGGATATATCTAAGAATTACGTTTCTGATTTTTCTCTGATTCTTCTACTCTAATAAATTTTCCTATTCAGAAAGATTTGTTACATTTCTGGTTCTTGCCTACGATACTACTTTGAACACCAGAATCACCTAAATATTTCCAGGCAAAATTTAAATTCGGATTTCACGGACAGCGCTCTAGGATCCACAGATAAGAGCCCTTTGCCCTATGGGAACTTCCAGTTGAGGGACACCACTGTTCAGTCCATTTTATCGCACCCTCGATACGGACCCAAGTGAGTTTTTCAAGTTCCATATGGGCAAAACAACATGGTTTTCATTCAGATCAGCTCTGGGATCCAACATGTATACATACCTGAAATTCGGCCTACCGAGGGTATTCCCCCCGAACCACAATGGTTCCACTAGGTCTGGAAGAGGAACTCCGCAGCAATTTTCTAGAAATGCTTCCAGTAGGCCTAAAGCTAGGTAACAAATTAGACATATTTTTGTATAGAGTTCATGGGTTTTTTACAGGAACCAGAAATTAGGAAGTAGGGGCCATAGGGAGGGTTCCTCGGGGTATGACAGTAGTGACAATGAGGCCGCGCATAATCTGCAATATAAGCATAATAGGAAGTACCGATCCGACCCGGATTTCCGCATGCAGAACACCCATCCTTCTTACCATCATGGGGTAAGACACACCCTCTTTCGATTATAAAGCACGATACGATCATTCAATAGGCACACCCACTTAATCATTCAAATTCAAATCGCTGCATGAATGACGACGGGTGCGTTTACACTCTAGTTACATATGGACAGGCTCGATTTAACCCATATTAATATGTTGATTTGAGTGGACGAACCGGAAAATTTTGAACAGAAAATTTATTTACTCCCAGAAATAGTTTAAGTTTGGAATTTTCTGTGTTTGCACAGAAATAGGTACAACGGGTGTGAAGTAAGTAATGAAATATAAAAAGAGAGGACAAAAACGAATACGAAGAAAGTGAAAATTACAAAACGAAAAGTTGAAAGGAAATCTCCTTTGAGGTTGCTACATTGATTTAAAAAATCAAAGAAAGAATTTTTAAAAAGTATAAAATAAAAAAAATAATATTAAAAAATGTTTAATTATGTACAGGATAATTTTTATTATGTAACTTCTGTACAGGTTCAAGAACACCAGTCAGCTTTGCCTTTGGCCGCCCTCCAACAAGGAGGCATAAGGCCCATCAACACCCAATGGGCAAGGAATAAAAGTATCTCAGAGGCCAATCTTCTAGCAATGGAGTATAGCAGGGCATACCATCCAGCTTCCCCTCAGCTTCACCATCTCCAAAGAGATCCACGCAGGGCCAGTGTGGCCGAATTCGCACACCACGGGTCCCACCATCACATTCACCACGATACTGTGGATCAAAGGTAACTTTTCCACTCTTTATGGCCTTTTCCAAGCCTTACTGGATGTTTTAGCGTTATTAGCCACCACAGCAAGCCAGTATCCAAAGCTGAAAGCCAGTTTTCTATTCCTGTGTCAAGGAAAGGCCCTTCGGTCATTCGTTCGGACTACACAGCTCAAGAGGAAGAGATCAATGCAGGATTTATTTATCCCCATTTGCAGGCCAATCAAATCAGCTTGTGGCCCACCCCCAATTCGTGTTTCAGCTCGAAGAGTCACTTACTAATTAGTGAGGCCTCTTTTGAGGCCAGAGGAGGAGATTTGTTCGCCATTATGGCCACTTCTGAGAAAGAGGGTACTGCTGTTTTGGATTTGATCGCAGGGAGGAGGAGGTTAGTTCAAGGAGAGGTGAGTTGTAATTAAATGTGAATAGCTATAAAATTGCATAATGATTGACTTGGAAAGACAAAAGATGAGGGCAATTTAAATTGTGAAACATAGAGAAATAAGATATGAGGAAGTGGAAGAGAACAAAAAAATGAAGTGTGTTTTTCCAGATTTTGCTTAATGGCCAAAGAGTGAGAACTGACACTTTGGAGAGCCGAGTGGCCTATGCCCAAAGCGACTCCAACTTATGCGAGGACATGACAGCCCTCCAGATCATGAGGTCTGTAACATCCACCCTCTCCCCACACTCTATAACAATGATTTTTTGCAGATTCCACTACGACCTCAAGAAACCGACAGATAAACTCGGGTACCTAAAAATCGACTCTTCAGATCGGGTAAGCCATAAAAAATTATTATTCACACCACCAAAAATTGTTACTTATTTATTATTTGTAGATAAATCTCCTAATTGAAGAGTTAGGGTTGGAGCAAGTTAGGAACACAAAAGTGTCGGCCATGACTGTTTCGGAGAAGAGAAGACTTAATGTGGCGTGTCATTTGCTTCAAGATACTGACGTGGTGGTCCTGGATCAACCAACAAGGGGGATGGACATATTTGATACGTTTTTTTTAATAGAGTAAGTAAGCCAGTCATTAAAGGATGTGTGCAAAGTAAATGGTTTGTGATACTAAATTAATCGATTTTCTGCCCTCTTCAGTTCAGGTTAGTTCATATTAGCTCATTTTCTAGTTAACTTTTCTGTTCCTTTATAGTTTTCACAATATTTTAATTTTTTACTGAAACCTTGTGCTGTCACTGGCTCTTTTTCAATTTTAGGTACCTGCGCCAATGGGCAAACGGGGGCGCCGGAGGCAGCTCTCTAGGGCGCATCGTGATCCTAACCCTTCATCCACCAACTTACGAGATATTCATGATGCTTTCTCGCATCCTTTTGGTGTCCGCTGGAAGGGTCATGTTCAGCGGCCGTAGAAGGGACATGTTGCCATATTTCGCCCTAGTAGACTATCCGTGTCCCAACTTCAAAAACCCCTCGGATTACTATTGTAAGTGGTGTTAAGGTTGAACTTTAAAAATCGATAATTAAAATTTTATTTTAGTGGATTTAGTGACGTTAGATGATTTATCAGCTGAAGCGATGCTGGAGTCCTCTCAGAGAATTGAACAACTGGGGGAGATTTTCAGGCAGAAGCAGCCCCCTTTGAGCGAACCCGGACCGCCGTCGGCGTTGCCGATGCCGGTGAGGCGGTCCAATTGTCTCGTCCAGGGCTGCGTCCTCTTCACGTATGTCTAACTCGGCCTTATTATTCTCAACCTTATGATTTTTCTCCCCAGTAAAGCCATGGTATACACGCAGCCAAACACCTTCATTAAATGGTTGACTCTCGTGATGTTGTCGGCCTCACTGTCCCTAATCTTCGGGGGGATCTTTTGGGATGTCCCCAACACGGATCCGCAACTGATCTTAAACGACCGATTAGGTCAGTGGCGAAGCTTACTTAAAGCTATATTTTTGTCTATAAATTCTTTTAGGCTATCACTATGCTGTGATGTGTCTGGCTCCATGGCCACTGCTGCTCTACATGACTCTTAACGAAATTAGAAGCAACAAGAAGACTGTAGAAAGGGACATTAAAGACGGACTATATGGTAGATTGACCTACATCATTACAAAGGTCTGTTTCGACATTATGTTCTCACATTCTTAACTATCGATTTTTATGGACTTTTCCAGACTGTAATTAACTTATTTCCTTCGTTGTTCATTTGGTTGATCTATGTGATTCCCAGCTACTCAATGTGCGGCCTTTACATGCAGAGCCAAAATAACTATGATGGCTTCTATGTTTATATAGGTGAGTTCAGCTTCTAGCAATTTTAGAAGCTTCATGAAGGATTTACAACTATTTTAGGTGTAATGTCGCTATATCTGTGCTGCCTGCAGAGCCTCCAACTGGCCCTAATCTACCTCCTGCCCTTCTCAAACGCATCCTCCATTATAGCCAGCATTTGCTCTACTTTGTTCTTCTTGGTCAGCGGATATATGTTGCATTTCAGGTTGGAATTTGTTCTTATTGAGAGTTGAGACCCTTATGTGCTCTTTCAGAGATATGCCCTCATATGTGAGTTGGTTGCGGCACATAAGCCCAACATCCTGGTTACTGCCTTATGTTCTCAATAGAGAGCTTAGTCCTGAGGCCATAGAAAGCAGTGCTGTCATCCCTCGCTGCAGAAATAGACAGGTATTTTATTTCAACTTATTAAAAATCTCAATTCGTCACGGGAAAGCAGAAGTTTTTCTCTCGTGTCAGTATGACAGTGACAGTAACAAAGAATTTGGCACTTGAATGAAGTTTTAATATCAACAAATGTCTAATTTTACTAGTCCGATGCTGAATTTCTAACCTTACACGTATGCCAAATTCTGTCATTGTCAGTTGTCTATGCAGCGGAAAAACATCTTCTCCCATAGGATCAAACTGGGAAGTCTCATGAGATTGTCGAAACAAGGGATACTAGAATTAATAAATCTCATTTGTCCAACAGTTTAATCTAAGAACTGACAAGATCTAATAGAGTCCAAATAAGGGATATTTTTGACATTTAGGTCCAACAGCAAGATATCATAGTTCAAGTCGCTTGTCCACCTCCCAATGGAACTCAAGTGCTCTTCAACTACGGATATTTGCCCTTCCAGAACCAAATTTTCGACTACAACAATGTGCCTTTGGCCCTTTTAGTTTTCTATTTAATTTGTATTGTTTTCGTCTGCGTGGGGTTCGTATGCAATTGTGGAAGGACGAGGAACGGTCGAAATCGCTATGGAGATCCCAATAAACCTTGAAAACTCACCTGTTTTTAGGATGATTTAGGCAATTTAGGGTCCCAATTTGTACATATTATTAGCTGTTAATGATGATTTGTACGTATTTTTTTAACTTTATTATGTGTACTGCGCAATAATAGAATAAAGGTTTAATTTGCTGAAATTTGAATTTATTTAAAAGAAAAATTACTAAAAATTCATCAAACAAATTTAAAGCATCTTTATTATACCACTGGTAAAAAACTTTAAAAAATGCTTTTTTCCCTTTTTTATACTTTTTTTCTTAAGGTTTTTTACATTTATTAATTTTTTTTCAAGTTTTTTGCCCTTTTTTAAACACATTTTTTTTTTTTGTTTGTCAACCTTTTTAACACTTTTTTTTACATTTTTTTCCTTCTGAAAACCGGGCATATCAGCTTTCGACGTATTTCCAGGCGCATTTGAATTGAAGGTCAAAGTACCCTACTTTACTTTTCACTATATTTTACAACATAAAAAAATGAGGCAGAATTCTAATTTAATACCACAACAAACGCACCAACACTACTTTACAACTTCAAATATCCAGACCGGAAAACTCGATGATATCATCGTCCTCTGTAACATGTTCCTGCTCACCTTCTACTGCACAAACCAGGCACTTTTCACCCATATCAACCCAGCATTCTTCACAATAAATAAAGTGACATCCCTCATTTGGGCACTCAATATATTTGCTGAGTTTCCTTGGTTCTGTCTCCTCGCATAACTGGAAAAGTTTTGATTTGAATGAAAATTACTTACGAGTTTTCTTTATACCAAACATTTCCTTCTAGCGACTTTGAAGAACTTTAGCCACAAGCACCGTTGGGAGTATATGGTCATTACTTGGAAAATGTTGTAGTTCTCCTCCAGACGCCTTTCTCTGGCTTTTCTCTCCAGATTTTTCTTTATACGTCTATATATTAGCAAGAATAGGGAGTTATTGGAAATGTATTGAAACTTGAAAGTTATACTAACTGTCTGAGCCCGATTCTTCGCTTTAAAGTCTGATTGTACAGAAAGAGCGTCCTGACCTTTTCCCGACTTCGGAAGAAGTAGGAGCAAATGCACCTGCGGGTCCTCTGGGTGTACGTCTGCACCCAAATCATCACATAAATGGCCAAATAGGTCCCGAAAATCTTGAATAAATAGGATCTTTCTAATTTTGAAGGTCTAGGCAGGCACTGCTCATTGCTGCGCTCCATTTTAATGCGCTTCTTCACGTTGAAACCTCTCACCAAGGACTTCAGCAGAGCTGCTATCATCCCCGTCCCTTTTCAGACAAAATTATGAGGTATTCTATCGAGCAAATCATTCACTAACCTTTCACTTGCAGCAATAAATCGTGCCGTCCAGTGGTCAAATAGTCAATTTTGGCATGTCTTCGTATTAGATCTAACGCTTCATAGAAGAGACTGTCCAGCAGAATAAATACGCCTGCAGTCAGCATTTCCAAGATCAGCAGGAACGTTTCTTTGAACATGTACTGTCTTTCGGACTTCAGGGGTTTGGGGCTTAAGGGGTCCACGATAAGGGTACGTTCAATTTTTTTTAGGGGGAGTAGAGTTAGTTTGCCTGCGGTTCTGCGGCGGGCGTCGATTTTTCGAAAATATCTGAGATCATATAGTTCAAGTTAGTTCAAGTCGGTTCAAGTTCATTCGCAATTTAATACCTAGTGATATAAAAATTATCGAACTCCAAATCCTTTAAATATTTTTCCTCATATTCCTGGCTGTTGATCAGGATCCTTAAGAATATAAAGGCCAATAATCTTTTCACTAGATTAAGAATAGCGTTCAATAATGCCTGTTTGGACTTGACTTGTTTTATTATGGCCACAGAAGTATCTCTGGCATCCCTCAAGTCCCTAATTTGCTTCAATTTCCCTGGAATTATCCGAGAAGTCTTAAAATATACCAACATTGATCACAGTATTGACCTATCTTATATTGAAGTTTTACGTCTTTGAAATTCTGAGATAGAGATATCCGGGAGTGCTGGAGGTACGCGTAGCCCTCTCCCAAACCTGGATCGATGTGCTTTGAAGGGTCGCACCTGGGAATTTATATTACATTCGTAGATTCGTTTGGATGAACTCAAACAGACCTTCCATCTCCTCCTAAAGAGTCAGCAATGTTACACACAAAATTCATCTTCATAGGCCAACAAAGGAGCCATCCGGCTATCCATGTTACAGTGTCGTAGCACTTGTCGTATCCATTCTGAAACATCTTTTGACAATTACTGGTGGCATTGGCCAGTTGACCCAAACAACGCTGTTCGATTTTCTTCAAGTATTGCTTTTCGTACACTGCAGCTTCTGCGTGAATTGCAGTTTCATTATCCACACTTTGTACGCTCACTGCATCAAGATAATCGTTTTCTTCTTGGACTTTCTTCATTGCAGCTTCGCCCTCGACTTCCCCGGTTATAGGAGCTGAAACATCTCTTATAGCCCTAAACAGAAAGTCAACTTGATGCCGACAATATTGAACTCTTGGACACTCTGTCAACATGGTAATTACCACGGGAAAAAGTGATTTCGGACAGTAACTTTGAAAAATCGAACCAGGTACCTGATGGTGTCTTTAACTTCATTGATTTCGGTTTTGATGCCGAAAATCGCATCTACAAAGGGCTTAAACATGAGAGTGAATCTGGCCTTTGTCAGGTTGTACTGAAGGGTGGCTGTGCAGGCAAAAACCCTCACCACTTCCCCGCTATTATGAGAGATGTTTTGTATGGGGCCGGAAATGACCATGGTGATGACCATAGCCTTAAGGACGCTTCGCCCCACTCGTCCCCCAAAACTCGGAAAAGCTAGCAATGTAATACATCTTACTTGAGTAGAGAAAGCTAATCCAGTCCTGCATGAATTAAGGGCCAGTAAATAAAGGTCACAAGATTATATGGAGGATAACTTCCTTGGAAACCAAGTATGGAAATTACCCTCCTGGTTGAGATCTTCGAATAAGATGCGATGCCTGCTTACCCCAATAAAAGACATATTGTTACTGCTAACCAAAAAGAGACTTCTTCAGTGAAGCTGAGCTCTGTTAACACATATCTGTGGAAGCTTATCCCTAAAATAAGCCCGCAGATGAATCCAAAAATGGCTTTTAGCTTCAAATACTGATTGGAGGTGGTCAAGAAGAGATGATTGAAGAGGGCGAACTTCTTCAGATATTGAAGTAAATCTTCTGGGCTAAAGCGTGACATTTTTTAGTATCATGTGTTAGTCAAAATTGACGCTAGAGGCCTGAGTGAGCAGCTGTTAGGTATTCGTCAAAATTGAGGTCAAAGGCATGTGTAAGAAGGTAGATGGTTCCTCCCCTTCCTTGCTTCAGCTTTGATAGAATTTGACGATATTTACAACATTTTTATTAAATTCTTTGGGTGAAGTGCATATTTTTTCAGTACTTGAGTAGTACTAAAGTACTTGTACCGGCTATTGCGGTGTAAACCTACGTATTAACCTGAATTTTTTTGAGTCAGAGTGAAGCTTCTATGGGCTTAAAATGATCCTTCTATACTTTTTTCTTTTAGCACTACAAAATTTCAAATTTTGCTCTGAAGCATTTTTGCAGTGCCTGAATAATGTCAGGATACTCGTACCTGGTACTCCGGTGTTAACGCACGTATTAACCCGATTTTTTATGTCGAATTATACACTTAGAAACTGTTATGTATTAAATTTTTCGATAGTTCAGGTTAGTTTCGGTTATTTTTATTAATGAGTTAACAATACAACATATCAAGCAACCCAAATCACGTGCCTGTACCAAAACGTACTTTCCAAAGTCCCCAATTTAAATTCACAATCCTGAATACCATGAAGTGGACTTATTGACCCGTAACATGTCCAAAACTTTGATAACAGTAGACTTGAGTGGACCATTGTTTGACTCGTTTATCCAGGAGGTCAAGAAAAATTATTTTTTATTGGGCGATGAAATTTCCCCACTAACTGAACGTGCCGGCAATTTGCTGTTCACTTTATAAGCACTTGATCCTATCTCTCGATAACCACTCTCATCTCTCACTTCAGTCCAGCACGAGCTCAATCCGAACATGTTGACCAAATACGTTCTTCTCTTCTCGATCATCCTAGTGGCGCTTCTAAGGTGCAACCAGGCTCTACCAGTAGGTTCAAATCTCTTCATTTACAACGTGGATCAAGCGATACCAGTTTCTCGGTTGAGAAGTGACAGTGATAGCGCGAAAATGGTGCAGTTAGAGATTGTCCTGAAGAACAGCAGTGAAAATGGTGAGTTGCTAGTCCAGGACATCCAGACTGATGCACCGAGAGGGACTAGAAAGACCCATTGTGTGGGATCTATAGCTTTAATGGCCATGTGTTTCTGATGGCGGGCAATGAATGCGTGCTGAAACCGCAAGAAGTATTATTATTTATTTGTAAATGCATATGAGTGATGAGTCTCTGAGATTTTAGGCTGAAAATTAGGTCTGAGCTATGAGAGATGCCCTTCTAATTTGATCACACTGTATATATACCAATTTTTTACTAAATTATGTATTTGTATTCTATGTTAAATAGTTTATTTATATGAAATATTAATAAAAATACAATATCGTAATGCTCTCTTTCTTCTCCGTGGTGTCAAGCTCTGGATACTTTTGAACTCATCCAGACCCAGATCCAGGAAGCTGCAATACGCTACGGCTTTTTGACTCAACCAAAGCTTCGCCTCTCAGTTTTATCCAGAAGAATTGCCGTTATAATTTTGTAATCGCCAGCGGCGCATCAGCCAAAGTTTTCAAAATAATTAGCACTTTTTGCAAGTTGCGACTAGCCCTAGGGAAATAAAATCTTTTAGTCACTGGGAAAACTAGATATTCAAGTTTCATATAATAGAGAAAAATCCACTGAAATTTCATTATTTCCCCCTTTTCTGCGGCTTTAATAAATCTTTTTAAAAACTGCTATTCCCAGTTGTGTGTACTCACAGCGCCTCTGTAAATCAACTTCGGGTGGTTTAAGGGAAAACATTACATAATTAAAATTTCGGGTAACAGGGAAAAACCAGTGATACTTCAATGTGTTTTTGCCTTTTTCTGTAACAAAAAATATTTCAATTTTTTTTAAATTGCTGCAATTCAATATTTTCAAGTCGTGCCGCTGCTTTTTTATCTTGAGCCATTAGTCTTAAATATCAGTTAAATCGTGGAAATATTTGCGTAAAAACCAGAGGCGTAACAGACTTCTTAGAACTATTTATGCTGATTCGAAACACTGCAATTCCTTAATAAGCTTATTTACTGTTTATCCCAAATATCAGAATTTTTAGATATTATTTTTGGAATTATTTACTACAGGGATTTGATAGTACGATCGGATAATTACATACTTTGAATAATTGCATAATAAAGACGTTAAATTCATATCAAAAAAGCATATTTTTAGTTAATTGGTTCAAATAACTACCCTTGGAGCGTAATCGAAGAAAAGAAACTTACTCGATAGTCAATATGGCCGACAAGTAAAGGCCAACATGTAACAGGTATATTGCTGGTTGCCTAAGCTTAAGTATAACTACTGCCAGATTCGGCTAGGTTTACATTGTTTACAAGATATCGATAAGGAATATATCGCTATTTCAAATGGAGTGCAGCATCTATTCTGATTATTTCGATTAATGCTAAATTTGTTCAGATCTGTTTGCCTGTCCACGATCAGGCACTTTAAAACCCATAAAACCGGCATTCAAATTCCTTTCAATACCACACAAATCCTGTTTTGTATGTGAAAAAGACCTTTGACATGGCTGAGCGTTTATCTCCACACTTTTTGCACGAAATTTTTCGTTTCCTCGACTTAAACGATCATTAATATTTCGGCTGATGAAATTGTAAAAGAAGTGACATCAACTCGTTCTCTGGCTAATTGACCTGAATCCGCTAATAAAGATGACATTTGCTCACTAATTATAATTATTTTAAAACATTAGGAACTGCAGCTTTAGTTGGTTTTACGTAAATAATTAGTCCAAAGTAGTTCGGACAAGCATACGAGGCTTGACATGAGGTATCCTGATAAAACAACTAAAAAAAAAAAAATATTAGAAGAATGTTAGTTGACAACTTAGACTTTACCGAAAAAGGCTCCATAGCTGTCAATAAGACCCACGCTGGTGAAGCTCCCAGCAGACCCATCGCATTGGGGTTTTCCAGGCAAAAGCCTCTGCAACTCCCTGCTTTTGATACCTTTTTCCTCCAGGTTCATCATGCTGAAAGCACCAAATTCATTTATAAATCACCCCCAAAGAAACAGAAATATTACTACCGAGCTTTCATTAAATCTTTCAAAGAGGATTCTCTATGTACAAAGCTCCAGAAATCCACATTGCTCCCTCTAACTGGAACTTCCCTTAAAGCGCACTTCTCGTTCTCAAAGAATAATTTATTGACGTAGTAATACACCTCATAGGTACTTGCATTGAGGGCAATAAATTCGTTTTGCATCCTCTTGACTTCATACTCCAATGAAGAATCAGAAGAGAAGTGAGAATCCCCCTCAGTTAAGTTGGATAGAATCAAAATCCTGGACCGCTGCAGTGTTTCCAGGCTATTCAGTCTCTCAGAGGTTGATTGAAGCAACGCGACAATATTAGCAGAAAAAGAAGTGCAGAGAAACATCAAAGACACTAAAGTGCAGATGAAGATTATACGTCCAGAATGGCTCTCGGGTTGAGTCTCAGACCCCTCCTGAGAGAGAGATCCTACTTCCATGAGAAGAATATCCACTAGGTAGGGCCTAAGGTTAAACCTAGGGTTTAAGGAGGGTTTGAAAGCACTTTCACTCCACTCCCAATACACCACCAGGTACATGGAAATGAAAATGACTGCCAAAAGCCCAAAACAGCTATACCAGACAAAAGAGTCGAAAGGTAGGGTGAAAAGGTTGCTGATATAAGAATGAGGGGCTGCCCTGAAGATCAGCTTTCTCTCTACACAGGCCACATGGCCGAGAAAACTCAAATAACCTCCCAATTCTTTGTCTAATGACGTGGTCAAAGGTGTTCCTAAAATACACAAAAACTTATTAACAAAATTAATTTTGAAGTGTTATTGCACATACCAAGCAAATCAAATTTTTCCATTTGCTTTGATTTACCAAGTTTTAATGATTGGACTGATGTGTTCAAACCAATCAGAAGATTGTCCATTAAGACACGATTTAAAGTGGTAATTGATTTAGTGATGGCGGTATGTCTGCAAAAATATGTGTAAGTTGGAGAACTAGCCAAAATCAGCCAAACCGAAATAATTGACGAACAAAATTTTGAAAATTGTTGAATATTAATTGTGCATTTAAGAAGATACAGTAAAAGCAGAGACGTACTGCAGGGATTTTAAACAAATTTAAAACATATCACTCGCATCCACCACATTGACAGGAATAGTATTCAATATAAAAAAACCTTTTTTTAAATTTTATAAGAATTTATAGTGGTGTACCACGCAGATATTTAAAGGAGTTGAAAAAGCATACATAAAGCAGTACATAGTTAATGAAGATCAATAAAATGGCTCCAAATTGAATATTTAAATGTTAGGGTAACAAGAAATTGAAAATATAAACCTTCCTAATAACGCACTTACCCAACATTTTCGTCAAGAAGATATACTACTTCAACATGTATCTTTTTTAACGTTATATCCCCGATTGGGGAGCTCAATTTAAGTGCTGGTAAACTGGAACCATTTATACAGTACATCCTCTCTGAAGAATAAATATGAGATTCTTTAAGCTTCTTTAGGGACTTTTTGTATTCATTTGCATTATTTACATTGATTGATATGCAAAGCAAAAAATAGGAACAAAAATTCAAGACAAGAACCTTCATGTTTCTGATAAAAGGCGGGATCATGCACTAATGCTTATAATAAATTTACTATCAAAGCTATGAAGTGAAGGAAGAAACCTGTACTTATTGGTTTATCCATTCGTTAAAACGGTGCTCATATAATAAACCTTTGAATTATAGGGTTGAAATACATATTCTGAAAGAAATATGTGTTTTTCTATTGAGCTGAGGCCTAGATTCCACCATGAAGAAAACCATTGGCGCACCTTTTATAACGGATTATCAAATTAGTACTATATATTTTTAGACGCCATGGCGGCCACGATTTTTTCCTAAATTCCACAAAAATTGATATTTATATTCAGTATAGTTTGGCAAATCACCATGGAAAAATACATACACATACAGTATATAGAAATTGTTAAAATGTATTACAAAAATAATGAATCTATTCGGGCTACATTTCGTGCATTACGTGAAATTTATGGTCAACATAATCATCCTACAGAGCTCACTATTGGTAATTTAATTTAAAAATTTGAGTCAAATAGTAGTATTTGTGACATCAAGAATCTTACCCATCAGAAAACTAAACATATTGCTGAAAATATCGAAACTGTATACCGAAGTGTGGAGGATAATCCGGAACAATCAATTACACGTTGTCCTCAAGAACTTGGATTTTCGTATGGCACTACATGGAATATTCTTCATAAACATTTGAATTTGAAGGCGTATAAAATTCAGTTGACCTGAAAACTTAAAACAAAATGATCATGTATTGTGTAGAAATTCGCGGATTGGGTTTTAGAGCAAACTGAAACAGATCCATTGTGCCATGCAAAAAATCGTCTTTAGCGACGAAGCTCATTTTTGGTTAAATGACTTCGTAAATAACCAAAACTATTGAATTTGAAGTGAAGAAGATCCATATCGTGTTCTTGAGACATCTTAAATCCACAAAAATTAACAGTTTGGTGTGATTTATGGTCTGGAGGTGTAATTGGATCGTTTTTTTTTAAAACGAAAATGGCAATGCAGCTACCGTCACTGGAGAACACTATAGAAACATTATTACGAATTTCTTCTGGCATAAGTTGGATGATTTCGAATTGGACAATCTATGATTTCAACAGGATGGTGCAACATGCCACGCATCTAGGGACGCAATTAATTTATTGAAAGAAAAGTTCAATGGTCGTGTAATCTCAAAGACTGTCGATGTGAACTGGCCCCAAAGATCATGCGATATAACTCCACTGGACTTTTTTATCTGGGATTATGTTAAATCACTGGCTTAGTCCAATAAATCCTAAACACTCAATGACTTTAAAACTAGCATTATTCGTGACATTGGTGAAATAAGTGCCGATTTATGTGAAAAAGTAACCGAAAATTGGTATTCCAGAATCGAGTTTTTAACAAAATCCAGAGGCAGCCATTTACACGATATAATTTTTAAATAAAAATGTCATGGACAAATAAATAAAATTTTAAAAAATCACATCGATATCTTATACTATTTCGCTTTGGTTTGCACTTAAAAATATATAGCTCTTATTTGATAACCTTTTACAAGATATTTCAGGTTTTAATTGGAAAATTGAACAGACGATAGAACTGGGAAAAGTAATGAGACAAATTCATATGAACATTTTAAAGCTTTGT
Organism: Euwallacea similis; assembly: GCF_039881205.1. Lineage (NCBI taxonomy): Eukaryota > Metazoa > Arthropoda > Insecta > Coleoptera > Curculionidae > Euwallacea > Euwallacea similis. The sequence goes on from NC_089613.1 coordinate 6,472,696, forward strand.
GACCGAAATACAGGGTGTTCAAAGTTTTAGATTTTAAAAAATTTTTATTTCTTAGCTGCCTTTGTTTGAAATGTTGTAAATACACTACTATTTAGAATCTACACGATTTGATTTAACAAGTCGCTGTGAAAATCTACAAGGTGCTACTTTTACAGGGGTTAAACCTCATTTTACTATCCTAAACATTTTTGTGGGGCGCCACTGATTTTCAGTGGCCTATGTTTTAAATTCCTTGTTCAATTTAGAAACTATTTTACCTCTTTTTTTCGTATCTGTCCCAATTTTCCCGCCATTTACAAACATATTGTATTCTGTCGCTGTTTCTTCAGCGTTTCCATTCGCGTATCCATAGATAAAATGAATATCTGCGCATTCATTCAAAGTGAATTTTTACGGCATAATTAATTATGTAAAATTGTTCTAATTTTTCAAATCAACTAAAAAGACGTTCACAGTGTTACTGTTTGACATGGCGACATGACCATCAGAAAATTTTCTAAGTAATAACTGCGATAACCAAAATTCTTTAGGGTTAATGCTGATATATTTGCAAATGGCGGGAAAATGGTAACAGATACGAAAAAAATTCAAGAAGCAAAAACGTGTCTAAATTAAACAAGGAATTCAAAACATGAGCCACTGAAGATCATTAGCGCCTCATAAAAAAGTTTGGGATAGTAAAACGAGACTTGACCTCCGAAAAAGTAGCACCCTGTAGATTTTCACAGCGACTTGTTAAATCAAATGATGTAGGTTTTAAACAGTAGTGTGCCTGTAAAATTTAAAGTTGATATCTGAAAAACATAAGTAGCTGTAATTTTTTTTTTAATTTAAAGCTTCAACTCCCTGTATTTCGATAACAAAGTTTTAACATGTTCATATGAAATTTTCTCATTATTTTTCCCAGTTCTATCGTTTGTTAAATTTTCCCTCTTAAAACCTGAAACACCCTGTATCTTGAAAGGTTTTGAGTTGGTCAATAGTTCAGTAGAGACGCAGCACGCCACTGGTTTTCATCTGGTCATGTGATATATTTTATCAAGACACTTAAAGGCCATGTACGATGGGAAAAACCACTAGCATCACGCATGTTTATATTTTGTAAATATTTTGGAAATTGCAGTGAGTACAACGTTTTTGGTGTGATGTACAGTTTCAAACGATGCAAATTTGTAGACTAATTTGTCCAATTTTATGCTAGAGCTGACAAAGAGTTTTCGCTAGTCTCAATCATGCAGATATATGATAATTTGCACAAAATTCGGCGACATTTCTATAGCTCAAAATAATCATTTATGCCATTTAAACAGGCGTAATTCAAACTTTAATAATAAAGAAAAGCATTTGTTTGGGTTATAAAGTATTACGAAAGCGGACAAATTAAGTTATCTCATCCGGGAGATTATTTTCAACGAAGCTGAATAAAACCGTATCAATTTTCATTTTCTAGCTAACGCAACGGGATGGAATTGCACCTAAATTCAATTCTTACGGATTTTGTCTATTTTTGCTCAACTCAAACTTCAATTGCAAACTTGACAATTTTATTTTTCCTTAGTCAAGTACACTGAAACAATGCGATGAACATAAATCTCTAAGATGAAAAGCACTACAGAAGCCGCCAATCCTGCCGTCAAAATCACCGCCGGTGCATAGCAATCTACAATCCCAACACTGACGAAATTCGACCCCTTCGAATGGCAGGAAGGTTTCTTCGTGTAAATCAAACCAGTCTCTCTTTGTTGAACCCCATTTTCTTGTAAAATTCGTAGACTGAACTCCCAATAATGCAAACTGTCCTCGAAATTTCAACCCTTACCCAACCTTCAGGTGCTCTTTATACGAGGAGTTCTTCTGTATGGCCAGCCATGGGTCGATCACCTGCAGATACTGAATCTCTTGCAGGCCGCACTTTTCGTCTTCCTTGAAAGTTTCTCCTGCAGGAATGAAGATTTATCACCTTTAAAACATGAAATTTAACAGTTATTTACCCACTAATTTGTAGCCAACTCCAGTTTCCACGTGGAATGCAAAGAGACCCTGTCTCATCCTCTGTATTCCCTTCTCAACTGGGAAGAAATTGGCAGGTTTTCCTGGAGGAGAGACTTTTTTCTCGTAGATAGCCTTTCTGATGTGTTCACTGGCAGTCTTATTGGAACAACGAAATGGTTAAACGCATGAAAGTTTTTCACGGTTTTAAGATTTTATTTCTGGTTCATATTTGCAAATTGTGTTGTTCCCGTCCCGTGTAGTACATCCTTGGTTTTATTGTACATACTTAAATGCACGGTTGATAATCAGCAATTTTCCATATTTTGTTCTCCAATTTCTTTGATTTGGCTGATTTTGATCAATTTTTATTATTTGAAAATTGTGATATGTTCTCCTCTGTGTCTTTGTTGCCTTAAAATTAATGATTCTCTCTTTTTTAATATTTTCAAATACCACCTCTGCGCGCCCCTAATTTGAGTCAAGAAACCTCAATTTTTTTAATAATTCAGACCTCAAACTAATTTTCTAGATACAATAACCAGAGGCGGGAAATACCTATTTTAGCTTTAAAAAATTCCAAAAAATCTAATTACAATAATAGAGAAGAACGTACACTTCTTAAAATGCACGCTACTGATTTATAAATTCTGGATCAGAGGAGGAACAAGTGATTGTGAAATCACAAAAATTTCAGTATTTCAATGTACGAAGTAACTGCTTTTAAAACACTTTTTAGTATCTGCGCCCATGGTTTTTCCAATGTAGTCAATGAGTATTATGCCTAAACTTACCGTAAAATAAAAATGGTTAAAAACCGTATCATCAACACCAACCTCAATTCTTGAATTAAGCAAATCTTCCAGTGTATTGATGCTGTTGGAGGAGGTTTGAAGCAAAGCAACGATAATTGCCGAATATGAGACATACATGAACATCAGCGAAATAAACAGGCAAAGAGTGACAATCCTTCCAGGAGTGCTGAAATTGCACTATTTGAGATAACTGAACTCCATTTAAGAAAGTTCAGTTGAGATTAGACCTATAAGGTAAAGCCGCCGCACTTTGCTGACATAGTGCTCCTAAAGTGATGAAAATCACGTCTCGCAGTGATCCACTCAGCTCCGTTTGATTTGAATGATCAAGTTGGTTTTTCATGTACTCCCACTTCATCGCCAAAAACAATATTAAGGCTATAATGAGCATTAATAGTGCGGTGGAAAACCACACTTTGATATCCAAAGGAAGGGTGTAGACGTTGCTCACATAGGAAAGTTTTGGCTGCCGGAAAATGAATTTAGATCTTGTAGGGGAAATCATAGCAATGTAATCAATAAGGTCGATGCGATCTTTAGTGAAAAATAGTGCAGTCCCTGGAAGAAAGTTAAAAGTGGGTTGAAGAGTCTGAGATCCAGAAGTCACCTCCAATATCAGCTTCTTTTTTGGTAAGTTGGCCCATCATTCCACTCCAGTCAGAGTGATTGTCTTTATACCCCCAAGTGCTGACAACTGTCCAGTTTAGCGTTATATTATAAATTGAAGCTAGGGAAAGTACGACTGGATAATTAGCTTTGGTTATGCTATCAATGTGCTTGTCCCTTGAAGAAAATTTTAAACTGTTTTGTAATCATTTTCCAGTTCTTACCTTTTATCGGTAAGATGGTTTAAAGTGTCATTATTCGTGATCACAATGCAGGCATTTAAAGTCACATCCAATCGCCTCCTGCTTCGCAGCAAAACGTCGTTTCTAAACAGGTTAAAACCATCATTAGACGTCAGCTTAAAGTAATGCTGCTCCAGGCGCGAAGACTTAAGATGTTTTTTGAAAATCTTTGCATATTTTTCCTGCTTATCCCAAATTAAATTGACATCGCTCTCGACTAGGAGAGGTAAATTTGCAAGCAGCATTTCAGTTTCTGAATTCAGATTTGCTTTATACAGAATCCATTTGAAGGGGGACGCATATAAGTGATATTCCTTTGCCTAAAAGAGCATAAATCATTGTTTTGTGAAGATTTAGCATTATTATTCAGGACTTCTAAAAGGACTTCGATGGATCGCGGGCATTGGAAATCAATCAAAAAAACTGTATGCTCTGCAGGAAGTGCTAAGGCAGCTTTGATGAATGCTTGAGGACTTCTCATCCAGACATTGGAAAAACCATTTTTCCACAAAGATTTAGCAGCATAAACGACCTCTATGGAAAATCGTTAATAATTGCTGAAAAATCAAATTGGCCAATAAAAGGAACAATTTCCATGAAACCGTACAACTAAACAATGGTCAAATAATGTTCCTGGAAATTGTTTTTCAAATTTTTTATTTATCTAATTTACCAAATCTATTGCATCCAAAATGCAGTATCTGACTGTACCCTCTGAATAACTTAATTACACTCATATACTGGGCTGAGTAGGCCAGTGATTGATTGATTATGAAAACGATCAGAAGCAGCCGCATTTTACGAACGAAAAGAAGTAAATTATGGCGTTTGGTTATTCGTATCCAAATAATCTTCGTGACTTCATCAATTTCGGGTTAGTGTGTACTTACTTATTGGAAGGTAATTTTTGTTCCCCATTCGATAAACTGTTTGTTCAGGGGGATGATTGAATGTTCTAGTGATGATTTGATTATCATATATCTTTATCATGCTTCTGTAGAAAATAATTAAGGACTACTGAAAAAAACTACTTTAGCAACAAAAAGAATCATTTTCAAGAAACTAATGGATGAAACCCAGAACACTGCTGAAATGATTTAATGGAAATTAACAAGGGAAAGACGAGGGAAACTTAATCGCAATACATTCAGTGCAACGTAATTTAATTTGTTAACCTAATACATAAACAGTATTTTGTCTTTTTATCAGTTGGAAAATCGCAATAACCGCAAAGCTCGGACGTAATTAGATCACTATATATGACACCCGCATCGATCGACTGTCGAGAAAAATTATCTAAACAAATAAATAAAAAACTTAATAAATAAGTAACACAAATACCTTAAAAGTCTCTTCCTCGATTATTATCAGTATTAATATAATATTTATAGCCATCTAAGGAAAGCGTAAAGGATAAATTAAAATAAAATGTCCCCGGATTTAAAGGAAGGAAAACGACTAAATACAGCTATCGGGATGTTGGCTCTGCCCTTTACGCCCTTTTACCGTTTTCGTTTCAATCTTCATGTGGTCGATGCTCAGTCGCCTAGGATTTCCTAAAGTGACTAAAGCACTGGCAATTGCCAGACCTGCTGATTGTCCTCGTGCCGTATAAGGTTCACAACCTATAACAGAAAAATCCCCTTGTAATTTTGATAATTACAAGGAAATAAAAATATAATTAATAATTCGTGTTGATGAGCTCTAAAGTGGTTTTTGTTTTAATAATTAAGAATCGAGTTATCGAGAAGTTTCTAGATCCCGGTAGCAATCGAATTCACTTTTTCCATACGAGACCGTTGTCCTTCTGTCGCCCCTGCCTTGTAGTATTTTATTTTTCAATGCAGAACACGTGATTATAATTTTCCTCAGTCATCACGATTTCACAGAATTATCTAAATTCAATTGGTAGTTTGATCAATGTTCTCCTTCCTAGCAATGACCACAGGGATCTAATCCGGGCAATTATAAATGAAAATTTTGCACAAAAATTTCTTAAAAAACAGCAATAATCCCGATTAAGAAATTACCTGTGGGTAACCTCACTAGCAAACTCAGCACTGCAGCTCTGCTGCCCTCGCAAGGCTCCAAAGCTATCGGACTCGGAGCGTCCTTTTTCCTTCTCTCTCGTTTGGAAAGCTCTATCAGATCTATGGCTTTCTGTTTCTCTAATTCTACTAAAACCTAGGCCAAATATAAGTGAATAAAAAAACTAAAATAGACACATGTTAAGGAAAATTTTACTTGGGAAAACGGCCGCGAAGCCATTTGCTCCATCTCGACGAAGAGCCGCTGTCGCCTGCGGTACATATCGTAGCGTTGCTTGATCTTCCACAAAATGCCTGCAACAACAAGCAGCAGCAGAAAGCATCTGAAATTTGGTTTTTAAAATGTTTTACATTTTGCGCATTTCAGGACAACTAACGATGAAAATGTGATGAAAAACTGTTGCAAATTTAGCTTCGGGTACTGTGAAAAGGAGATCTGGATCAACAATGGCGGTTGAAAGTCGAAGACGTATACGTAGAAAGTGGTAAGAGTCACGTTGTTTTCGTACCCAAAGGCATACTCCGACTTGGCAAAACGATGTCTGCGAACAGAAGAACGAGATATACAGATCTTTGTCCGAGGTCAACTCAAAAAGTACAAACATAGAAAACGTATGAAAATCTAAACCTCTGTAATCGACTTTAAACCTTACCGAAAATTGGTACAATTTATAACAGAGAAAATAGGTTGTTCCTCAGGAGTATTAAATCTCCGAATAGTGATATTCATCTTGGCCGTCTCGGAACAAAGAACCGAAAAATCCACGTCAATGTCCGGCTTTTGCGGCGAGTTCCTGAAATTTATTTGCCGAAAGTGTCGGTCTTCCTTCTTGGACAAATTGAACGTGAACTGATAGTCAATTGTCAGATCATCTATAAATCCACAAATTGCCATAAATTACCAGAAGTTTTCTACAGAATTAGCAACGTACAATAACAGGAACCGTTGTTCCACAAGTCGTGTCTGTAGTGATTGGCAGCGTCGCACTTTTCGCACTGATCGCCAATCAGCCCTTTTGTCCGGCAATGGCATTTGCCGGTCTCACGATGGCAATCGTCCGCGTGGCCCCTACATTCACATCTTTGGCATCTGCCCCCGTTTACCGGACTCCCCCAATATCCATATTTGCAGGTCTCGCAATGAGCACCGGTCGTCAAGTTCTGAAAACCGTTAACTGATTTCAAAAGTCTTAAATTTCGTGTCAACGATTTTTTCTACTGTGAAAAAAAAGCGACTCTAGTATCTATATTGAAACCTTTCCCGACCTCTATCCTTATGAACTTCACGGTTTTTTTTATGTAAATTGTTAAAATTTTTAACACTCGGATAGCCTGTATTTATAAACGTGGATAATGCATTTACTTCGCAAGTATCACAGGAACTGGAATTGCCCTTGCAATGTGCATGTCCATTGCATTCGCATAAAGGGCAAGTGGTGAAATGCCAGCGTTCCGCCGAACAGACATGGTGAGGCAGGGAGTAAGTGTGCAGTGTGGGCCCTGAACAAAAAAAGCATTGAAAAGTTTTTTGGTTCCATAGAAATTAACTTCCAGATATTACTACTAGACTTACCGACATAGCCACCAGGCATACACTCTCCCAGTCCTGTATTTGAGCCGTCGTCGCACCATCCGCAAGCTGGATCATCTCGGCATTTCGAGCAAGTTTTGTAAAAACTGGAAAAAATCGAAAAAAAAAAAGAATTAACAGTTTAATCCAAAACATTATTTTATACAAATTTATAAAAAACTTTTGGTTTTATAAATAAAATATAAAAAACTTACCTGCATTGGGAATTATTCTCTTCAGTGCCTCTCGAGCGACACTTTGACCCTATCGTCGTCCACTCTCTGCACTGACCATAGGGAAACGTGGAAGTGTAAGCGTTCTGCAAGTAAAAGACAAAAAAAATGCCAAAATGTCTTAATTTTTAGTCAAATGCGCACCTTATCGACGCATCTCCCCTCATTCTGACACCAAATGCACTCTTCCTGCGTACAGTTCAAACACGAAGTAAACTCCGAACATACTTTCTGGCATTGTGCAGGTTCATGCGCCTCCACAGACGAATTCAATGGGGGCAAAGCCACACATTTGGCATGCTCAAACCGCCATCTGGGTACATTCCACAAATGGTAATTTTATTAATATTAATCATTAATGTACGTGTTGGTTACAATATTTTTGCATTAACCGATATCGAAAAAAACTAAAAGTAATATAATTTCTACATTTCGATTAACATGGATTTGCAAATTGTTAGTTATGCATAAAAATTATTGACTTTAACGAAAATATTTTTTCTCGAGACTTTTGTTATACGTTGTATAATAAAGAAACGTGTTACAAGTTATTAATAATCAGTTGCCGGAAAAATATGTTATAAACAATGGTTCACCTGCAAGACTGCTGATAAGTACACGCCGTGCAAGTATGCAGTTGCTTGCAAACTGGCTTGGAATCGGCAGGGCACAAATCGCTTCTATCCAAACTAATCAGGCTGATTTCCGTGAAGTTAGAAGACGCAGTGGGTCTGCATCTTTTCTCGTGCATGCAGGCCCCATTGCACCACACGCACTCCGCGGTAGTGTGCACGCAACTGAGGCAATCCTCCATCAGGTGACACTTTGCAGTATTGGCCAGAATAGCTTGCTGGATACTGCTCCTGTTCTTTTCTGGACACTTTATAAAGGGTCCATCCTCCCTACTGTCTCTCAACACCTGCTTCGGCGCTAGAACTACCGGCACACACTTGAGATTCTTAATGTCCCAGACGCATTTGACACCGGGTCTTGCACTCAAACAATTGTTGGAACTGTTAAAGTACTCGCATTTGCCTGGAGTAAACTGGAAGATTAAATTAAATAAAGACATATTTATAGAGGGTGATTATTATAGTTTATAAGGTATAGGGCGTAACACATTTGAAAAACACTTCATCTGCCAGATTGTTATTAACTACCAGTTGTCACTCCCTAACTGAACATTGAAAAGCCAATCCTAAGAAGGAATTAAGAACGAACCTTCAACATATCGTTCAACATTTGTCCATCGAAGCCCCCATAAATGTACATGGACCCCTCAAAGAGAACGGTGGAGTGGCCGAATCGGGCCAAATCGGCGTGTAGATCTTTATGCACATTAAGGACATTCCAACAGTCGCATAACACGTCATATGTGATTACTTCGGCGCTGTAACATTTCGCGCCGAAGCTAAAAGACGTATCGTTGTGAGGATTGCCCCCAAAAACCATCATCAAACCACCGGAAATAAATGTAGCAGAATGGAGAAATCTGAAAGCGAAATGTACAGTTAGAGCACAAAAAATATATCATAGCATAAAATCGTATATCCCATAACCAATGCAGATATATTAGATAACATTACAGCAAAAAATTTGTGAGTGAAAAAATTAGTGTAATTGTCCATTGAACGAACACAGAAAATAACGTCATCAATGAAATTAACAGGTTTTTTATATGCATTATAGCTGAAAAACTCACCTTGCAGATGGAGCGTCAGCTAACAGAGTCCAAACTCTCTCATTCGGATCATAAGAGTACAAACTTTTACTCAAATGCTGCGCAGATTCGCTCTCTGAAACCACGCCTCCATAGACGTAGATTTTGGAAGTCAATGGATCCCAATCAGCACTATGTCCGTACCCTCCTTTGACCGGATACCCTACTCGTTAATCCAAAAATAATCCCAAATTCCTTACGCTATTCACATTTCCTTACCGCTAGTATTCACAATATGCCACTCCCTTGTTCCAAAATAGTACTCCTGAATAGTATTCAAGTACCCAAATTGGGGTGAATGTCCGAAAATCACCACCATCTTATCTGCTTTTTTGTTAGTATTGTTGTTGATAATAGTAGATGTATGCCCAGCAGACTTCAAGGGCCCGCACATGAGGGCGCTGTCGTTACATGAATCCGCCTTCACCGTGATATTTTCCCATATTTTAGCACTTATATCAAAAGCCCACAATTCGGACGTAGTTCCTCTATTGCCCAAAACGCCCCCGTATAAAAATATCTTATCCCCGTACAATACAGTGGAGTGCCCGTATCGCATTACAGGGCCTTTGTTGATGTGAGGAGTCTCCCACACGTTACCGTTAAAATCGTAAATATACATGAAGCTTCTATGTCTCGAATCGTATCTCTCACCAGCGATCACGTACATGGAGTCTTTCCACACTATCGAGGAATGGGAAGCGGAGCCCGGAGGTACGTAGCTCGGAATGTTTACGGCTTCCCAGTAACCTCTACTGGCAAGCTAAAATTATAATTCTATAATACTCAATCAAAAAAAAAAAAAGAAGGAAAACACAACCTGACTACAGTCATCTCCTTTGTACTCCCCAATGCAGTGACACCTGAAACAATTATTTTAGTGATAATTGTAAAACTGCTGACCAAATTAGACATAAAAGGCGAATTTAAGTGGCAAAAATTTGATGCTTCAGAATTTTACAATAAACCATAAAATTTTCGCCAAATTTTGATTAAATTATTATATTAAACAATTTTTTAAAGAATAACAATTTCTAACATTTTGACACTATATGTTTCATTTCTCAAGCAATTTACTAATTAAGAGAAGGAATGAAAAATGAAAATTACCCTCGATCTGGCTCACAAACGCCTCTATTTTCATGTGCTCCACAATCATCTGGACATTTCCGCAAATGACAAGCTGCTCCATCCCATCCGCCATCACATGTACATATTCCATCAATGCAGGCTCCATTACCTGAGCAATTCACCCCTGACGTCTGGGAAATATGTCAATTAAAATTACTTTAAGAACCCTTCTAGAATGAGTCATACTTACCACAGATGGACAAGCGTTCAGCCTATAAGTAATATTAAAACCTGACATATTATAGGCATCATCACTGAAAAAATGCACCAAAGCTGCCCCAGAGGTGGCAGTCACTTCTGGTATTTTTCTTACTCTGAAATTTAAATTTGTAAAACTTCTTTTTGAGAAAAAATTTTGAGGAAACTTACTTGTAACCATTTGAATACATTAAACCACTGAATACGGCCAACAAAGGTGAGTTGACTGAGTCTCCATCAAACACATACAAATGATCCCAACCACACTCAGTGGCAAATTCTTCAAAATGTAGAGTAATTGTTTTATCAGGAGCATCTATAAGCCAGCTGCATTTCGAAGATAAAGAGTAATTGCCAAAGCCATCATGGATTGTACCATTAGAAGCACCCAACCTGTGAAGAAGTAGATAGTTTCATCATGTGCTAAAGGGACAAATTATTACAGATTCAGTTCAGTTTACTGATGACTGTACTATTTTACCCTAAAATATATCTGCAATTTAACCCTTAGTTTAGTTGAATTCTGATTTTTTAAGAAGTCAGTTTTAAAATAAAATTATATTGCAAGTATGATACTAAAAATAGTTAACTAGAATTGAATAGACCACAAACTGTAATAAAATCAACATCGACTTTTGGCCCTACTACTAAAGTTAAATCCAACATGAAGTTTGTAAATCTGGCTTTAAACTGAACTTACCGAACCTTCCCACCACAAAATTGGCAGTGGGATCCCTGCCATCCCTCGTAGCAAATACATGTATCATTTTGGCATATTCCACGATTACCACACTGAGTATCATCCAGGCATTTAGCAACAGTATTGTGCAGCATCAGCAACCCCAAATGCAAGACTGTGCTGGCATAGAAGAATGCGTTCAGTTTTCGACGATATTTGGACTTGAACAGAAACAAAAACATTTGGAATGGTTCAAGCATCGCCCTAAGCTGCTTTGGCCATTCTACGTGCGATACATTCAAGAAAGGAGAGTATTAGTTTTCAGAATTAGTGCCAGGAATTGAGGCCATGTTTCAGAAGATTGCAGTGTGTTTAGTTTCCTTCTGGGCATCAGGGTTTTGGAACGGTTCAATCACTGACAAGCCCCATTTCGAAATATCGACTAAACGGCTCAATAAACTTGAATTTCTTTGAAAGAGGCCTTGTATTGTTATTTTTATTTAGATTTTAACAAATAAACAATTTTTAGCTTACTGTGACGTTATATGGTATGACATATTACATTGACAGCAATGTAGGGTGTAGTGAGTCTAATGCTTTAACAAAAGGAGGAAATGTGGCAATGTTAAAATTCGAGAGCTGGTTATCTTGTACAGTGAAGTCCATGAGCGTTACGAAATAGCACCGCCAATTAAATTAGGCTATTCTATTATATTGCCCCAAATACAAAAGCTTATGTAATGAAGTATTTAAAACATGATTGTTTTATATTATTAGCTTTCTATTTTCCCTTTCTTGTAAAATGGCAACTAATGAATAGTGAGATGTTGAACTGCGTACTTGGCGCTGACTGCTTTGCACCAGCATACATAGTATTTAGCTTCGATGTTTGATAGATAATGGTATCAATAAAAATAATATTAGTTAATTCTTTAGTATAGGTTGGTCAACTCCGCTCTCATCTCGGCATTGCCGCACTTCATGACCAGACTTACTCAAAGCAAAGGTTTTAGATTAATCTTGTACAAGGTTAACCGCTCAGAGGCTTATTTTCATTGAACTTGGGATTCAGGATTTATCCTTTGGATTCAATTTTAATTCGTACTTATTGCAATTTGGTGATTTACGTTTAATTTTACTCTCTTCTGTAATATTACTTATGTGCTAATCGTCTCTCTTTGTTCGGCCAAAGTTGTCATTCTTAAAATGAGGTATTTCAGAGTATTTTGTGTATCAGTTTCTGCACTGTTTTTAGCAGGTAAGTACGCACATAACAAAACGTTAATTCAACCCCAAAAAGCTGTATTTAAGTCGAAAATAACAATAAGTTTGGTGGCAGACCAAGTGAAAACATATCATAATTTGCAGGGTATTCCCATGTGTTTACTAAGAACGTTAAGAGGTGATACCTTGGTAAGAAATAATGGCAATTATGTACTTCGACATAAGTTTATATGAGTAACTACCCTTAGTTTTTTGCCAAAGTATCATCTTACTGAAGTCCCTTGCATGCATTGGGTGTATAGTGCTCTTGATAGTCCCTTAACCTGGCTAAAATTAGGTGGGGTGTGGTTGATATAATATTTACAGTTGCTGTTTACTTTTTCCGATTAAGATAGTTTTACTCCAAGAATATTTTTCATAGAATTACTCAAATTAAAGGTAGAGCTTTGGCTAGTTTCCATAAAACTTGCTTTCCCAAGAATTACCCATACTTTAATTTATTAGTTCTAAGTCTATAAAGAGTATAACATATCATGGAGATATTTCAGGGAGAAATAGTACTTGAAAAATAATAACAAAATGCCAATAGGCATATGGTTAAAAATGCAACATTTTTAATATAGAGGGTGACAAAGTTTTATATTTTTCTCATATTTTCCATTTTCCTCACGTTGGCCTTGATATAAGTTTTTGTAATTTCATACATCTATTTTCTCTAAGACGCTCTACAACAAAATGTCAAAATCATCAGTAGCCATACACAGGTTGTCATTTTTTTGGGTCGTGTACTATTTTATGTTTTGTATTTTTTTTGTTTGTTGAACACCTTGTTTGAACTGTGATAGTAAATTTAAATTGCTTCTTCAATTCTTTAGCTTTTTGGTGTCTTGCAGTATTTTTGTATCTTTCACAATTTTGTACAATTGGCAAAAATATCTATTGATGCAAATTAAGAGAGTCCAGTCTACATATTCTGGTCTCTAATCTACGATGCCATCACTGGGTTAAAGTTAAACATAACGTCTTATATATGGCTAGCGACAATTTTGACATTTGGTTATAAAGGCTCTTTGAGAAAATAAGAGTAAAAAATTTCAAAAATTTAACTCATGACAAATGCGAGAAGGACTCAAAATATAGGAAAAAATGTGAAACTTTCTCATACTGTATATCGAAAATTATTGCATTTTTGACCATGGGCCTATTATCATATTATTATTATTTAATAAAGTACTATTACCCCCTGAAATATCTTTCTGATGATATGTTACACCCTGTATACTAAAGAACATCAATACATCTCCTAATTCAATTTCAGTGCAATCCTCAGCTCAAGCTACTTCAGAACTTTCCAAGCTGGAAAGTTTCTATTACAACAAATGCTTAAAAATCTCAGGCAGTCCTGAGCCATTTAATAAGCTTAGGACTGATGTTTATGAAATGTATAAGTATTTGCAATATACAATTGAGTATTTGCCTGCCGAACACAGACTGTTTTGCGGCGAGAAGCGCAAGAATTTACTTTACCGTGCCAATGAAATTAAAGATGACCTAAATGCTTGTTTGCCTAGGGAAGAAAAGTTTTTTGCCAGGTTTCTGAAGGAGAGTTTCCACGAATTTTTGCACTTTTTGTGCCATAATGATGCTACATATTCAATCAGTAAGTTTATTGGTCCAGTGACAAATAAATGAATTAACTATTATTATCTTTTTACCAGAATTCTTCAACAGTGAAACAAAACAATGCAGAGAGAATATTGAAAGATCAAATGGTAATGACCTGGAATATTGCCTTAATAGAATTTTTAGCCCTTCGAGGACCTATGTGACTCAATTGGAAATATGCGAGTAAGTATATCTTCGGTGCAGCTTTCTCGTGATTTTCACTGATTCATCATGATGTTTTCAGTGATTTGAAAGTGACCCGCAAATGTTTTACTCAACTTATTGAGAAAAACTGCCCCAGATCGCATGACACTAATAATTTGAACTCAGTATTTTTCGATTTTATCTCTCAACCCTGCTCAGCATGTACGAACTCAATGAGCCTCATCATGGGCTTTTGCCTTGTTTTGCTTCACTTCTTCAACGTCTAAAGCAAAGCTAAATATATTTCTAAATTTTATTGTATATTTTTAACCTTTAAACAGCTAAATATGATAATAAATGTTAATTATAAGTGCTAATCTCTGTGCGTGATATTGTATGTAAAAAATTTCTTTAAATAAGTGTTTTCATTAAATGTAAATTTAGAGCTTCCAGGCTGTGAAATGGAATGTGCCTATGGTGTTAGCGATAAGAAAAATTTTTATAGCGTTGCCTGTTTATTAGTACCTTTGTGCCAGCTTTACCTAATGTTTAAGTTCTTGGTTAAGTTTGTATACTGTAGAAACACAATATATCCATTCCACAAAAACAATCCTTCATTATTACAATTGTTACGGTACAGCGTAACTTTATCCCAATTGACCTGCTAAAAGTACAAATTTATTACAATGACAAATTTATGTAGTTTTATTACTTTTCAATTCCTATAAAAATATTATTATCTGTTATTAATCACTTCATTGCTCCTACACAGGCACGTCAACTTCATAACATAATTGATTTATAAAACGCTAATATAACTTTCGGATACATTATAAAGGTAAATATCTGATTATATTAATTTCTTAGAAACTCCGGAATTTTCATCAGCAATAAATGAATTACATTTTAGATATACAGGGTAGTCCAAATTCGAGGCGTATCATTGGGATCTCAGAAACTATAAGAGATACGAGGTCGCTTAAATTAGGGCAAAGTTGCGCAATTTAGTGCCCAGCAAAATGCTACTTCGTATGTGGAAAAATTTCGGATATTTTCGGAGATATCCAGAAAAAATCGAAATTTTGCTATATCAATTTTATTTTTTCCTGACTTTATTTGAAAAAATATTCCAAAACAGATGTTACTTCATTATTGCCACTTTTTCTTCCCTACAAGATGGTGTTGTGAAATTTGAAATCCGACGTTTCATCTTTGAGCAACCATCATCAACTTAATTTTTTTAAATACGGACCTGGATTTTTTATCTTGTCTTTTATTACCTTTTGCCCTTCTTAGAACGATGACATATAACAATCACCAAGAAAATTAGTAGATATGATAAAAATACCCTCTTAAAAGGTGCATATACATATCTAGCACTGTCCCACATCTTTTTTAACATAGGTTTGTCTTCCTTATGTTGTTTTATTTTGTATTTTTTATTTTTCATTGTATATAATTTCTCAATACAGAAAAGTTGAACTCGCGTCGGTCCCTGTGTCGTTATATGCTGAAAATATTTTACCACTAGAGTAGGCAGATTTCGGAAACACTCTTTAAAAAATAATTATTAATATCAGAGCCAGATAGACCTCGAGGGATATCCACAGCTTGCAGTTACTTCAAGAACACATTGATTACCAAATCCATGTCAAAGAGCGGCGACATAAACAACATTTAGATAGCATTAAAATCGAACTGTATATTGATGCATAATGGTCCGAAGTGTACATATTTTAGTTTCAAACTATGCTACTTCTTTCTTGAATATTTCTGAATCATCTTCAAGTTGAATTCTCTAACTTAAAAAAATTAAGTTTCTGTAAACTTTGATCAAGTTGGATGATATAGCATAATACTCCAATTTTTAATTATAAAATTTCTTGACAGGAATGAAACGCTTTCCACCTCGGTATACAGGGTGTCTCAATATTCCGTGTACACAAAGTTGCCGTAGATTCCTGAGATCGAAATATGACGATTTAAACAAATCTTAATCCAAAAGTTGGTAGTTACAGAGTTACGGGATCTCAAAGTTGAATTTTGAAAATCAATTTTTATCCATAATTATTAAACCGAACGGGAAAATGTCTTGAAATTTACTACTCGGGGGTTTTTTGGGATGGAAAATCCATATTTGCTTACGATTTTAGGTTTACTCATAGAGGGCGTAGCATACAGATTATATTACTCATTTGATTGCTTGCTACTTTTTTTTGCGTTACATTAATTCATTTTTTAATAAAATAGCATATTAGCTTATTGTTTATATTTAAAAAAGGTACACCTTAGTCATGTTGCTATGAGCAAACGTTTTCGAGAAAAATGCATTTGGACTAGTGAATATTCAATAATGCTTACTGTAATAAGGACAGATACCAAACATTTTAACATGCAAGGTTCCAGCAAAACCATGAAGAAAATAAACAGATGTACCCACTTACGTTGGGGTTGCGGGGCGGTGTTGGGTAAAGGAGAGGAATGGAACCCGGGATGAAGGGCAATCGGGTCCCGGCGGTTAAAGGGGACGTTATATCTTTAACTCTGGCAGTCTTTGTTTTCTAAGTGAAATTAATAAATTTAGTCCGAGATTTAAGTCTTTCTTTTAGTTTGATAACACTTTCATTAACTAGTGTGTGTTTACGTTGGTGTTTTACAGCCAAATTATCATGGAGTACACATTTAGTGAGCAAACTGATATGATGTTAGTATTTGTTTTTGTAACGGCAATGGCCGTGAAAGTGCACGGGTAACCGTGAAAGTCATCCACATCGTCGAACTCCAAACCTTCAGACTTTTGCTAATATTGAGTGACAATTCGAGAATTTGGACTATTTAAACCCTGTAGAAATAATGCTGGTATAATATCATATTACACTTTACTCCACTCAGTTTCTGCTGTAATACATTTTTCTCGAAAACGGTTGCTCATAGCGACATTACTAAGGAATACCTTTTTAAGCATAAACAACAGGCCAATACGTTATTCTATTAAAAAGTGAATCAACGTAACGTAGAAAAAAGTAGCAAGTAATGACTATGACTTCCTAGGGAGGAAAATATTTTCCCCCCTAAAGGGCAAAAGTGCTGTTTTCTTCCCTCATATGTGGGCATATTCTCAGTTAGTTTTAATTGGGAATAATGTGCAATTCCAGCCTTATTTGTGTGTAAGGTCTTATTATAAAAAAAATGAGCAATATTTTTTAAACGTATAGAATATGAACTTGAATCAGCAACATGTCGCACTCTTTACAAGCTGTTAAGGTCATATTGCAAAAATCAAAACCCCCTGTATAAATAACAAAAACCTAAAGAAATATCTATAGCATTTAAATCAGTAACAAAAAAGGCTGTTGTTGATTTGACCTTGACAAAGGTACGCATGTTTTATCGGTTTTATGGTGCTCAATCGATTCTCATACTTTAAAAATCATTTCCATTTTGACCAAGGCGATGCCAGGTGAGAGCAAATAGGTGAGTACATTAGATATTATTTTGCAAGTCCGTGTGAACCTCTATTTTATGTAATTTTTAGTCTCTATTTTATTTAAACATATAATCATTTTAATTCCTTATGAATTTCATTTTCAATTTTGTAAAATTTTTATTCAGTTTTCAAACTTTGTAATTTAACTTTATTGAACAGGTCCAATGGAATTAAATTTATATTGTTATACAACATTGCTCACAGAAATGCTCAAAATATGTTCTATACATCTGACGCGAATGGTTCATTATTTCTTCAGATTTTTTTCATTTTTGGGAACAATTGTGTGTGAGGCGCTATTCTCAAAAGTAAAAAAAAATCATATTCAAGTTGGGGAGACCGTGGATGTTGAGGCAATTAATACCATATCGGTTTCGGTGCTGATCTATGTTCAATAAAAGAATAATAGAATCTGTGGATTATAAAATCGTTACAAGGTCGAATCGAGGCAAAATATGAAACAGGAAAAAATCGGTATCGTTGCATATTTATACCACATTTTTGTCCGCGTCAGCATTTTATCAACTTTAAGCCTGATTTCATTTATCGCAAACTCAAAATCCATTATTACTGATAACACCATAAATATTATTTTATTCTTTAACGCCAAAACAAACATCAGTGTTCATTGCAGGCTACGGAAATTATCCATCGCAGACACCATCGTCCAGTATCATCACTTTTTATGGGGTGTGATTACTCTTAATCCAACTATAATATATGGGACTAAATCTTACGCACATAAACGCACATAAAGTAGAATCTGCACAATTGTGCCCCCCATAAACAATTTAATTAAATTATTTCACAGGACCATAGCAGACACAACAAAGCAATTTTGGACCGACAATTCAACAAATTCTAGTGTGTCCGCTCAATCCTTGTGCCTGCTATGGTCCATTTAAATGGTTTTTTGTGGTAGCATTCTGTGTCTGCTATTAAAAAATGCTGCTCTTGGTGTATAAGAAAAATACGTAGACATACGTATACATTATTAAAATCGATTAGATAAATAGCGAAAATGAAAATTTAGGTACCTTTGAGCCAAAAATAGCCCAACAGGTACCGGTTTGGGGTGCCATAGTAGAGAAAAAACGCTTATTGTTGCTATCAACTAGAAAATTGCCCTTTTTTTTGCATTTACGATTGTTAAAATGGAAGAGTTTCTTAAATGTGTTTAATTTGTTTTCAAATTTATTCGGTACCTCAAGATTTCCGTTTTTAATTTTCTTTAAATAATTACTTATATTTTTTATAATTAATATTAGGTGATTTTGAATCCCTTTTCACATTAAATGAAGAATACACATAGATGTTACAAAATGATTCAATAAAACACACTCTTAGTAGTACCTCTCGGTGTGGACGAAATGTGGCGCAGTCCTGCCCTGAAAGATTTTTTTGAAACGGCATATTTTTGAATTCTAAATCGGACAACTTTGCTTAAATTTACTAGTTACCTAGATCTCTATGGTCTCTTGACCAGTCAAACAACCTGAATATGGATCAACATCTTAATTGACGTGACTGTGTTGTGACGTGATTTTTTTACGCTAAGAATTGAGTGCGTTTCACTACATCGCATAGACCTTAATTGGTTACTTGCGCCACTGAACTGGTGAACCACTGTACTTTTCACATTCCATTCGAAAAATGCAGCTCGATTATCATTGGCCAAAGATCACATCGCTTTTAAGCCATATAAACGCGCACTTGTTTCAACCATCATGGCGTTCCTAATCTACCTTCGACAAAAATGCCAAAATAATCCAACGTTTAGAGACAATACAAAAAACAACGTTTATTAGTTAAAAAGGTATACGCATGAGGATAGAATACAATTTGTCCCTCAAAAAGGTCGTCCAAAGTTATTGGACGATCGTGATAAACGTAATATATGAAGAAAGTGAAGAATAATCCTGTTATAAGTGCAGTTATATTTAGCAGCAGAATTGTTCTAAGAAACTGGAAAGGAAGGTCATGCATCTATGCATCTATAGTGCGTCGAAAAATTAATGAAAATGGATACCATGGCAGAATTCCACGGAAAAAGCCAAATATTAACGATGTTAATCGAAAAAAAAGATTATTGTTTGCCAATCAATACACTTCTAAAGAATATACTTGGTGGAATGATGTGATACTTCCTGATGAAAGCAAATACAATATGTTTGGTTCAGATGGACATAAACTTCTATGGCGTAAAGCCAATGAAGAGCTTCTTGTTAAAAATCTCAGACCAACCCTGAAACACGGCAGAGAAAGTATTATAGTTTGGGGCTGTATATCGGCTGCTAGAGTGAGCGAAATAGTTTTTGTCGATGGAATTATGGACAAAAATTATAATTTAACCCTTTTGAAAAAAAATTAAAAGTGCTACCAATATGAATATTCGGCAAAGTTTCACGTTTTATCAGGATAACGATCCGAAACATAATTCGCGTATTGTACAGGAATATTTATTGTATAATTGTCCAAAAGTATTACATCCGCCTCCACAGTCACCAGATCTAAATCCCATAGAGAATCTATGGGATTACTTGGATCGTAAAATCAGAACATCACCTATAAAATCCAAAAATGAATTAAAACTACGATTGACTGAAGAATGGTCACGTATTCCACTATCATACTTAAATAAAATTATTTCTAATATGTCTAAACGATTGAGATATGTAATTAAACAAAAGGGTTATCCTACCAAGTATTAAAATTGTTAAAATATATTATATTGTTAATTAAAAAGTAATAATTCGTGAAGTGTCCGAATATTTTTGGTCGGTTAAATTTAAGCAGTATTTCACTTAATATTGATTAATTAAAAATGTATATAAATTAGGGGAACAATGTTTTGAGTATCTAGAATGTGTGATTTAACTTATTATAAAACAAGGGATTTATTGGTTGCACAAGTAGCTTAGGTTAAAAGCAACAAATGCTTAACTACCATAATGTCCGAATATTAATGCTGCTCACTGTAAATTTTAAAAGAACAAGTACAGTGAATCACATTCAAAATTGTGCACTCATTTAAATTATATGTATTCTTATTAAAATCATAAATCTTTAAATAAACAATGCTGATTTTCATGACTATTGATAACCCTTTTATTGTTTTTTTAAAAGAATCAATTCAATCCGTAAACATCAAGTTACCTTAGACAAAAAAAAAATGTTATTCGCTTTTGTTAGTTCTCAGTCAAAATCGTGCAGTTGATCTGTTCTGCGATTAAGTTATAGGTATTTTTGTTGTACTTACAAATTCAATTAAATTAGTTTATTAAGTGCCAATCGTTGAGAATTTTGTTCAAAATTTCTTAAGAAAATCAAAATAATGAGTGGAAAAAAGCAAACTACCACCGAAGAAAGAAAGCTTGTAATTTTTCATTATAATCAAGGCAAAAGTCAAAGAAAAATTGCCGACATACCTATCAAGATCAATACTATTGTTCAGTCAATAATAGAACGGTACAAAAAGTTAATCGCATATCCAATAAGGTCCGAATCAGCCATAAAAAGAAGTTAACAGCGCAAGATGAACGTTGGATATTGAGACAAGTCAAACATAATCCAAAAATTAGTGCTCCTAAACTTTGTACTTTGTAACTGACATTGAAATTAATTTAAACAAAGTGGAAGTGCGCAAACTGTTCGTAGAGTTTTACGAAAAAATGGCTATAATGGCCAAATAGCAAGAAAGAAGCCTTATGTTAGTGAGAAAAATCGGAAGCTACGATTATTGGGTTGTTCGATAATTAATGTCGTATTTTTTATGTTTTTTCAAAGTGAATATATTTATATTAATAATAAATATTAATTAATGATGTAGTGGCCATCTTGTTGGATGACCTTTTGCCATCTTTCGGCAAGTTGGAAAATTCCGCGTTCGAAAAAGCCTTGATTTTTAGAAGTAAAAAATTGATTTAACTCATTTTTAACGGCTTGATCAGAATCGAAATTTTTACCATTCAAATGATTTTGAAGAGAACGAAGCAAATAGTAATCTGATGGCGCCAAGTCAGGGCTATAGGGGGGATGAGGTATCAGTTCCCAATTTAGTTCCAATAATTTGTGACGCGTTATTAAAGACGTATGGGGTCTAACGTTATCATGATGGAATAGTACCCCTTTGCGATTGGCGAGTTCAGGACGTTTTCTTTTGATTTCTTCGTTCAATTTCGATAGCTGACGACAGTAAACATTTGAATCAATAGTTTGGTGTCTCGGAAGCAGTTCAAAATAAAGAATACCCTTGTAGTCCCACCACACATATAGCATAATCTTCTTTTGATGAATATTGGCTTTGGACATCGATTGTGCAGGTTCATCTTGTTTGGTCCATGATCGTTTTCGGACTACATTATCGTAGACAATCCATTTTTCATCACCCGTTATGACTCTTTTTAGAAATGGGTCGTTTTGGTTACGATTCAGCAAAGAATCGCATATGTTAATGCGTTTGGTGAGGTGATTGTCCATCTTCAACTTAAATTTTAAACAACTTCTTGTTTACTAATCACGTTCAATTTTCGATCGAAAAAAGTCTAAAACATAATCTTTAAAATGGCATATAACAATATAAGCGATGAGATCACTACTACTCGATATGTATAAATTAAGCCATCTATGAGAATAAAACGACATAGAATTCTCTAAAAAGTATATGCATAAAGACTATGAGTTTTGGAAACACGTTATCTTTACTGACGAAAGCAAATTTAACGTATTTGGATCGTATGGTAAAGTTATGGTATGGAGAAAAGTTAACGAAGAGCTGAAAAGGGAAAATCTTCGCTCAACAGTCAAACATGAGGGCGGATCGCTAATGATGTGGGGTTGTGTAGGTGCTTTAGGTGTTGGCAACCTCTATTTTATAGAAGGAAATATGGATAAATTCGAGTACTTGAACATTTTAAAGCTAAATTTGAAGCTAAGTGCTGAAAAATTAGGAATACCAGAAACATTTCATTTCTATCAAGATAACGACCCGAAGCACAGCGCCCATATTGTTAAAGAGTGGTTGTTATATAATTGCTCACGCGTCATAAAAACACCTCCACAATCTCCCGACTTGAATGTCATAGAAAATGTATGGAATGAACTGGATCGGCGAGTTCGCAAACATCATATTTCTAATAAACTACTCGAGTCACTTTCTAAAAAGTGACTCGAGGAAAGCTTTAGAAGAAGAGTGGACTAAAATTGATGCAAACTTTACAGAGAAATTAATTAGATCGATGCCTAATAGGCTAAGAGCTGTTGAAAATAATAAGGGAGAATAAGAAAGAATAAGAATAAGAAAATATTAACGCAAACATTAAACGATAAAAATTACTAATTTTTAATAAACGTTTTGCAGTGCACGATTTTTAGTGCGACTATTTTTTGGCAACAAATTGATAAAATATTCACTTTTTGAATTTCTATCATTTTGCTTGATAAAATATTCATAGAGTTGTCTAATTAGAGATTTATCTGCAATCTAGTAATAAAAAAGTTAAAGGTATTTCGCATTTTATTGCTTTAATCCATTAGAGTTCTTATACCGATGGACTGCACGATTTTAAATGAGACTCACTGTATGAGAACTTGATACATCGTTTTAAAGAAAATTTAATCGTTTTTCAGCGCATTTGCGCTAACATAAGGGTGAGTGTTGTATTTCCAAATAGAATGAGCGAAAAAAACAGAGTGAGATAACAATGTCGTAGGACACATTTCATTTACAACATCCTCATAAAGTTGAATTTGTTACCTGTGCCACTGACCTGCATTAAAGCCACTGCACTATTCAGTTTCAATTCGCAAATTGCAACTGACCATCGTTTTTAGCTCGGCCGAGACATCTTCGGTATAACGTAAATAATCGTGATCTTCAATTATTGTTTCCAACCATCATGGCGGTCCATAGCCACCCTCAGCAAAAATGCCACATTAATCCAACGTGTAAAAACAATATACGGAACTTGTGGGTCTTAGAAATACCATAAAAATGAGGTTTTCACTGTTGTGAGATGTTAATTTGCATTTTTCTCCATCCGTGAAGCTATTTTTAAGTGAAACAGTTGAATAGAACCTTGTATGCGAGGTTCTATTCAACCCTTGTGTCGGCTGTGGTTCCTAGAAATGGTTTGTTATAACTGCTCTCGTCGAGTTTTTTTTATTATATATTTATTATATTTTATTACATCCAGTGCCAAGTCGTATGAAAACTCCCGTGTCTGATCCCATTTCAAATGATAAAAATATAATGCTACTTGGCGTCGAGAGCGTTACACGTACACTATCGCTCATGGAAGTATGGACACCTGCTTAAAATTCCACTATGCAGTAAATAATTACGTTTTTCATGTTAAATTTAATTTAATATAACTCTGTACCATTTTCTTAGACAATATTGTTTTGAATCAGAATAATCAGTCACTGTTAGTTTATTTTTTATAAATACTTGTTATGTAAAAAAAAAATGAAGAAAGAAGTTTTAATGCTTTGACGTTTTCAAACCGTCATATAACACTTCAATTTCTTTTGTTTTTTATCTGTATCCATGGTTACACAGAGATTTGTTTACATTTACTCATTAATTTGACAGCTGATCAACTGTTCATTCCGGCTTTTTTAATTAACATCTTTACTTTAGATTGTTGCTACAAATGGCTCGTGATAAGTCCCTCTCCATAGAAACGCGTTCAGCTATTCTCACTTTACACCATGAAAACTTATCAGTGCGTAATATTACGAAAAAATAAAAAATTTGGGCTTCAACAGTAAATCTTACTTTACGACGGTACAAAGGGGCGAGAAACCTTAAGGATCGTCATCGCTCTGGACTATCGCGAATAACATCCAATGCAGAGGCTCAGTTTATTAGACTGATAAGTAAACGAAATAGAAGATTGACCGGTCCAGATATTGCGGCCGAGTTTAATCGGGACCGGGATAAGCCAATATCAGTTAGCACCATAAACCGACGCCCACAAGAGGGTGATCTTTATGATCGGATTGCGACCAAAAAAGCACTGTTACGGTATGGTAATAGGGCTAAACGACTTCAATGGGCAAAAAAATATCGTTTCTATACAATTGAACAGTGACAAAATGTGTTATGGAATCACGAATCCAACTTTGAAATTTTCAGCCAGAAACGAAGAATTTTCGTACGACAGTCTAAGATTAGAAAAATGATCTCAGACTGCATTGTTCCGACTGTCAAGCACAAAGGTGGCTCTGTTTCAATATGGGGCTACTTCTCTTTGACTAGTATTGGAGGCTTAGTAAAAATTGAAGGCATTATGAGGAAAGAAGATTATAAAAACATTTTAACAGAAAACGCCATACCATCTGGGCTGCGATTAATCGGACAGAGATTCAATATGATGCAAGACAACGATCCTAAACATTATTTAAAACTTTGCAACAATTATTTAGCACATCAAAAAGAACAAAGAACGCTTAAAATGATGGTATGGCCACCGCAGACTTCAGATCTCAATCCCATTGAGTTGCTATGAGATGAGCTTAACCGAATAATAAGAAAGGAGCATCCCACGTCTAAACAGTATTTGTGGAGTTTTCTTCAAGAGGTGTGGAGAAATTTACAGCATTATAAGTTAAGAAAATTAATTGAAAGAATGCCTAGGGTCGTAAAAGCAATAATAAAAGCAAAAGGTGGTTTCTTTGACGAAAAAAAAGTTTAATATTTACATTAATTTTTTCTACTATTATTGTTCAATTTTGTTTCCTTTTAAGCATTATATAATAATATATTCTTTACTAAATGTTTTTGTTACTTGAAAGTCTTTAAGTATACTTTTCATCAAGTGTTCATACTTCCATGAGAGGCAGTGTACATTCATATACAACGCTTGTAAAAAGTATTGCAACCAATTTATAACTTTCATAAACCCGATACTTAAAAAAAATGCTTAAACACGTATAATTTTCTTTAAAACAAGCATTTAATGCATTGTTTTCGCTGTTCAATTTTTTCACCCCTATTCAGCTACCCGTACTGAGTTTTTACTTTCAAATGGAAAGATACCCATTGTAGTGTATCAAATGAAAAGTAATTCAATAAGGGATACAATGGTATACTCAAAACTAAAATTGGATCTACAATTTCCTTAACAAATAAAATTATTGGATACAAAATGAAGTAACTCGCTATTACATCTATCAAAATTGAAATTTTTACAATAAATGCTCAAATTGGGCTTCAGTAACAATTTGGCAATGACTTGATTGTTTCTCGAACTTTTTATGCAATTATCTAGTGTTGCTTCTGTATATTATTTGGATATAAATCCTTCTTAAGAAACTACGTTGATCATCGTACTCATTTTCCTTCTGACTCAGAATATCAACTGGTTTAAGTTTAAGTAGCCTTATTTGCTAACAAAATGAACATCTATTAATTCGAAATGAATTTTTTTATCATAACGGTATAGAAATTGGAGGTCTAAACATGGGATAAAAAAAACGACAGGACTTTTTGCGATTTCGATGAGTGAAAATGCCTCATTTCAAAGACTGGCCCCTGCAGTTGTTGAGCGCAAACACTTCAAGTCAACCTGAATCAACTACTACTATCACAAAGAATTCAGAAAATCAGTAATGCCGTTTGTGGAACCTGTCTCAAAAGAGCGCTGGACTATTTTGCTATCGTCTTCTAAGGCGCCCTTCTAGATGGTAGTTCTAGATGATGCTCTGATCTTCATATACCATTGACTGCTGAAGAGGATTAAATATGGTTGGTAAGTAACTTACGTTAATATGCGCCGCAACAATCGATATGCTGGAAATCTGGAGAAGCATTTTTTTCTTGTAAAGAAGGGGGAACTTATTTACAAAGGAAATACCGGAACTGCGAATCCCGCAGCTCATCTCTCTTTTGCTTGCACACATCAATATTAAGGGTAAATCCTTTCACTAACTCTGAGTTAATTCAGTGAAAATTATATGCATACTACCCTCCTTTCCTCAGCAATACCACGAGAACCCTTAACAGTAGTGTATTTTTGTTTCTTTGACGATACTATTTGCAGGCATTTTCAAGAACCTCCATCGCGTGAAACTGAAACTACACTTGCTCTGTAACACTTGTCCCAGAATGCTCAATCTGTCGTTTATTGAAGACTAGATTGTTACATTGAAGGTGTTTGGAGATTATCTTGTGCCTTGAGGACACAACATGTCCAACTCATTTGACGCAGCAGTATTCATGTTATAACGTGCTGTGGTATGTATATACTAGTTACACTGAATTTTTAAGTATTACAGAAGATATATTTTAGAGCAAACTGCTACTGAACTTGCTGCATCCACTCCATGATTTACAGGACTTGTTGGAAGGCTTCCATGAGTCAGTGTTATGGGGCTAAGAAACGATGTAGAGAGATTTTGGATGCCTTTTTGAGACGCTTCTTCACAGTCATGTGTTTTTTGGAGGGAAGTCTTTAACGGAAGTAAATTATTTACTAATGCGGAATTAGTGTTGAAACACAAACTTTAATTCGCTGATTTATGGATGTAAACTGCAGTATCAGGTCCTTTAACATAAATATTGGTGATAAATTTTCAATCATGAGGGACGAGTCTAGAAGCGCAAACTTCGATTTGTTGGTTGTTGATTTTATTTCTAGTGCTGATTCTACGTTTTTCTATCTACGTAGAATTGATTTTCTACGCTTTATGAGTTTTTTCTTGGGAAGAGATTATTAACTCATGCAGAATAAGTTTTGAAACAGAAACTTTGATTTGCTTATTAGTGAAGTTTAGTTACAATGCTAAACTTTGTCCCTTTTTTTTTTGGATACATAAATATTTCTGCTAAATTCATTTTCCAAACTCGAGAAACTAGTTGATGATCAATTGACTTTCTACATTCCTCATTTCGCATTGACAAAAACGTTCATTTTCGGGTTTTACAAGCGGGCATTTTGCAGATACTTTGCTGTTAGAAAGTGTCTTCAGCCAAGTCATTGACTTTATCTACACGAGGGATGCTTCCTGCTTCTCTGTAATTTGTGCTTCCCTTACGTATTCACTTACTTTGGGATGTTAGCAACAATAACAGTTATTTCTTCCTCAGTTTCATTGTTCACCATTTTTGAAGCTCCAGTTACAACATTTTTCTTCATTATTTGTTGGCAAGTATACTCAGTTTAAGATTGCCGCCGAATGTACTAGTAATAGAGGTTTGCTAAATTCAGTCATTCATGTTACTCGCAACTCGAGATTAACTGACAGAGACCGACGAACATTAAAAAGAATTGTGGCCCGACAACATAAAACTACCGCAACAAAAGTAACAGCAGAACTCAACACTTACTTGAGTAATACTGTTTCGACAAAAACAGTACGGCGGGAACTCTACAAGGCTAACATTCATGGAAGAGTTGCAATTGTGAAACCCTTTATAACGAAAGCCAATGCAAAGTTACGAAACAAGTGGTGTCACAATCATAAAAATTGAACACTTGATGATTGGAAGAATGTGGTATGGTCCGATGAATCATCGTTTACTTTGTTTCCTACAAGCGGCCGTGTTTACGTTTGGAGAAGTCCAAAAGAAGCTTATGATCCGGACTGCCTGCTGCCTACTGTGAAGCATGGAGGAGGTTCAGTTATGATTCGGGCGGCTATATAGCTGGTCCTATCATTCACTTGACTGGTCGGATTACTGCGAATGATTATATCGACATCCTCAGTGATGATGTTCTTACCATGACCAGCATATTGCTGCCAAACACTGCCATATCCCAAGATGATAATGCGCCTATACACACAGCCAAAAAGGTTCAGTCTTGGTTTGAGGAGCATCAAAATATAATCAAACATCTTCCCTGGCCAGCACCGTCGCCTGACCTCAACATAATTGAACCATTATGGGGAATTTTAGAGCAGCGTGTGAGGAACAGATTTCCCGCTCCGACCTCACTGAAGAAATTGGCGGATGTTTTGGTAGAAGAATGGGATAATATTCCGTTGGAAACTATTCAGACACTATGAATCTATTCTGTGAAGAATTGCAGCTGTTATAAAAGTAAATGGGGATCCAACAGGTTATTAGTTAATAAATATTGTGAATATGTCAGGTGTTCATATTATTTTGTCCATTCCCTGTATATCTAAATACCTCTTCATTGTAATTTTCTACGCAACCTTTTGTTAGTCTTCTTAGAAGGTGTGATCAAATTAATTAACTCTGCAAATATAGAAATATTATTAGTCTAATTGATCTTTTAATTAATAATTATCTATTGCTTCTAACACCTCCTCTATCAATCAGTCTAACAACCACTTCCCCAAAAATTCTTCTGCATCGTCCTGTAGGTCCTCTATAAGGCTAGATGTCTCTAACTCTCACAAAATATTATAAACTTGTGAAAGTTAGAAGGGTCTATTTGTTCAAAGGCCTTCGATACACATTTTGGTCCCTTTATTGATATTAACCGGCTGAATTTAAATTCTCTAACAAAGGTGTACCTAAAGACATTTTTAATTTGCATAGATGCAACTTACATTGTACCTATTGCAGGAATCGCTTTCCATGTACTGTTCAATTATTTACAATGTGTTACTATTCTATTTCCTTTCACTTAGATTGCTTAATTAAGTATTAGCAACCCTAGAATGATTCGGTTGAACAATCTTCTTGGCTGGAGGTTTATTGTGTTATCAGCCATTTTGTATTTTGTCAGAAATCCTGAAAAATTTGAAATATACCTTATAGAAAATTTTCTTTAAGGGAACTAACTGAATGAGAAGGTGGTTCGAACTCTATAAATGTACATATCTTTAAGGGGAATATTAGTACCTAACCATAACAGATACTCAAGAATCATTATAGAAATTCAGGGCTATTTTTTATGAATTTGAATAAAATCTGTTCACAATTTAAAAATTATTGGTCGTATTGAACTCGTTTAATTAAAGCGATAATTAAAAATAATTGTACATCGTACATTGTAGCATACAATGTGATGCTGTACACCAAATTTGGTTTAAATATCTCTAGAGGTTCAAATATTATAAAAAAATAATAGAATTTTTTAAAAGTTTTCAACACACGGTATCTTTAAAACGAAGCGTTTATGGGTCTATATTGATATGAAATTTTCTTAAAATAAGTTTTTCTATCGACTATTAAAGTCCTGCTATAAAAAAGTTGACCACCTTGCATTTAGCTGAAATTTTGAATGTGCTTTAAGCTAGTATATTATTCTCTGACGCAATGATTAAAGTTTCACAATTATAATTCGGGATACCCTCTATGTGAATAAATTGACGTGAGTATCAAATGTAATAAAATGTATCAAGTAGTAGCTATTTTTGATGAATAATTTTTTGTAATAAAAACTTATTTTTGTAGTTAGATAATAAAAAAAATTGTAATAGAATTAATGTATTAACCCCCCCCCCCCCAAAGCATACTAAGTAAAATCATAATAAAAAATTTGTCAGATTATAGGTTTTTAAATCTCTTAAAACTGCAATTCTTTCCCTATTAATTCGCTTCGTTACTCTGCTAGTTACCGAGATAGAAATAGTGTTCTAAAATTATTGTCCATAGACATTTAATAAAAATAAGTCAGATATTTCTATAGAGCCAAATATTTTTCTCTTAAGTCTCGCCAAATATGCATGCGAGATTTAGTGTCTGATACGTTACTAAACTATCAAATAGGCCAAAATTGTTCATATTTGATAAAATTACTTTATAAGCTGTTTCTTTTACCATCAATTTCTTATCGACTTCTGGATGAAGGTATGTCTCGCTATCTTCCCGCTCAGATGGTATAGTAATTTGTATTAACTTTACAATTCAAGGTAAAAGTAGAAATGAAAATCCTGAGATAACATCCTGAAGAACACTTATTTCTCGTAAGCTATACACATACATATTCAGGAAAACGCCAAAATTTATTAAAATAAATACCCAGACATTTCAAACTAATATTTGCTTAATATCTAGCACCCGACACTTGATTTCCGGTTGACTATCACTGGATAAACCTTCCAAAGCCTTGGTGAACATATCACGCAACTTTTTCAATTCCTCATCGCTTCCCTTTTCTTTTAACTTAGTTGCTAGACAAAACACTATATTAAGAGCTTCCTTTCTTAGTCTTGTATGTTTGGAAATGCCTGAAATTAACAAAATTATAACACAAATTCCCCTATTAATAAGGTTATTGTTACCAAAAGAGTAAGTTATGGCGTCTAATAATTTATCCAGGATAGTCTGCAAATCGGTTTTATCCGCAGCAGTCAAATCGTGTTTTTGCAATAGAGACAATTTATTGACGAAGTTGTATAAAGCAGACAGGATGGCTGTTTGAATTGTGCGAGTCACATTGGGCAATGCCTCAACGCAGTGGCTGACAAATAAATTTTGGAATTTCTCCTGTGTCTTGGGGCAGTTTTCAGGCCAAGATTTGCCTAAAAAGGCAACATTAAAACTCTCACAATTAGCTCGCTTTTCAACCAACCTAAAGTTTCATATGCAACAACTTTTAGATTAATCTGGTTCTCTCTGTGCTCTTTAACGTTATCCTCGTCCTCGTCTTTGTCTAAATCGCTCTGCAAGATTGTTTTAACGATCTCGTAAACTTGCTCAAAAAAATCGACCTCCAAGGCCGAAACTACTTCCCCTAAACACTCTAAAGAGGCCAATTTATACACAATTTCTTGTTTCCTCGCTTCCCTACACACAGCCTCAATTATCCTCTCGGAACCTATTTCTCCGTTGTTTTTAAAAAAATCTCTGAAAATATTATTTAAGTCCCAAATCATCTTTTCATCATGGTCTTTAACACATACCTGTTCCCATTCGAACATATGCTGCATAACGCTTTAAGCAACTTATCTTTGCCTTTCCAAGTTTTTCCTGTTAAACCGGCCAATAAGATGGTTAAAAGAGAACTGCTATGCTGCACTTCCATCGTGGAACCCAGTTTATTTGCCACAGTGGTGACTGCATTTGCTGCCTTTAAAAATTCACTAAGTTTTGCCACAATTTAGTTTGTAAACTTACTTGAGCTTTTAAGGTCCACGAAGGAGATTCCAGGGCTTGTTTCAGCATGTCACATATGGGCTCGATATTGTTACGAATGCCACTTTCCGTACCTTTAAATTAATACCATAAAAATTACATGCCCGTAAAGTGTGCTTCTTTGTAAAAAGTGTACTTTGCATGCTCATTGTGGTGAGCATAATACATACAGTCGAAGAAAAAAAATTATTCCTTGCCTGGACTATGCTCCGTCCAAATTTCCTGCCATATATTCAAAGTGTTTTCAGTTTCCGGGCTTTTCTCTACGTGAGTTGCGAAAAATACCAAAGGTAAGATTGTTTTGGAACAGTTCTTTATCACCTCCTGATTATGGATTCCTATGGACTGAATCGTGTGCGCTATTGCGGACCTGATAGAATCATCTGAAAGAAATACGAGTTGGGAAGTTATGACACTGGGACAGTAAAATAAATGAAAATTATTAATCCTTTTTCCAAAAATTACTCACCCTCCCTCTCGAAATACCACAACTGCAGTTTCGTAAACAACTTTTCCAAACTCGATGGTTTGCACACTCCCACCAAGTGACCAATGGCCATAGCATTGTGTTTTCTGATTGCCGAATTGCGGTCGGTCAACCCATTGACTAAACTAGACAATAGTTTGCCGGAAAAGGGCTGTATGTCTGCGCCCAATTGCACCACGAACAAAGTGATAAAATGAGCGCAAGCGATTCGTGTTCCCAATCCCACGGTGCCCTTCATCAATTCTAAAACTTTTGGGATGAGCTCGTCCAGCATTGATGCATCTGCATACCGCAAACTCTGATATTAAAAAATAATGAATTGATAAAATTGGAAAACCAATCAATTACTATTCTTATTATGAAAAATTTTTAATATTAGAACAAATTCTCTGAAAACTCATACAATTACAGTCTTGAAAATCTTTCATAACATTTTGATACCTTGGAAACTGTTTCGGTGGCAAAATGTGATTTAGCGATGGAAGCTCTTGCGCTATCGATCACTTCCTGTGTCTCAGTTTGAGCCCCCATCATGGTACTGAGATAGGCCAGTTTGGAGGACTCCAGCTCACCAGTGGCTTGCAATAGGGCGGGGATTAGCTTGGCTAGGGACGGCTTTATTTGCTGCCCCGCTGAATCAACCAGCTCCGACACTGTTTGAAGACTAGAAAACCAATGTATTCGTTAAAACAAAAACTGAACTTCTAAGATATTTACTTAATGCAAAATACCATTAATTTTCATGTTTTATTTACCTAATAATTCTGATTTCAGGTACTGTGTGCGTTATTCCGGTGTTTAGCAGTATGGGCAGCAGCACTTCAATCATTTTTAAGCCAGCTTTGCCCTGATTAGAGTCGCTGCCTCTAATGCAAAGCTAAATTTGATTTGTAAAAAAATATAGAAAAATATTTTCAGGTAAATAATACCCACCTTACTAAGAACCCTGGCGGTGCGATTTGCGCATGTCCTGGTGGCCTCATGATGGTCGTCCATGACCCTGAAGAGCTTATTCCAAAGCTCGTCCATGTAATCCACTAGAATATCACAGAAAAATGCCGATATTTCGATCTTCAGCCTTTCTGCCTACGCCCCTGGTATTTTTTCAAGCTAAACCGGTCTTCAATACTTTCTATTACTTAGTAATTTTAAGGTTAAAATCGAGGTTTACAGTGGCGTATCCAGCTGGGAACTTTTCAAAATCCCAAAACAACAAAACAGTTTTACAATTCCTACTTACCCGCGTCGTGTATAGAGCGATGTGCAGACCCTTTGAGGAAGTCCTGCAAAGCGAGACAGCATGACTGTCTAACCCTGTATTGTGAGGAGTTCATGTTGGCCAGAATGTCCTTCAAAATCTCGGGATAGTACGTGTCTAGCTGCATCCGTTAATAAAATGATAAAAAACCTAAATGAAATGAAAGTAAGGAAAACTTACAGCATTTTGTGGATCTGACACGAGCACGCGCCAAATATTCGACATAGAATCATGGATATTCGGGGTGGGATCAAACTGGTATCTGTGAAAAAAATGTTAACAAAAAGACATTGTAATATAGAATAATAATTGCATGCCTATAGAGTTTAGGGACAATCTCAGGCATTAGTTTTTTGAGATCTTCTCCACACTTTTCGGCAATACTGGAAAAGCCAAAAGCTGCCCCTTTCTTTGAATTCCACATAGCGTTGTGATTGGCCAAATGCATGAATGTGTAGATGAGATCCGGCTTGTTAAGGTCCGAAGCTAAGGAGCAAAGCTCCTTGTACGTGGTTAGGTTTTCCCTATGCAAGTTTTGAAGTTATATATACTGGGTTACTCAGATTCGACACTCATCATTGGGATCTCAATAACCATAAGAGATACGAGGTTGGTTAAATTGGGACAAAGTTGTGCAATTTCGAGCTCAATAAAATGCCTTTTCAAAATTTGAAAAATTTCGATTACTTTCGGAGATATCCGTAAAAAAACGAAATTTTGAAAAAAAAACGTTTTTTTCTTTACTGATTTGAAGAAATTATTAAATTAAAAACAAATGACACATCATAATTGCCACTTTTTTTTTCTACAAAGTGGTGATATCATATATGAAATTTGACTTTTAAATTTCCTGGAACCATCATCAACTTTGTTTTTTCTTATAGGATCATATTGGATTTTTACATTTTTAAATTCAGTTTTTTTCCTGATTACGACGATGTATCACATGTTAAGGTTCAATATTTCAGTTTGATGAAAGTATCGAAAAAATTGATTTTGCTAAGAGTGTTTTGGAAAACTTGATTTTAAATGATATATCGCAAATAATAGTTTCCTGAAATTTATTTACTTAAAAATGAACTTAACAAATATAAATAAATAAAAATTCCCAACAAATTTTGTTTTTTCATGGATATCACCGGAAGTATTCGGAAATTTTTAAATTTTGAAAAAGCATTTTATTGAGCTCCAAATTACGCAATTTTGCCCATATTTAACCGATCTCGTATCTCTTATGGTTACCGAGATCCTAATAATAAACATCGAATCTGAATAATCCTATGCAGTGTGCACAAAGTGAATTCTTCCTGTTCTTTCAACTTTGTATAAATTGTATAAATTCTTTATTCGATTCTTACCCCGACGGAGTGGAGCCTAATTGCCCCTCCTGGAACAATTTAGTATCGCTGATGACCTGAGTTACATTGCGAGTTCCCAACGTTAGCTGATTAACCAAAGTTGTCAACAAATCCTGGGATTTTGAGTAATCGTAAATGACACACAGCCCCTTGGAAGCTACATCCTGCACAATATCTTTTACGCAAAAATGAACCTTATAGTTTCTTAAATTATCCATTATTTACCATTGTTCTCGCATAAGAAGTTCATGAAGGTGTTCTGAATGGTCTGCAAGCGTCTCTCAATAGGCTTGCGCTTACCGCAACCTAGCACAATAGTTTAATGTATATTCTTCCGTAAAAAGAGCTTTTCCCTACTAACAGCAATGAGCACTATTATTAGGTACGTTGTATGATGAAATTTTGTTTCATCCCTAAGGAAACTAAGAGTGACGATTCGTAATGTTTGACATTCTCAATAATGGTATCTATTCCCGTTAGTATTGGAAAACAAGTTTTATTAACCTTTCAAAACCGCTAAAAGCCAGATGCAAGAAGCCTGCTTGGAATTCGGGTGAGCTTGTCCTGCAAGCTTCAACAGTTCATCCAGAAACCACTCTAAATTCGTATCTACCGCTTCTTCAGACCCATCAACAAAGAATTCATCTGGAAGAACTTGCCAGGCATCTCGGGCTTCCGGAGATGAGACGCTTTGACAGCACATTAACAGAGATTCTCCGATTGTAAAATGCACCTCTACATCTTTAGTCTGATTTTGTTGGGAATTCAATTTACGTTACTAAAAACCCTTATTTAAAAATACTCACGTCCTTGGAGGTCTGCAGCAATCCTTTAATAATCAGCTTATCATGCGCAAATCTTTCCCCAACACATAATAGCCCCAAGCTTCTGGCAGCCCTCTCTCTGACCTATTTTTTAAGTTTATTAATTTCGAATTATGAAAAAGAAAAAAAGCGTACTTTAACAGACAACTTGGAGTTGTTCATAATTCCTGAAATGATTTCTACCAATTCCAATTTGGTAGGTCCAATTGCCTGTTTCTTTGCATGGGGACTGCCATCTTGGGTACCACCACCGGTCTCTAATGGCAAAGGAATAGCTCTAGAAATAGAGCCGATAGCAACGATTGCCGCTCCCATGAGAATAGGGGTGGGGTGTTTGAGAAAAGGGGCTAAATAGAAATTTTAATATAAATAAAATAATGCAGAGATTTTCTGATATTTAAATTTTTTGGAAGCAGACGCATTGTGCCTCGTTGGCGATGTAAAATTTCGATTTTTTAAAATTGTTTTTAGAATTTTTATTTTTTCTATATGGCAGTGTATCATAAATCCTATTCAGAACACACTGCCATTTAGAAATGACAACATGATTGATTAAGCAACTCTCTAAGTTCAATACTTAAACTATACACAGTACAAATAATGCATGGAAGATAATACAAGACTTTCCCATTGTTGCCATGTTTTATATTGTTAAAATTCGTCCAAAAATTACTTACCGACAACATTAAGCGCCTCTTTTACAAGTTGAAACTTATCAAAATCCACCCCCTCTCTTCTCCCGTCAAAGGCGTAAGCTTCTAGGCACGCTCCAATGCCTAATAGCGCACCGTGCTGAGCCTCTAAATTATTTTTAGAGGTCTGCTCTAAATATCATCAAAAAATAATCATATATTGCTTTCTCTCGCAACTAGAGCTTTCTTACCCAATAAATAATTGATTATGGCATCAAAATCGGACTTCTTGCACTGTTTGGCAACGACTAGAGAATAGAGGATTGAGGCGTATTCACGCACGTCTTCCTTGACATTGCTCAATTGGTCTCTGATCCAGTTTGCCTCAATGAGGATTAAAGAGTCTAATTCCGGGACTGAGCCAATGAACTCGATCGTGCAAGATAAAGTTTCAGAACCTGGAATTTTAGCTCAAACTCTAATGATTCATATTTATTTTAATCATGTTTATAATGTTTATAATCATTTTAATAATGTTTGATGATATTCCATTATATGAAAAAAAACCGCGGTGTCCTTGTGTACATTTGTGAGTGAGTGAAGGAATGAGAACTTCCATTATCAGCTGCAAATGAAAGGTCCATATCAGTGTTAAGCAAATAAGTAGTCCTGAGAGATGTGCAAAAAGTAACTGCGCGGTTCGACAAGTTCAAGATCGAACAGACAAATAGCGTTAAATATAGAGACATCATAAATAAATGTCCAACTGCTGAATTATACGAAGGAAGTATGTAAATCTGCCAATCAGACTTTTACAAAATTTCACTTAACGGCATAATTAACTCTCTTAGAAAGTTAAAACCGATATATAGGTAAACATTCATGATAAAATCTGATCTAGTTCATACCAAATTCTCTGCATTCAAGTTAAAATCTGGTATCAACAAACAACTAGTTCAATTTTTGCTCATACATTTAGCACCGCGGTATTTTTTTATAACTTGAACTTGAAACCACCTACCTGGCTGAGCCAACAATAAAGGCTTTATCATCGAACAATACTGCACAAAAATATCCTTATCGTTTTGATAAGCGGATTGAATGCTCTTTCTGATCTTAGGGGTGTATTCGCAGGGATGCTTGGGCACTTCCCTGGTTAAAGGCACATCACTGGTGCAGAGGAGACACAGACGTAGATAAAGCAAAATCTGTAACAAAAACCTTAAAGTAATTGAATTTATGGGTGAATTTCGCACTTCTAGATAGACTTTAGGAGCGAAGGGCAGGGAATGATTGCCAACAAGAACTATTCGGTTTTTATCCGTCATAAGTGCAGTGATTTCATCACACATATATTTCGCCATTTCTCTAAAAGGGGGCATTTTGGAGACTGCTTTAGCTAAATCGAAGTCGTTTTGCCACTTGGCAATTCCATAAATCGACTTGAAGGCCTCTTGGTGCACGTCATCTTCACTGTAAACCGTGTAAAAATTTCATTAAAAACAGGAAAACCACTATAAAATCTTCCTAACCTATCTCCTATTGCGGTCAACAACAGGAACTTTGAGGGAACATTATCTGGGGGAAAAATGGTGGACAAAGTCCTCACACAAGCAAATCTCACCATGGGGTCGTGTGAAATTAGTTTGACCTTAATTAAGGCGAGGATTATATCTAGTCTACCGTCCTTATTTAAATCCTCAGGAAAAACGTCATATTTATAAGCTGGAATTAAGTTTAGAAGGCCTAGAAAAATGTTCAAATTGACTTATTGAATATTTCTGAATCTTAGCGCCTACCCTCCCTCACTTGCACCTTCAGATTCGGAGTGGCCGTCTCCAGATTATTAAAGTAAAATTCCAATAAATTAACGTTTCCAAAGACCGTATGTGGGTACTTTTGAGCTAAAATTCCAATGGTCATATAGGCCTGTCCATCATGCTCCGCCGATTCGCCATCTTTTATCAACTTTGTCAACCCCCACAAAAGCACTTGAGAAAGATCTTTTTTTAGTGCTTCACCTTCATAGCTACAATCCCCAATTTATTTTTTTTACCAAAAAATTTTATTTTTTAGATTACTCACTATCTTATGAGATTTGTTGTGTAATTGAGTGCTAGACCCTTTAGTTTTGTATTAGTGTTTTCGTCATATAAACTTTGGAAAACAATTTTTAGTGCGAAAGGGAAGACAAAGGCTTCACCTCGCACTCTACATAAGTGATTAAGCAGTTTAAGACGGATTCTGGTGTTGGCCGCCTTTCTCACCTGATCTTGATTGTCTGATTTTGAGCCTAAGAAAAGAATGAATAGGGGCTTCGAGATTTGAGGTGAAGACCAATCGATCAGGCTGAAATTCAATGCAATTGTGAAAACTAATATAAATTACATATAAATTAAAAGAATGTAGCAGCACAAATTTCTTCACTTACCCCACAATTTTCTTAAGCTCCATATCTGCCAGATTAGCTACCTCAAACCTGGTATCAGAGGCAGCAACTATTAAATGAATTAATACATCTTCAGACTTAAATATTCCATGGGCCAAAAACTTTATAATCCCCAGTTTAATCTATAATATTCACAAAATTATCCTCTTCTCATATTAAAATAAACAGACATACACTTTCAAACTGCTCAGGTTTAAATGTATGATTCTCTGTGACTCTTCTAAGAGAAGCTTGACTCATCCCAGGGGGAACTGATATTTGCACCGGGTTATTTGAGTCATTTTCCTGAGAGTGAAGATTGAGGGAACTAAAATCCACAAAAACCTTACTAATTTATAGGTAATTTTTGCTATATTTATCACCTATATGGTAGCAATATCACATCTAACAAAATGTCTCTCAGATGCTTTGAAACTGCAGGGTTTTCATTAAGACCAAAATAAGTTTTAATTTTCTCAGGCTCAGTGGGCACTTTGACTTTGCCCAATAATGGAACTATGAGTAATAGCAAGCTATCTATGTGAGACAGAGGTTTATCTTTAAGAGCATTTGTTATTTTTGGCACCAACTGGGCTTGAGCTTCAATCGGCAAACGGGGGAATCCAGACTTCACATAGATAATTGTGAAATTCTAAAATGCAGAATGTACTACCCATTATAGTTTATTAATGTTTGTTCAAAGACTTACAGTGACAAATGAAGACAAGTCTCGGTTATGATACTGGTTTAACAGAGGCTCCACGGGTAATTGCACCAAAGGTCGCGTTTTAATCCTTTTGTTCACATGAATCAACAATTCCATTACCTGCAGTGAGAAAAATTTAGTACTAATAAGGGTCATATTCCTACAATTTTACCTTCTTCCTCACAGTTTCTTCAGGGGAGGACAGCTTCAATAAAACAGGCACAAGAAACTTCGATAAGACATTTTCAAGTTGTTCGTCTGAGGCTGCTGAGCCCAGGCGTAGAAATACCCGCTCTAAGAGCACTAGAAACAAGAATAACTATGAGGGAAATTTTAAAAAGAGCCTCATGCAAATAGGAGAAAATTGGGTAATTTTGAGGACTTTGAAGTTTATGGGAATTAAGTGGATTCTATAGGATTTTTACAGTAATACTTACTCAATTCATTCGCAATTTCAGCCATAACTGACTTTGTCGCAATTTTTGTGATTAAATAAACAACACTAGAACAATGACAAAGACAAAACAATAATCAATAATTATTTGAGGTTAGAATGCTTCTTAATCTTAATGATGAATTATAGAATGTAGATGGCTCTGAGCAGCTTTCCAGGCCAATCCTAATCAAAATCATGCAATTTATTATCGAGTGACGTCATCTAGAGAGCGCATTATTAAAGGTAACTCCTCATTGAGCGTAACAAACGAATTTAAAGACCAATAAATCTTAAAAATTGTGCCGCAGTGTTGTTTTTACTGGAGAATGTTCTAGGCATGAACCCATCGTACTTGAACTTGCCAAAAATGGGAGTCAGAAGTGAGAAATAGGTAGAGAGGACTCTTAACTCGCTTTTTGTCATCATCACACGAAATAAACCTAAATACGAAGTCTCAACGAAGTTTTTTTTAAGAACAATAGCTATACGAAAAGAGATACACGTTTCCTCTCTTTGTGAACCAAGAAGTAGGCGAACTGGCATATACTCATTATCACACTTTCAAAGACCTTTTTTCTGTGCATTAATTTGAATTTACAACAATGCCATTAACGATGTCCCCATATAGTTCCCTCTCGAAACCGCTACATGTCTCAAGAATCGTCGCAATTTACTATATGATATACGAGGAGTTCAGAACTAATTGCATTTAGTAGTACCAGTAGCGACTATTATTGCTGTCGCCAAAGTTCCACCCATTGGACATCGGTAACGGCAGCAGTACTTTCCCAACCGGGTACTGCAAGAACCTTGCTGAAAGCAGTAGTACTGAGTCGACTATTGCCGCTTTGGTACCAGTTTCGCGTGGCGGTGGATCGGTTATTTTGCGGTACCGCTTACGGTCTGTGAGTGTGTGAGGTGGTACTACCTGATATTACTGGGTTTCACAATTAATATTGCCATACAAGCTCGAAGTTTTTTGAGAACGTACCAATTACACATCAAAGGTTTGTCAATAGTATTTAGTTCTTTTAGCGAAATTCCTCACGTTTTATAGCAACATTTTTTTGTTTAAAAATAAGGAGCGGTAACAATTAAATTATTACGTGGTACCTGTATTAATAAAGGTAGTACTCCTGGGTACACCCAACCCATATTTGATGAGAAAATGAAAGTTAGACTAGAGAAGGCCACTTGCGGCCATCGCTAATCAATTGAAAATCGAAGAGAAAGGCTTAAAGTTGATCCAGTTGTTACACATTGATATTCTCTCTTTGTTAAGAGAATTTCGATTTTTTTTTCAGGATAAGAAACATATTTGTTTTGGTCACTCGTTATTAAAAGTATGTGAAATTGATTAACACCTTTTTGTATAATTTTGATGCGGAAAAATGAAAGTCTTGAAGGTCTAAATTTGAACTATAAACACAACACTGAATACTTTCACTATTGAAAATGGATTTTCTAAATATAGACAATTTTTCTCCCATTGAAAAATTTAAGTTTCGTGTATCACACTTTTGGCGCCACCCTGTACGACTGAAAAGCTAATTCAACGCGTACGTATAATTTATTTTTATTCGTATGAACTAGCAACCTACGCCAATGACTTTTTATAGAAACATTAAACCACTCTTGTAAAAGAAAAGCTCTAAAAAAACCATTAACGTATGTAATACCAATAGCAGTATCAGGGGCGTACCATAGCAAAGTCAGATCTAACTTATTATACATTATAAAACCTAGGGAAGCAATTATAAGATTTCAGTACGGAAATTACTATTCTATGTCAATGGCCTTTGACAGAATTAGTCAGCAAAGGAAAAATACTCGACTAACACAATTAAAACCAGAGGCGTTACTATAAAGTGAAGCTATGTACGTCTTACCCATCAGATCTAAAACCACATGAATATTTACTATTTCAGAATTATATTATCGCCCAAATTAACGGTCGATGCAAATGATTTCTTATAGGAATTCTAATTAATAGTCAGTTAGTAAATTTATTCAAAATGAAAAAACAGGGGCGTCTGTGACGATCAGATTCGTAGATATCAGATTTTCTTCTCAGATACAACATTCCTTCAAAAATTCCAGATTTTTGTAAATTCTCAGAACTACGCCAATGGTCTTTTAGAGAAGTTGCCTTTATAAGCTTTTCTTTGACGGTATTCGATATCCGATTCCATCCCCCGCGTTCATAAATTTTCTCTTGGCCTCTTGGGAGAGGTTTGCCCCCTTCCTTTGCCCTGTTACTTAGGCCTGCAAAGGGTCCTTTCTCCAATACCTACGAAGCATCCGTCCCCGCCCTACTCATCTCCGACATTTCAGAAATACCCAACTTTTCCCCGTCATTCCCGTTTTCCTTCAATTCCATATCTACAGTATCAACTGGGGGAACCCGTACGGAGTCTGCTTTTTCCTTCTCCTGTTTCTACTGCTCCACCACTCTCTTCAATTTCAGACAGAACTGTACCCTTTCATAGCTAAAAAATTGTAAGCCCTTCAGGCTGGCCCATGAATCATGAAGCCATCATTTTCATCAATGGCAAAGGTTCAGGTTTGCCTTGGGCCGGATTTATTCAAGCCAAAACATGCTTTAATTGCGAAGAAGTAGGTCACGATAAGAAATACTGTAAGCAGGAAGAAAATTGTCCTCGTTGCAATGAAAAAAGGGTGTAAAGTGGAAATGCGCAAATATGAAAAGTTCAGGGATCTACTGAAGCTGGTGCGAAAAATAAAAAGGCGAGTTTTCCGACAATTCTCAAAGAAATTGGTCAAACAACATTCGCTTATATTTGCATATTGGCGCATTTGCAGTAAATGGTCGGTATTGCCTCCTACCCTTGTTTCCTCGAGGCACTTCCAGGATTTACAAGTCTTTCCTTGTAAAAAAAGTACCATATTTCTTCGATTTCAACTTAAAAAGCGAATT
This sequence comes from Euwallacea similis, assembly GCF_039881205.1. NCBI lineage: Eukaryota > Metazoa > Arthropoda > Insecta > Coleoptera > Curculionidae > Euwallacea > Euwallacea similis. Next base: position 6,515,570 of record NC_089613.1, read on the forward strand.
CTTAACATCTCTGTAAAAAGCATTAAACTACTTTTCGCAGTTATTGTGTGTTTATTGTTACGAATTCCTTTGAAAATTTTTGAAAAAATTAGGCCTGTTACGGATGCGATTATGAGAGCAAATCAACACTTGCGGTTAAACTATAATTTTATATAATCTGCAAGGCAAATTTGGCAATATCGGCTGCTTATAGGAGATTTGCAACTTGGTCAAGCTTCCTCGTTGTGAAAAACATTTTCACTAGTCATTACCATAATTTTATAGTATAGGAAGCAATTTTAAACTTTGTTGCTTCCGATTTGGGTTCCTTCAAGCTTTCATATTCGCATAAGCACATCATATCATTAATATGCGTATTCACACTTGTACAATGTTTAATGAGTAAAAGCTGATTATAACGTAATGTGGGACTATCGAGGATGTAATATCTGCCTTTGTCACCTTGGTATTCTCAATTCGGATCCACAAACAGCAAGTTTCTATTGGAATTTCATATTTTTATTAGCCACTTCGGGCTTTGCAGTTAGCGCTGCAGTGTTACTATTACGTAACCGCATGTTTTTGCATGTAAAATGCAGAATTGATTAACAGCAGTAGATATCGAAACACTTTTATTGATCCCACCAATATGGGGCCTCATAATTAATTTATCTCGAAATATAATTTAGAATTTTAATAAAAAAACAATGATATCGAAGCGCACTGAACACAATGGCCCATTAATCTCTGGGGTCACTTAATAATGCGTTTCATGTATTAAAATGCACAAAACTGGTGCATACGATTAAAAACCTTTACAGTTATTTAGATGGGCTTCAGTCTGAATATGAAAAAGGTAATTAGTCGTTCTTTCTCTTTCTGAAAAGTAGAACGTGGCTGATGCGGCTTCTAGACGATCGGTGACTAATTTCCTGTAGTTTCTTAATTCTTTTACCTCCTAATTAACAACTATGTCAATGCGAAGCGAAGACCTGAATGCTTCATTTTAACTGTTCCTGCCCTGGAAAGTTCTACGATATTTCTTCCTTGGGCCCAGAGCCGGACAGTTTCTACACATACAGTAGGGAGAGACCATCAGGAGAAGTTCTCCATTCAGTAAGGATGAAAATAGAGAAGGATTGTTCAGGCAGAGAAAACTCTTCTTTGACATACAAGAAATAATCGATAGGACAAACAGTATATGTTTTTGTGGCTTTGGGCATTCCACAGAACATTGACAAGCTAAAGAGAATAAGAATTTATTTTTTTTATTAAGCACATAAATATTATTTACATAAAAGATTATTTAAACGTCCAATAAAGACTAAAACTACAGAGAAAGTTACAAAGCTAACTAAGTCTGTTTGACAAATTGTTTAAAAGTTGTCGGAAAGTCCGGATTTCTGCCTTATGGATCAGCTTTAGTAGATCCCCGAACTTCTCATATTTGTACATTCCCGCTCTATACATCTATATATCCTCCGTCATTGCTTGGAGGGACTTTTCTTCCTGCTTACAGGATTTTTCTTGGTGGCCTACTTCTCCGCAATTGAAGCATGTCTTGGATCTATCAGTCCCCTTGCAGGGAGCATTCCATGAGACATATTTCTGTTTGTCTCCGGATAATTTAGGTAATAATAGAGAAAATCATGAAGAGTTTTTAAATGAAAAACCAACGGCGTACATTGTTAATCATTGCTCTGAAAAAATCCTGAAAATTGTCCTAATTGCAGGTTTCAAGCCTGAAATCTGCTACGTCACTGAACTGCTGAAATCTATCGTCTCTTCTGACCTAGGTAGACTACTGATTTTTATTTAAAAGAACTAGAAGGAACTCAAGCAAACAAGAATAAGACCCCTCGAATAGAGGGAAATACTGCCGATGAAAGAACGAGTAGTACAGTAGCTACAAGTACTACAGTAGCTACAAAACGGCTCTTGAAGGATGGGATGCTTTCTCCCTGATATCCCCGGGGCGGCCCTGTGTGTTGATAATCTCAGCCCGCTGGATGCGGCTATTCCAAACGCCATAGAAAATCTCTATTTTTCATTTGTATTGGTTTCCAATGGACGATTTTGGTAATCATGGGGAACACTGTGAAGAGTTTTTAGATGGAAAGCTTGAAAAATTACTGCCTTGAAAAGTTCCTGAATATTGCTATGCTAGCGACGCAAACTTCTCCATCGAGGATTAGAGCTTCCATTATACACAGGGATGTGTCGCAATAGAGGAAATAATAGGTCATATCACTGTGTTACTGAATAGATGAAACATTATTATATTCTTATAAAGCCATGAGAAACATAATTAATTGCGCTAGTAAAGGGCTGGTGGTGTGCATGTTCAATTTCTTACCCTAATAAGGCAAGTAACTGAAATGGTATTCGTAGGCCCCCTTGTTACTCCCTCAACTAAAACGACTCAAAGAATCAAAGAGCGACACTGTAAAGCTCATTATATTGATTTGTTGATATGTCATATGATAATAATAATTATAAAACCATTAAAAGGATTTCCATTCGGGGATTTATTAACTCGCTTTACAACTCAATTTGGCAACTAAATTGATTATAAACAATAACATTTATAAGGTAATAAAGACCGCACGCACATGTGTAACCATCGCTTCTTCCTCTATCATCATAACATATAAATATGATTTAAACTGCACCCTGTATTAATGGCTTTGGATTATGAAATTTTCAAGCAATTTTATTTAAATTATAATTAAATTTATTCCCGGTTAATTGGCCTTTATTTCATTATATCACTACCAATTATTATTGTGAAAGCTGCGGAGGATGATTCAGAAATAATGCATTTTAATTATGTGTAGATCTTTTTCATTGCTTTAAGGTAAAACTACAGGATCTAATGAAGCAGAGTTTATTAAAAATTGTAATTAAATTAGTGTTGATCGTAACAAACCCACAATCGCCGCAAAGTAATTCGGAACTTTACCCGCAAATAATGGCAATATTTCGAAATCCTGCACTGGTAGGTATCATGCACTGGTTCCATGTTGATACCTTTTAAGTTAACCTTCAGGCTTTGATTTTATATCACAAAAATTCGATTGGTCGCATGAAAATCGAAATATTTGTATATAATAAATAATCACTTTCACTGGATTTGTTATTGCCTTTACCGCTAAAACCTAGAAGTTATACATAGTATGCACATAAGAAAATTTCTACGAAATTGGAGAGATGAAGTGAAATTCTGCATTTAAAATCGCATTTTCATCGAATTTTTGGCATACATAGTGGAGATTTTATATACTGTTAAGCTCAAAATTGAGCACAGTAAAGGCCATTCTCTTGTAACGCAATGAAGAACGATTTTCATCTTGGGACAGCAGCATAAAGCTCCATTGTTCTAATATTTTAATAATTAATTTATTCAGTCCAAATATGATAATTTCAGTTGATTATTCTTTAAAATCTTAATTCATTCACTGGGACCTAAATGTATGGAAGCACGCTGAATAATTCATGTTTTTATTGCAGATTACTCTCATATCTGCGTTTAAAACTTGCACGATTTCCTTTTTTGCATGATTTTTTATTTTATTTTTATGGATAAAAATGTATATCGCACTTCTGAGGACTGCTCACGCACACATTCGCCTCAAGTGTGAGTCGTGTGTGTTGAAAAGATTTTTAAAGCTGCTGAAATTACTGGAAAAGGATGAGCTCGAGGTTCTTCCCTGTGGAACCAACAATACGGCTACCAAACCAACAAATCGGCAGAATAGACATTGAACAACTACAAAGATCGACACGACTTTGATATAAGTCTTAGCAAATTAAATTAAATAAAAAAATCATGATGGTGTACCGCTAATTTTAAAATAATACAATTACCACAGTCTCTGGACACATCACTATTTATAACAATCAGTGGTGGAACATAGCTATAACACACTACCGTAGTATGAATTACCCTAAAATATCTCTTAGCATTTCTTAAATATGGACTGCTACGCCACTGTTTCCATATCATAAAATCTTTTGTTCTCTCTTAAAGCTTTTGATTCGAGTAAATCGCAGTATCAGAACACCATTTCTTTTAAATCATATACAGCGTTTGTAAAAAGTATTGCAACATGTTTGTAACTTTCATAAACCCGATGTTTAAAAAAATTTTTAAACATGTATAATTTTTTTTTTTTATGTTTTAAACATCATATCACACATCACATATTTTAAGGAATTTAATGCATTATTTTCGATATTCAAATTTTCCATCCCTATCCAGTTATCCCTACTAACTTTTCATTTTCAAATGGAGAGGTACTCATTGTAGTATATCAAATGAAAGGTAATTCAACAGGGGATACAACGGTGTACTCAGTAATACGTTTTTAAGCATTTTTTTTAAATATCAAATTTATGAAAGTTATAAACGTGTTGCAATACTTTTTACAAGCGCTGTATAATACCAATAGTATATAATAAATTCTTCTAGGAAACTGGTGCGCCACTGATTTTGTATAATAAAATTCCATATTTCTCTCAAGATTTCAGATTAAGCACTTGTAATGTAGGTGAAATCATTTTGACTGCTTTCCAAGATATTTCCGAGTCTCTAAACGATCACGCGGAATGTTCAGTGGCGGACCATATTTTTTAACAATCAAACAATATTGCAAAATATCACCGCAGTTTTAAAGTATCAATTCATAATGTTGAGACAAAAAAAATCTTAGATTTGATTAGAGGAACTCTGCCGCCTTTTATAATTTTTCAAATTCATCAACTAGCATCAAATTCACGCTCTGCATTCACCAAATTATACACAAAATCGCGTGGTAAAATTGTGATCCGTTCAATTATCTCATATGATTATTTGCACTTACCTCATTATTACCCACATAATCATGGGCATTTATGAGACCAATAGGTAAATAACAGTAATCTTCCACGTCTCGTAAAACAAACGTTACGAGCACAGAGGCGTATGCGTTTTAAATTTATGTAACAGTGTCAAAATGGTCGTTTCCCGAATCATAATGACTCCTAAAGGAGGTTTATAGTTTGGTATTGATGAGTGGTTAAAGCGTCATTTCCGGTTCAAGTCGAAGAACTAAAACACATTTTAAAGCCGATTGTGTGGGTCAAGTTTAAACTGGAGATATTTATGTTAAACCTAGAAGTTTTCAATGGGGTAAATCCTCAGCTATCCTTAGGTAAGTTTAGATTAAGGTACACTTTAGTTGAACCTGGAAATCTGTTTAAGAGACTGAATGCAGAGAGCAAGAGCAGAGAGATCAGGGCCATGGCATACAAAATAATTTAAATATTTCATTCTACATTCACTTGCAGTGGTTAACCTTGCGGATATGCTTTTTTACTTTAGAATATTTCTCCTTTTTGTAATATAATTAAGTTCGTTCTCTCTTACATCATGCGTTAAGACATTGTTAACGGTAAAACAAGATTGATGATGAAAACTGGACTTTATTGTAAAATACGTGATGGATTTAACTGCGATATCGAGCTTTCTGTAATTGCAAGCACGACTTGAGAATCATGAAGAGGTTTCTCAAGGAAAAGATCACGGCCGATCTCGAAATTTCCCATGTTTAGCAGAAGATTTTAATCGACCGGTTTCGAGTTATTCAGGAATTTGTTATTGATATTCGCCACAATTAATAATTTTTTTTCTTAATAGGGCTTGGTCGTCATGGTCGAGTAACAATGGCAAATGAGGCGTTGAAAAATCGCAGAAATGCTAACGTAACGCCACTGAGTTATATCCTATGGAAAAGGGCTATCTCAATTGATCTTAAATGATCAGAAAGAAAAAATTCGGAATTTGCGCCTACAATGCTGTCCGGATCCTGGATCAAATATATTTGGATAACGGGATTCATTTACATGAGTATAATCCTCTAGTCGGTTTTTTATGGGATTCACCATTTTTGTGCGTTTCAGCAAATGCAATACCGCGTCAAGATTCTTCCTCTTCGATTTGGGAAGATATTCATGATGTCAGGGTGTATGATGCAGTAGTGAAATCCATGAGGGTATGGCAGGCTAAGCAGGATGCCAAACAACTCACCAATAGGTCTGTACATGTCCTGGTCAACTGCTGATAATTTAAATTGGGTAAATTTTTTCCATTGTGGGGTAAATTTCCTTGATTTAAAAGTTTTTAAAATCGCCTCCTCCCTTTGGAAAATTTTTAATTTTTCCTCTTCATCTCGATCAGTTTTAGTTATACAAGAGTCCCGGAAAGATTTCTCATCTTGGCGCAAAAACCATTTTTTGCACATGAGCGGCAAAGTTGTACTTTCAGCCGGCAACAGCGTACGGCAAAGTCACTTTATCGCATTATACATTACCCACTTCAGTCTTTATCCTCAAAATTTCATAAATTTTAATGCAAACTAATGATAACGGCGACTGATCTTTAAAGTGTCAAAGATGGAATTTTTATCCCACACTCGGCTTAACCACTACTAATCTTTTCTTATAATAATCAATATTCAATTATCTGACCTAATTTTAGATCAGATTATTGATCAACACCGATATTTTTCTCCAAATTATCTCAATTGTCCTACACGAGGACTGATCTTAACTTCTTGAAGTAACTCGCACTTAGCACAAAACTGGTCTCACCCTTCAAACTACTATTTGATTTATCCCTCACAGAACCAAACGTGAAGAGCCTACAGTCTGCTACGATGAGCTGGGCTGTTTCGAGTCTTCGGGCCCTTATGGATACATCGACATGCTGCCAAGCAAACCGGAAGAAATTAACACCAAATTCCTCTTGTACCCTGCTCGGTAAATAACCCTCATTCAACTCTTATTCACCACTTCTACAGCAAGTCCATTGATAGCACTAGACAGAGACGTAGCGGATCAGCCCCTACTGAAGTACCGTACGATAAACTCGAAGAAGCTTACCAATGGGCGAAAGGAGGCTTCAATAAAAGCCTCCCTACTAAAGTGCTCATACATGGCTTCGGAAGTGATTGTGGGTATATTTGGGCATATGAGATCAGAAGCGCTTTAATGGCGGTTGTAAGTATGCCTCCATTCCCACGTCTATGGAAAAATCAAGGTTAATATGATCATAATAGGAAGAGATCAATACGATCTGCGTTGATTGGTCCAACGGAGCGGCGTTGCCGAACTATGTCAAAGCTTCAGCCAATACGAGACTGGTGGGGAAACAATTGTCTTTACTCTTGAGGGGGTTGGTGGACAAGAATGGGTTGTCCCTCATGAATACCCATCTGATAGGGTTTAGTTTGGGGGCTCATATTGCGGGTTTTGCAGGGGCTGATCTAGGGAACCTTAGCAGGATTACTGGTTGGTATAAAATACTAGCAAAATTCATTTTTTCCTGAATGTTAAATCAAAATCTGGATAGTCGCAGTTTTAGTCTGTAAACAGCACGTTCGGAGTTTGTTTATAGAAAAAAGATATAGTTTAGAAAAATTCTTGAGTAGTCTTCGTCGTAGAGTGTAAATTGAAAATGAGAACATTCTTTGGGGCAGAATGATGACTTCCAGAAGGAAAAGAAGCTTGATAAGACACTCTTAGTTTCTTCCATTCTGGATATTTTAACACACTTTTAATTTGCTCCTGGATATACGAAATATTGGTCTATAAATGGTGAAATTTTCGCTATTTTCTGTGCTACAGAATAAGTAATTCTAGGAGGATATTGGAATCTGCACATTTTAAATCAAGTATTCATTTATATCTCGATTACCTAAAGATTCATCCATAAATAGCAAAATTGGCACATCGTTCTGCTTATTCACTCGTAATATTTTCCCCTCATATTCAGATACCTTAAGTCTATCATATAATTCTTCTCAGATAGTCTAAAACACTAGCCCCAAATTCTAGGTTTGGACCCTGCGGGCCCTTTATTCGAAGCCCAAGACATTAGAGCTCGTCTCGACGAAACTGACGCTTCTTTCGTGGACGTCATACATAGTAATGGAGAAAACTTAATCCTTGGTGGTCTGGGATCCTCCCAGCAAATGGGGCACGTGGACTTTTACCCCAATGGGGGCCGAATGCAAAAAGGGTGCAGTCATTTATTTGTAGGGGCTGTAACTGACATTATTTGGTGTAAGTTTAGTTTTATGGTGATAAATCTTCGAAATAAACTGCCGAATAGCTTCTGCAGTGGAAGGACGGTCCTTGTGCAACCACCGAAGGGCCTACAAGTTCTTTATAGACTCAGTATCACCTAGATGCCATTTTCCTGCTTTTCCCTGCGACAGTTATGAGAATTTTCTCTCTGGAAAATGTTTCCCTTGCACCGATGAAGGAAAGTGCGGAAATATGGGCTACTATGCTGATAGGTCCAAGGGCAGAGGAGAATTGTATTTGATTACAAGGGAAGAGGAGCCTTTTTGTGGTAATTCTCAGGTTCCCCAGGATTTTAATGATGTTTACGATAATTTTTGCAGCTCACCAGTATTTGGTGAAGATTGAGACCAGTTCTGGAGCAGTTCCGGTGAAGAGTTATGGAAAGATTCAAGTCACCTTGATCGGAGAATCATTTTTGAATGAAACTTTCGTGTTAACAAAGTATGTCGTTTCCAGTAATTTAATTCTTGTCTGGAAGAATGTTGGATTTTCAGGAAAGATGATGAAGAAATGAAATTAGGAGATTCTTTATCGAAAATCGTAGTTCTGCACCCCCTCCTCTCTCAACCAACAAAGATTCAGATTTTATATACGGCCTATAGCGGGTGGTTGTCTTCAGGTCTTGCCCAATGGAAAGTGGATAAAGTGACCCTCATGGACAGCTTTGGGAAGGTGTAAGGCACGTTTACACCCCTCTAGGCCCCTAGATTAATGGGAAAAATTTCAGCTCCTCAATCTGCAAAAAAAATCTAGTTTTGCGTTCGGGAATTCCCGTCACCCTGCCATTACTGCCCAAAGACTGTGTTGACTCCATTAGTAGTAGTACTGAAACTAGCGAAGAATCTAAACTAGATCAAGCTGAAACTATCCATTCTGGCTACCTAGATAATAAAATATCCGTGGAAGAAAGCTCCAATTCCCTGGATGGAGAGTCTGAGTCTAGCAGAGCTTTCAACAGCCGCCCATTAAAAGCAGACAAACTAAACAAGAACGATGGAGATGGGCTGCTAAGGGAGGTAGTGGAGCCCATATTAAAGACTCACTCCGTGAAGAATGGAAGAGCACACGTTCTGGATCACGTTAATAGTAAATCTGAGATCACTGAGCCCATTCTAGGGCCTACAACCATGAAGTCCAAAGAAGAGGACTGGAAGAGGAAGGATGAGGCTAAATCTATGAAGGAGTTTGTTCAGTAAGTGTGAAGCGAAATTTTAACTCTTGATGAAAGAATTCTTTGTTTTCAGGTCGCCCTTGCAACCAAGCTCAAACCCTCTAGACGCCATAGTGAGTACTGTTCAATTCCTTCCACAAAGGCTTGCAAGAATGTTCGAGCAGGCTGAAAAGTACGCCAGAGAAACCATTTTACCCCTGGTCAGCACCTACACACCCCGATTTATCTCAGATTTTATTGGCCCCAGGCCTGAGCCCAAATACGTGCCCTTACACTACGAAGAACCCTTAGAAGACCCTCATCATCGACCCAGATCATTACCCGATCAGAGCAAAGAATCATCCAAAGAAAACTTAGTAGTCTCTTCCTCCTCGTATCTGGAAAATGTCGTGGAAACCACCACTCAGTATAGTCATATCCAGAGGATCACCAAGAAAACTGGGATCAGAGCTGAAGGGTTGGAACGGACTACAATGATCTCTTCATCGTCAACTGAGGAGGTCTCAGAACGTAAGGATCTTAGTAGGAAGACTAGGGATCATTTAAATCAGATCGAATCTGATCTGGCTCAGAAGAAGGAGATTTATGTTAATTTGCCTGTATTTGATGATAGTGCTTTGGGGGTTAGGTATATCCCTTTAAGGGAAAGGGCACCTTAAGTCTTTGAAGTACCTTGTATATATTCGATATAGTGGGTACTGGGGATCTACTTAAAAAATGCTTTTTTATCTTGAATTTTCATATGTTTGTATATATTGGGTGTTGCAAATAAAGCAAAGCACTCGCAAGTCTGGAGGTTTTTACAAATCTATGGAAAAATTGAAAAATTGTTTTTTATTTTCCATTTTTTAATTTGGGAAATTTCCACTCTGGATACGTTTTTTTAATAATAAAATGGAACCTTGAAAATTTTATTTTTGCCTCAAATTGAGGCGGAAACCTCAAAAGAAGGGTATTCAATAACTTCCTTCCAGGAATTTTTTAAATCTATACTGTGAATTTTCCAGAGTTTTTTTTAAATTTCTCTTAGTTTAAAATTTTACTTTTTAATAGCACATCTGTATACCTACATCATGGAAAAGAGTGACCTTTTTAGGTGTTTTGGTGGAGCTATCAGTAAACAATTTTCGAAAATGTCTTTAGCGTTTCATAATGTATTCTGAATTACTAAATAAATTCTTAAAGCTCACAAAAATTTGCCAAATAGATATTTATTGCAACTTTGTTATTCAGTTGGTTTTCTCCTCGTTTTTCCCTTGTTTCATTCAGAACAACCAGAAAATTTCCACATATAGAGCATAGAAACAATGATTTATCCCCCTTTTTTTGGTCTTTCACTCATCTCAACTACCCTGACTTAAAACAGAAATTTATTGCCCTTTTTGCATCCCCTCATAAAACGACCCTAGATTTACTAAATCCGCTTTCATACTTCGAATTTTGTAGATTATTTTTTTGCACTGTGGCGTAATGGGTGATGATGGCGCACGTTCCTTCTTAATACTGTCAGAAATTTAAGAGTTAAATGAACATAAAATTTATCATGTAAATTTCTTCTAACGTAATGGCCTTTTTGCATTCCTATAAAATAGCACTGAATTCCTCCACACCAGCTTCAAATTTAGAAATTTATTTTAGAGAATTTTTTGGAGCTCTGAGGTTGAACAAAGCACAGAGACATAGCACGTTTCTCAGAGCTTTCAGGAATTCTCAAAAACCATACAAGATAAAAAATACTACAATTTTCGTGAAATTTCTTGTCCTCTTTTCATCCTCTCAGAGTCCTCACAGCCCTTTTTTCTCATTCTTGTTACACTAATTTCCAAATTTCCCTCATGGCTCTGAGCTTCGTTAGCACCTCTTTTAAAGATCTATGCGCTTTTAAACAAACTATCCGATACGTCTAGACTCGTCCCTTATTTCTATAGGGATTTAATGGTAATCCACAATTTTTCGCCTCAAACGCGTGTTTTGACAGAATGAGGTGATTAATATATAACAGTTCTTAAGGTTAACGAATCATTCTGTCATATTAGAGCAAACATGCGATATTAATTTTCTTAGGCAAACACCTCCATTTCGTCCGTTAATCCCCAACCCCTATGTAATAGGTTTACCCTAATCTAGGCAAACTTTTGGTAGTTTCATAGCAGCTATTTAACCTGTAAATTTTGTACGTACACATTTTAGATAAATATGATTTTTACTAGAAAATAAATCGATATATTTATTGGAGATTCTCTAATTTTAACTAACTTTCTCTCTGACTGATCTTCTTTCTCTAGTTTTCTACCTCCTTCTTCTTTCTTCTTTCAGGTGCCGTCTCTACACCTTCCCCCTCTTTTAATCCCTCTAACCTGACTTCCAATTTCTTTAACGCTGCTCCTCAGTTCAGCTTTAATATCGACTACGACTTCCCTCAGAAAGCGCAAAGACGCACCTCCTCCCAAGCACCTCCACCCAATAACCGTACTTTGATCCAGACTTTAGCCAGTAGCATCCAGAATATTCCAGACAATTTCGCGAAGATGTTGGTGCAGGTCCAGGATTACACCAGGAGGAATATTTTGCCTTTGGTAGAGACCTCCAGGAGATTTTCGGATTTAATTTGGATTAGACCCAATAACTCTGTGAGAATTAATCGAACCAAGGTTGATGATGACAAAGTACAGGAGCAGAATGTTAGTTTCAAATGGGAGTTGAGCAAAGATTTCAATGAGGTGATTACTACGGAAGTTCCAAAACGTGCCTCAACTACCTCAAGAACTGTTCAGATATCGTCTACTACTGAGGAATTTTCTACTCAATCTACTACTTCCACTTCTACTTCCACTGAAACAATTCAACACGCATCTACCGTTGACGAATTTTCTATTCAATCCTCAGCTACTTCTACTGAAGCAATTCAGTTCACATCTAACACTGAAGAATTTTCTGCTGCTGTTTCTACTGAAACCACCAAATCAACTACTCCAGGGCTGATTGAGACCTCTGAAACTGAAGCAGCAGTAACTCAAATTGATGAATCTTTAACAACTGAAAAAGCCCTTAAGACTGACTTGCAAAAACACCCCTTAACACTTTCCTCTCAAATTAGTGCCATCTCATTTACACCTCCTCGCTCTAGGCACATTCAACGAATCCCCAAACGAGGGCAAAAATCAAATTTCATCATCCCCCAACCTTTCACTATAATAATTGATCCTAACGACCTAACAACTACTACGACTCCGCCCCCGGTGCCTACCACAGCGGCGCCCAGGCCATTTCAGACTTTTATTCAGAAGATTCCACGTAAGAAAATTTTGGAAAAGCGCCACTACAAGGTGGCTCGTCGCCACCCCTGGGCAAAAGACTTTAGAATAGGGGAAAAGGTGGTGAATGTGCATAGTAGATTCGGGGGACAAGTGCGATACCGCATTGGGGCAGATGGGCGGTTTGAAATATAGTTTCTAGTGTATAAATTAAATTATTGTTGTAACTTTAATGTTGTTTTATTTGAGATTGGGAAATTGGCTTCAATTATTGGTGGGTTTCACTATATTTTTCAAGGAACTCCTCCAGCTTCGCCAGTTCTTTTGCTTCATGTTGGATGTGGAGTATGTGGTCCCATCTCAACTGCTTCAGCTGCTTGAGGCAGATCTCTTCAGCTGGAAAAAAGACTACATGTATTGTGATATAACAATGCATTGAACAGGAGAACTGCAAATTTTCTTCTGAAATTGTTAAAAGCATCTGTGTAGAAAATGAGTCAATAGCTTATCTTAAAGAAGGATAGATAGACATGTGCGGTGGTAAGGTCTGACGGATAACCAAATTTAAGACTACTAGACCCCAAAATTTAAATATTTTTTACTTTGGTTATTTCTTGAACTAGAAACATTTCATGTTCAATGTTATGTTAGTTTAGTTAATGTACCCATTGTCTGATACGCCTGTGATTATTTTTTAAATAATGCGCAATTTTAGAGATTATAGAGGGTAAAGTAGGTCATAAAGTGACCTGAAAATTAGTCGCGTCGATATTTGACAGAAATTTGATATTTTTTTAGAGTTGACAGGTTTTTCTGAACTGGATTTTTTGGAAAGTCCTCCAAATTTCACAATTTATTAATGCCAGTGGAGTTCCTGAAATAAATTTACCTTCTTGTGCAATTTTTGAAATTAATTTTTTTAATTGAGCACTGGACAGATTCATATAACTTACAAGGCTGCTTTCGTATTTTATTATCAGACTCCTGTTCAACCAAAGACCCATATTTTTGATTATGCGAGGCAGTGGCGTTCGCAATGATAGAATCTGTCAATTGAGCGGTCACTTCATAACAAAGCTCCTTTTCATTGGTCCGTTGATGCAGTTCAATTGTGGTGATTGCCTTGATTGGACTCATATCATGACGTAACTTTAAACAAAAACCATCATTCATGTGACTACTTTTCACATCCTAGTAAGTACGAATTTTTCGCACGTTAAGTAACCAGAAAGACTTACTAAGTAACAAGTATGAAAACCATTTTTTTCTCATATTTGTTTAAATGCCTACCGACTCGTCCCTAGGCACAGTTCCCAATTCTTTGCTGAGTGCCCTATCGATTAAATCCACAATGTAGCTCTTGGATTTATGCAAATCCAAAGCGCAATAATCATCCATAGCGCGAATAATCTTTTTAGATCTTTTGGCAAATAAGCCATTGTAAGAATCGTGATTTTTGGATTCTGAAGCTAAAGCTGAATGCTTTTCTTCTCTTTGTTGAAGTAGAGAATACTTGGGAGGCAAGGAATTATCGTTGAAACTTTCAGCCTAAAAATTCTGGAAAATAATAGATTTCACTGTTTTTTGAGCTTGGATTTAACTAACGTCCTTAGAATTAGAGGTAGAAGACTCCTTTTTGCTGCCACTTTTGCGGGATTCCTCTTCCTCTGAGTGATTTACCAGGTTGTCGCAGTTTTGCAATGGATCTAGTAACTTATCCATACTCATATTTATTTTTGGTGTCAATTCTCTAGATTCCACCTGCTCCTGCCCCATTTGCATTAAAGAAGGCGCCTTCAAAATGGAGATTTCAAAAAAATCACTAGGAGTTAAATCCGGAATGGTTACAAGTCATTACATCCTATAACCTTCTTTGAGAGGTTCTTACCCTTACCTTTAGATCCCAAGATTTGGGAATCTCCTCGATATTCACGTCCTGGTCATCCTGGGAAGCAATATTATTTTCGAAATTATCCGAGAGGGCTTGTGATGGTTTACTGTTGGGATGCTGAAATTGGTGTTTATGGCATAGGTTCAGTAACACATTAAGGTTTTTCCGCACGTTTCCAAGAAACTATTTTTTACTTTAACTATCGTTTTACCTGATTAGTTTTGCTTTTATTTCTGGTCAGTTGGTCCTCAGAAAACGTGCCTAAAAAGGTAAAAAAAAATTGGAAACGTTAAAAATATCTGTTGAAAAAATGCAATATGAAAGGAAAAAAAACATTTTTTTTACAATTTTTGGAACTTTTTTATGAAATTCTGGATATATTCATATAACTTACAAGGCTTCTTCTGTACTTCCTTATCAGACTCCCGATCAACCAAGGGTCCATACTCTTCTTTGAGTGGGATACTCGTGTTCGCAATGATAGAATCTGCTATTTCATAACAAAGCTCCTTTTGGTCAACCATATTGTAAATAGTCCTTGCAGACTTTTTAACAAATGGGCTATTAAAAAAATCGTGATTTCTGGATTCTGAAGCTGAGTACCCTTCTTTTTTATGTGGATTTGGAGGATACTTGCGAGCTAGAGAATCATAGGTGAAGCTTTTGGCCTGAAAATTCTGGAAAATTATGTATTTCATTATTTTTTTGATTTTGGATTTGACCAACATTCTTTGGATTAGAAGTAGAAGATTCCTTTTTGTTGTCACTTTTGTAGAATTCCTTCTCCTCTGAGTGATTTTCCAAATCATCACACTTTCGCAATCGGTCCATTAATTTATCCAGACTCATTTTCATTTTTGGTGCTAATGCCCTAGATTTCAGCTGCTGGTGCCTTATTTTCACTGAAGAAGGTACCTTCAAAATAGAGATTAAAAAAAAATTAATAAGAGTTAAATCCGGGGTGCTTATAAGCTATTACACTTTATAATTCTTTTTGGACTCCGGTTCCTACCTTTATCTTTAGTTTCAAAAATTTGGCAAACTCCTTGATATTCACATCCTGGCCATCTTGGAAAGCCATATTTTTCTCGAATTTATCCAGGAAAGTATCCAGGTCTTCTATGGTAATTTCGCCCTTTACATCGCCTTCGGAGTTTATTTTATGGGCTGAAAACGACTCGTCATTGTAACTAGATTGGTGATAGAAGGCGTCTGGTGGTATCCTCTTTGGATGCTGGAATTTCTGTTTATGTAAAACTGATTAATATCTCCAAAACCAGTCCAGTTAGATCACTCAACGTTACGTCAAGGTTAGAAATATAAAAAAAATCGTTTTACCTCATGAGTTTTGTCCCTTTTTCTAGCCAGAAATGGGTCCGGCTGAGTGGTCACGGGTAGGCGCAACACTGAAGGCTTTTTCTTCACGTTTGCAGAGGAATTTTTACTGACATACCTGAAAGCCGAAGCAAACTGTTGGAGCAAGTTTCATGGACCCCATTTCCACTTTAGATAATGCACTGATGTTTGACTAATTAAATCCCTGCTTTGATCCTACCAAAATCCTGTATTTGGCCATTAGCCTGGCCATTAAGGGTAACTTTATGGGATTTTCGGTATTTAGAAATTTGTTGGTATTTAATAATTTCTATGTTTTTAGGAGTATTAACTGTGATGTAAAGTTATTTTTTGTTTTGTTAAATATTCGATGAAAATCCATATTCGATGCGAATTGAGCTTCAACGAGTCATGTTGATTGAAATTATTGTTTTTTATTAAAACTGAAATATGAATGATTTTTTATAGTACACCCGATTTTAGTATTATATAAAAACGTGTTATAAATTTTAGAGACGTTTTTGAAAGTCTTGGATAATCTAAACAAAAGGTCAATAGAGGCTAGATCTGTAACATACACGAACATGAAATACATGAATCCCTAGATAAACGACACGACACTAAAAACACTCTGTATAATATCTCTTACTAAAAAGTTCTCTCCTCATTTTTTCTTCCCTTACTAAACTTACTTGTGCATTTTTGCAGGAACCAAATTCTTCCTTTCTTTACAACCCTCCTTATTTACAATTGTCCCAAATTCGTCATCTTCATGTTTTTGATGCAACACCCACTTGTTATGGTGCATCTTACAGGTGTGGCCTTCACCTTCGTATTTTTGATAATAATCTTCGCAAGCGCCTTGCCCAAATCCACAGGAGATGGAATTTGGGGGATAGGTAGAAGCAGTGTGTGCAGAGAAAGTGTTCGCATATCGGAATTGGCATAAGGGCGATTTAGATTTGGTGGTTGTGGAATGGTTCCTTAGGAGCTGAAGAATGGGGGTCTGGTCGTACGAAAGGCAAGTGGTGGGGTGATCGTAGTAGTAGCTGCAGGGTATTCGAGAAAATTTATTGATGATCTCCAGAAGAGGAAATTTATTTGATCTGACTTCAAAATTCGACGGTTTTTTGTGTAAATACGCGACGGACATAGAGTGTCCCATCTTCATGTAGATACTATAGGTATTTTCATTATTATTTGAGATACAACAAAGGTTAAATAGGGAGACTTTTGACAATTGCATCTCAAGTACATCTCAATTTGATGTTAAAACAGCTTTGACTAGACAGCTTACTAGACGTTAAATCCGGATTGCTTATAGGCCATATCGCCCTACAACTCATGAAGAGAGGAAATATAGGCAAGTATTTCACTGATCATCAGAAATGTAGTGTAATACCGTCTGAGCAGACTGAAAAGCTAACTTTCGACACTGACATCAATGTATAAATTTCATTTCTCCCAGGACGCCCCCCCCCCCCCTCCTCTTTCAAAAAAGAGCACATTTAGCTTAAGATTGGCAGAGCTATAAGAGCAAAACCATTATAATAAGCGATATTGAAGTGTTTAAGCGAAATGGTAATTTACATATTAGCGGACTGTTGTGTTTATTTGTCAAGTTAATAAAACGCGTTTACATTGAAAGCGATTATACTGAAACCATCCGATCCCCAAAATCGCAGCAATACTATTTTGATCCACGCGTAGCGAAACCTTAAATTGTCCAATTTTCTCTCTGATTTTGGAGATTTTTTTACCCCTGACTCTGAATGAAACCCAGGAATTTGCATTTTTTATCCAACATTAAAAACCGTCTATTGAACCCACAGAATTTCTGCCCTCTTTTTTGATTAAGAATTCCTGTTTTTGTTTATTTCAGGATTTTCCCTTCAGATAAAGTTGCAGGCACTTCGATATATTAATCCTTAACGTTACAACTTTTTTTGAACTTTAATTATAATTTCAAACTTCAGTAATTTCCAGTACCAGGTGTCGCTTAATGGAAGGGAAAATTTTGTGTTAAAGTGCGTAAAACGGAGGCTTTCCGCACGCAAGTATACGCATTTAATTATCATTTTAGTATTCGCCACAGATGTGTGCCGCAAAGCGTATGAAATTACATTATTTTGGTCCAGGCCTGTTGGCCTGAAACATATAAAATGTACGTAAAAAGAATAAGTAAGTTAATAAAGAAAGTCATGAAAAATGCTGGCGAATGGGAGCTGAGCACGGACAGGGTGTCCCAAATTGGGTCTATATGTATCTTGAGAGTTGTAAGAGCTAGAAAAATAGTTAAATGGGAAAAGTTTGAGGGAATTTAATAGCCAGTTCGATGCCGCTTTGAAAACGATTTTAAGTGTTTTCGGTTTTCAGTCACTTTGAAAACCTCAAAAGCTTGTGTTAGGTCGACAAAATACTGTAAATTTCCAAGTTCAAAATATTTTCAAATCTGTAAAAATATTGAGATTTGAAAAATATGCGGCTCATTCGGGGTCTTTGTAGATGAGTTTCTCAGCTATTAACCCAAATCTACAGGAAGATATTTTTTTCGTGGTCAGATCCCCTTTTCCTCGAAGAATTTTCTCCAACATTTTGCCCTAAGTACATATGCGTCACGTGTTTTAATTTGGATTTACAGATGAATAATAAATTATAGTAAAAATTAGGTAAATATTCCATAATTTATCCTACTTATAACACAATTTACGATGTATTTGGAAATACAAGAGTGCAAACGGGAGGTATACATGGCACTTCTTACGGCAAAATCATGAGAATTTCTAGATACTTTTGCAAATAGCTGAAAAATGGTGATGGATACGGAAAAAATTCAAGAGACGGCGAAATTTCCACATATTTATTGATGCACCACGAAAAAAATTGGTTTTGCTAAAGGCTAGACTTCAGAAAATTATCACAATTCAAGACAATTCATGGGTTTATTTTATCGATATCTATCGATCTTAAAGCTTTGAGAAATCCAATTTCCTGTCCTTAGACTTATTTCCACTCAAAGTAATCGCACAGTTTACATTAATGCGATAAGTGCATTTTTCACGACTAATTAATTGTTTTAATTGAATTCACTAAAATTGTTTAATTGTGACAAAATTTTAAAGCAAAATAATTCATTAATGTTAACGTTTTTACAGTCTCTACTTCAACCAAACACCACTTAAAACTACGTCAAGCATCCAAAAACATGTAACTCGGTAATATGGAAAACATTATACCAAACTGAGCAGTAAACTGAAAGTTTCACTCGATTTGCATATGTTTCTGGGAGTTTCCTGGAAGGAATTCGAGGGGCTCCTTGCGGGAGCCCCTTTGTGTAGCCCCCAACAAAACTGTCAGAGATTAGGAGCCCCCAAGTTAATTGCCTTTTCCCGCATTGCATATATCGCCTGAATTCCTAATTGCTGATAAGGGCTAATTAATTACCCACATCCCTTAAATAATAATTAATAAGGTAGATGGCGAAAGGGATTAATGATTGTATTTTAGGTAGATTGTAAAATATAATAAAGATGTAATAAATAAAATATAATAATATATATTATACTATAATAAATTATTGCAAAATCAGTAAATAGAGATTATAGTTTTGTGTTGGCGCTCCCAGATGAGCAATGACGTAACTATGAAGATTTTAAACTAATTAAATATCAAAATTAATACGAAAATTTAAAGACAGTTTTAAATTGATACGCTGTTTTAGATTTAAAGAAAAAATGTTTTCCTGTTATGTCAGTCGATTGTAAGAAAATAGGGAACATTTCCTATGAATGAAAAATCAAACAGGGGCGTACGGAGCGCCTGTCGTAAGGATTGTAACATATACAGGGTGTCCCGGTTTGTTTCGGACAAATTGATACGGGAGATAAATGTCATTATTTTAAATAACAAAGTTCATATAAACGTGGGTCCGATCTCGATCAGTAGCGGAGTTACAGGGAGTTAAAATTTAAGAAAAAAATAGGTTTTTATTTTATTGTGCTGGACCTAGTACAGATAGACTTTTCAAATTTTATGTACATATTAAGTAATAAGTGCTGCTTAAAACGAGTGTAAATTTCCTCCAATTACTATACAGGGCATTGCATTTTCCGAGGTCTTGGTGCATAAAATCCTTTAAAAAAATTTGCTCTTACACCACTGATGAATTTTTATATTTTTTTTAACTTCTCCCATCTATTACCTAAATTTTGACTCTCTTCATTTTTGATCGAATTCTGTTCCATTTCCTCAAAAAATAATTAATTTATAAATTCAGTCAAATCTACAGACGTCAAGAAACTAATACCATTTTGACATTTCATATTAGTTTAACTATCGAAATAATGTTTCTTCACCGCAAATGTTTAAATATAATATTTAAAATAATTGAATACAAATTTATTATTTTTTCTATATGTTTGTAATTGCTTTTTCATAAAAAAAAGAATAATACAGAGAATCTAAATTTTAAAGAATAAAGTTAAAAGGAATCAAATGTTTTCAAAGGTGACGTGAAAAAACATTATTTTGATAGTTAAATTAATATGAAATGTCGAAATAGTATGAGCTTCTTGACGTTTGTAGATTTGACTGAATTTATAAATTAATTATTTTATGAGAAAATGGAACAGAATTCGACCAAAAACTAAGAGAGTCAAAATTTAGGTAATAGATGGGAGAAGTTAAAAAATATATAAAAATTCATCAGTGGCGTAAGAGCAAATTTTTTTAAAGGATTTTATGCACAAAGACCTCGGAAAATACAATACCCTGTATAGTAATTGGAGGAAATTTACTCTCGTTTTAAGCAGCACCTATTACCTAATATGCATATAAAATTTGAAGGGTCTATCTATAATAGGTCCAGCACAATAAAATAAAAACCTATTTTTTTCTTAAATTTTAACTCCCTGTAACTCCGCTACCGATCGAGATTGGACCCATGTTCATATAAACTTTTTTGCTTAAAATAATGAGTTCTATCTCTCATATCAATTTGTCCGAATCAAACCGGGACACCCTGTATGTAGTGAGAATTTTTAATGCCCATAGTATCAGCTTTAATGGAACATTTGTTAAATCCTACTAATGCAGTCCACACCATTGGGTTACAGTATGATTGTGAAAATTTATGATTCGGCTTTTGTATGAAAGATATGCAGAAGGATTTCTGTAGAGAAATTACCTGTAACGATTTAATATAAAATAAAAAATCATATAACGTACATGGTATTACATGTAAAAAAGTAAAATTTTAATGCCCGAAACGTAACACTAATAATATTCGAAAATTTAAAAAAATTTCCATCACACTGCATACTCACCCAGTTGAGATGCGCATATTGGTGCCTCGTCTCCCTCCAACTGAACCTTCCGTAGTACTTAAGGGCTCGCAGTACCGCGCATACGCAGGCCAGGTAGTTTCAACATCCTGAATTCCCTATAACAATCAGATAGGTGAAATTCCACAAACATTTACATAAATATCTATCCGAACCCTGTAATTTGATACTTAAGCCTTTGAATTAGCACTAGCAGCTGGCTAAGGGATATAAATCAATTTTAATACTGATCGCGCTATGCACTTAGAGCATGCATCGATCCCGCTCTAAATAGCTCCGATGGTTATCGCTTTCAATGTAGCTTTGTTTAGCTAGTGCTGATGTCATCATCGGGGCGAGTTTCGAGGGAAAAAGGAGCCACCCACCCTTGCATGGGGCCGGAAGTATTTAAATAAAAAAATGTTCGAACTCTGGATAGCGCCCTACGCATTTAAACGGAGAAAAATATGTAACCCACCTCTGGATAGCGTGGGGTTCGCAGGACGGAAATATCCTCGCAGTGGTCTGCTTGATGGGAGTTATCAGGTTCACCTTCATAATAGTCGCAGTAGCGGTTTTGGTGGTCATTTTTCGAACATTGATCCATTTTTTCGATGAGGAACATCACTTTATGAAGGATTCATCAATGTATAAGTTTTTCCTAAATTGCAGAATTAAAACGCGATAAAAAGGATTCGAAAATGAGCTCTCGGGACACAAAAGTGACAGGGAATCAATCCCTGAAGCATGGAATTTTACTTTCTAATTTGACGTTGATGTGGGAATGATGGTACCCACAGGTGATGTGCAAAAATGTGTAGTTGCACCTTGACACGCAATGGTGAATATTACGGGACTTTTCCAGAAAAATCTATAATTTTTTAAAATCGATTGATTATTTGAAACCCCTGAGAACAATATCACAACACAGAGACGTCTCTAAAGGCATTAACAATAGAAATTATACATTGCCTCCCCTAGAGAAATTTCAATTAAAAAAATCTTTCATGGCTCGCCCCTGGAAACTGCAATAGTATACAAACACACTATCAATGGATTCGGACCTGAGAGTGATTTGGTAAAAATTTGCCGCAATATACGTCATTGGACCTACGCGACCTGTGGAGGCGTTATGCATCCAGGATCTATCCAGAAGTACTATCCTGAAATTGTGAAACTTCAAGTATTTTAAATCAGCTTAAAGCCGTAACTATGATAAAACCTTATTTTATAGAATATGCCAGAAATTCCAAACTTTTCCAACTTGTTTTCTCAACCCAGTTTTTGCATTTCTCTCAATATCTCAAAACCGAACGAAATTTCGCATCAGATATATAAAAAACAATAAAAGTAAAATCTTGCTGAGGAAAGCTCTATTTATTTCCACAACAATTAATTATGTAAACATTATTCCAGGCATGCCAGGAAAACGTCCTATAACACATCGAAAAACATTTTTTTCATTGAGGCAGAACCTTATACTTCCAGTATTTGAGATATACGGTCATCGTCAATGTTAGCTCAATCCAGAGTTTGTGCCAGGAAATAATAGAGGTGTGTGTTAATTGCCTGCAACATGATAAGTTTCATTAATGGTAAATCAACAATAACCCTTCAAGACTTTTAATAATAATTGTGAGATATTATGGCATGAAGAGGATTGTTCCAGAAGTCGAAACAAAGAAGTCCTGGGATCATACGAAGTTTGGTCTCTGGGAATTTGCAGAAAGGCAGAAAATGCCAGTCGACGCACGTACGCGAATCGGTTTAAACGTCGACAGCGTCGCGACGCTCAGTGCATCCAGTTTTCCAGCGAGTTTCTCGCAGTTTTGAAAGTTTTCAGCTTTGCGCTTTTCTCGTGATTTTAGGCCAAAAAATGGTAAGTGGAGGCCAATTACTAAAAGAATTTTAAGTAGGAAAATTGAGTGTTTTTCTGTGATTTTGAGGCGCTGAATTGAGGTCTCAAATAAATTCATGAATATCCATTTTTTGGAATTTGCAACGGCCCTTAAGTATTCTGTATGTTGACATAATTTCTCTGCTTTGACCAAATTCTGATTAACAGAATGTATAAATAGTGCTAGAGGCGTTCAGCCTTAAACTAACTTAAATATAAATGCGATATATGGAAGACATGCACTCCCTTACTGCTAGTTACGCCACTGCTCAATCACAATATACATTTCTCTTTGCTCATTATCTATCGCTGCAACATCTGTTTTTTCCCGTTTCTTCTCCATTCTCAAACATTTACATTTGAGTTATGAGCACCCCCAAAAGGCGAAGACTTTGCAACAGTAATGCGATTAGAGCCATCAACAAAGAAAACTCACTGGAAGCACATTGAATTGCATCATATACGCGGCTCAACTTCGGGAAACTTTAATCTCCAACTTCAATAAAAAGGAGCCCGCTTTGAGACTGTATACAAACGGGGGGTGAAAGGTCTGGGGGCGGTTTGCGGGCCCCCGAACCCCATTGGAAACTTTGGGGGAACAATTTCAAGACTGGCTTTCTGTCAACTGTTGTTGTTGCCAGGATCTGGAAAGGTCTTCTTCGGCTGAAAGGGTTTAAAGAGGAATCCCAAGGGATTGTTTGGGACGAAAATGAGGCACCATTAAGTTTAGTGGGGATAGTTAAATGAAGACTTCTTAAAAACGGCGGAAAATTAGTCATTAGATTGTGGCTCTTTAAAGCTCCTGGATAAGGTTGAAAGTCACCTAAGGGCATATAGATCCAGGTAATATTGCCAGAACGTCTGGCAATTTGACCTGGAAGACAATTTTTTTGGTAATAAAATACGATGGTATCTTTAATTAAACAAATTTTTAAATTATACGTAATAATAACTTAAAATCCGGGACGTACGGTTGACTAGAGAAAATTCAGCCGTTTTGGCACGCTTATGTTAAAAAAATCAAAACTCTGAAAAAACTTCAATTGCACCAGCGGTTCTGCTTTGAATTATAGCCTCGGTTCTTTAAGTGCACAAAATTATGTTTTAATCTTATTAAAACCAGAAATGTACAAGACGGCGATTATATGAATTCTCCAAATTTTTCGTAACAACGCAACATTTTTTAGAAAAATTAAAAAGTATATTTAAATGAAAAATCAATGATTCAGCTTGGTAATTTTCGTCATGGAAAAACCAGTGAAGAAAGAAAGAAAAAATGGTTGTATTTGCCGATATCAATTTTAAAACCCTCCACGGATGGTACGTCCCTAATTAGCATTGATTTCTAGATAATTTCATTAATGACAGAGAGAACTGTTGCAACATATGCAAAATGGAAAAAATTAGGAAAATAATTTTGGAGATATCTTCCAGATAATTTTAGCAAAAAAGCAAAATTACAGCGAATGTTCGGACGGAGAGCCATTGGCCTTGATTGTAACTATTAGTCGTGAAAAATTGCTGATATTTTCAATTTTTCAATCTGAAATATTGAAATCTCAGTGTGTAAAAGGTGCGCAGTAGGCAAGAGGTTAGTTCGGGTTCTTCTAGGACAAGAACATTTTTTTTCTAAAATAAGGATTTCAAACAGCAATAGGTAAGCTTTTAATTTTTCTTTTGTCCCGAACACCTTTTTACTTTCATTGAGAAGACCATTAAGACGTCTTCAATTAAAATCAATTGCCGTAGGTGGTGAATTTTATTTATGAAAAAATGTTCTGTGATCACTCTTTAAATTTTTTTCTAAGACCATGAATTTCCATATTGCACGCCACTGTTTGCTTCTATTGAGAACACTTTCTAATCTAGTACGTTTAATGCTTTAGATTTTTCCTTATCCCCTAACAAGCCATTAAGGCCCTTAGGTGCCCTTAGCTTGATTTACCTGGCTCCTCACATTATATCCGCGATTTTAATTAAATACATTCAAGGGGCCAATTCTATGTTGATCTTAAAGAAAACTTCCAACGAGGACGTGTTGAAATGAAAAATTGCTAAATTCGCGTGACTCTCTCTGAAATTACACATTAAGGTATTTAAGTCCCTAAGGTAAGGGCCATTTCGTTCACCTAATCTGCAGACCCCCAAAAAGGGAGCTATTTACGTCAGGGGAATGCGAAATGGAGGATGTCAAGAAACGTGTTCGTGAATCTGATGGCCTTCGCCCTCTCGAGTATACTTTATATTAAGATAAATCTAATAGTGGCTGAAATATGGCTAAAAGTAAACATGTCAAACCTTTGCGGATAAGCTCAGCTTAAGGGAGCTGAACGAATCTACAGAAGAGAAAATTGATATCCAATTAAAGGTGTGGAGAAGCACCTGGCTCAATATAAATTTAATTTTTTTTTAAGGTTCAGAATTAATCGCTGATTCTCCTCGGAAGAGAAATTTCCTAAAATAGAGAATGGGGATTTAACGGTTTTCAGCCGGATGAACATTTACCACTAATTGCCTGCGGTTGGTAACACAAAAGGGTTTGACTATTTTTCTTCTTGTTTCTCCCAAAATTCGGCATTTTGGGGAATTAAATACTTTCGTACGGATCCAGAATAAGTTGTCGGGGCTGGTTCATCATTACCGAAGCGAGTAATGGTCAGAAGCCCAGAAACAGCAGGAATTCATTATTTTTCTTGCGTGTGTAGACATGAGAATATGGGGAAATCTCTTTACCTTGTTCTAAATCTAGGGAAATGTCTTGTTGCTGAATATAGAATTCAGTTTTTAATAGCGAGGTCTAGACAACGGCCCTCAGTATAAGAATAAATTAGAATACATTAGTACTCCAGGAACGAGAATACATTACATATTTCATAACTACATTTCTCGCAGACGCCCGAGTTTTAAATACCATATATTTCCCAAGTTCTGGAAATATATGGTCCTTGATCCAAGAATTCTTAGAACCACCCACGTTAAAGTATGTTCAATGCTGACGCACTATCTTTCCCAAGAATTTATCAAACCATTATGAATGAGGCACATACACAAAAGAGCCATTAAAATCTTGAATAGAACTAATTGAGACTAAAGAAACAAGCAGAAAGTTCTCCGAAGTAAACTTACTCAATAAAATGGCATTAAGTAATTAGGGTTTTTAACTGAAGAAATAGCATATGTAGTCGCGATGAGTATGTGTAACAATCAGAAGCGGAGCTACACGCGGGATGAACGAATTTTTATTTTTTATTTTTGAGGAGAATTTTTAAAAATCTATATTTTTAAATTGTGCTGACTCAGAAAACCAAAGTCCTTTCGAGCTCTAACCAGGTCTTGTGCCCAGAGAAATTATCAAATTTTGTTACGACTTGAGTGCAAGGCGCTTAAGTAAGCAGAAAAACGTGGTCAGAGTAAGGGCAATTGTCCAAAATGTGCCCTGCACCGCAAAATTAACGTATAATTTTTAAAATCGAAAAATCTGCCTTCGAAAATATTTATAATACGCGCTAGTGGTTTGAAATAATTTCTTTAAGACTCTCAAAAATTTTTTTATAATTTTTTACGTGTTTATTTATAAAACGACAACAGTTGTTAATAAAATTTCGAAAATTGTTATTTCGAAAATTTTGGCTTGAAAGTTGTATATCTCACTTAACATTGTTTAAATTGTGCTTTTAGTGCGTTTTGTGATATTAAAATTTCCCAAAGAAAATGGCCCACCATGTCCATAAGGGAAAAAAACGTTCGCTAGAAGAATGTACGGCTGTTATGGCACTCGCGGAGATAGACACATGTTTAAATCGCAAAACGATTTGGAGGGGCACAATCTACGGTTTCCAGAGCATTTGTGCGGTTTCTGGAGACTGATAGTAATCAAAAAAGACCTGGACAAGGACGACAAAAATTGACAACAGACAAGCATGATTCATTTTTGCGGCTGAAAGCTCTACGAAGTCGATTTATTACAAACACTGCGCTACAGCAGGAATTTTCTCGTCGATTTGGCTTTCATATCAATCAAGATACCGTGAGAAGCAGGTTAGCAGAAAAGAAAGTTACTCCCTATAGGGCTGCAGACGGTCCCCTATTGACTGTAAAACATCGAAGACAGCGTCTTCGATTTGCCCGAGAGCACCAAGATTGGGGAGATCATCAATGGTGCAACGTACTCCTTACGGATGAATCTCGATTTTACCTTTTTGGTGAAGATCGTCGTAGGAGAGCTTATCGACGTCCTGGAGAGCGATATGCCCAGTACAACATTGTTGGCATTGTGAGCTGTGGAGGTTGATCTGTTACAATATGAGAAGACATAAGTTTGGAAGGTCGTACGGAATTAACTGCACTAAAAAATGGTAATTTGACAGCCTATCAATACACGACAGACATTTTACAACCCCATTTAGTGTCATATGCTCCATTTATCGGTGAGGAATTTTTATTGGTGCACGATAATGCACGTCCACACGTGACATGAGTAATACAAAATTACCTTCAAGACGTAGAAATTCAAACGTTGCCTTGGCCAGCAAGAAGCCCTGATCTGAATCCCATCGAATATTTATGGGACAACATGGGTCGACAAGTTAGAGCATTGCAGGTTCCCCTTAAGGACTTAAATAAGCTGTCATTGAGGACCACAGAAATATGGAAGCAAATTGATGCTAAAAACTTAATGTCAAGTATGTCAAGAAGGTGTGAGATAGTAATCCGAGCAAAAAAGGACAGTATAAGCTATTAAATATTCATTTGTTTGTACAAATGAAAAAATAAAATAAGGAAATATTTGGTACACTGTGTAATCATTTAACTATGTTCCTTATTGATTCCAATAAGTTAGAATTATTGAAAATCATGGTCATATTTCGTTAGTAAACGTAAAATCTTTGCTCTAAAATCATAAAAACTAAAATGCCAAAAAATTTTAAATATGCGTTAATTTTGCAGTATGGTGTATATTTCTGAGAGAAAACGACATAATGAAACACGCTCAAATCTAACGGATAGCTCTGTCTAGGCTCTATACCAAGAAAATGTATCAACGTTTTTAAATGAGAATGAATCATGTGACGACTACAAGCTTGTAAGCATGAATTTATGGGAGCAAACGTAGTCGAAAGAATGACAATTTTCAAAAATGTATATCTCAGGCTCTAGATAACTTGGAAAGCTGTACTAACGACTTGATGATAATTCTACTTAATCTCTATATCTAGAAAATTTAACAACTCTTCCAAATGAGTATGAATCAAATGGTGACTATGACCTTGGGACCATAAATTTGAGCAAACAAACGTGGTTGAAAAAGTGACCATTTTGCATAACTGTGTCTACAAAATGTATCAACTTTTCTCATGATTATGGATCATGTGTCAACTATGAGTGTATGAATGTCAAATTCAACCAAGTAAAGAAGCTTGATTGAAGGAGCAGCAATTTTCAAAAATTTATATCTTAGAATGCAGATGGGTAGAAACACTGCACATAAATCTTGATGACAGCTATGTCTAGCATCTATTTCTAGAAAAATTATCAAGTTTCTCTAAGGAGTAAGAATCATATGGCGATTATGAGCCTCTTCTAGAAAACTCTGATTTGACCATCGTTTTTAGGAAAATTGTCACAGTTAAAAAAACCATGGTACACCAATGTGTTGTGCAATTCTTAATATGCTTTAAAGGAAGATTTATCTTTCGCGACATTCAATGTAGCGACTTTACTTACACAGATTCAGAGGCGTACGAAGGATGAGGGGTCAAAGGAGCTGTATCTAACAAAATTACTTTTTCAGAATGTTTTAGTAGATTTTGTCTTATTTTTATTTCCATATTTAAATTAATAATCAATCAAGAATAGTACTCCAAAGGCGATTTACGTGCGACACGAACATTTTACCACATTTTTATCAAGCATTTAACATCGGAATACAAATTGACACAAATAGCTCTTCCAATCAAAGTAATGCTTCGATCCCTGCTTTTTCTTGTGTTTCTACCAGAGGAAAGAACACAATACCAATTTTCATTTAATGGCAGAATGATGTAAATAACCTCCTAATCTCCCTTAATTGCCTGAAAAGTAGCCAAGGGATGATGCCCTCTTGAATGTCTTCAGACAAGCATTTTTTTGCTAATACAAGCAGGCTGAGATTAATGGTTTCCCATTGGAAGAGGGCATTAGTTTCATCCGGACTAGAGTAAAACAATGACTTCTGGCAGTTATTCTTTTTTCCTCATTCCCCCGTTGATGTATATCTTAAAATAAGGGAGGTTTATCTATATAAACCTTTTTATAACGGATCAAATTCAAATTTTCCTTTAATATAAAGCCTAGAAATGTTCGTTAATATTTGTGTCCGCCATGTGGTCCGCCATGTGGTGCTAATAGACTCTTAAAAGTATGTCTGGTTTTATACCTCAGTCAAAAAAAAAAAAGTCCTGGCGCCATCGTCGAATTTGGTAAAAAGCTTTGAGCTTATACACATTTGTTGTAATTCCGTAAACTGCACTATCTGGAAAAATGATAGATCTGGAATGTTTGTAAATCTGGATGGAGTGGAATTTTTAGGGAAAAAATTGAAATTGATACAAAACATAACAAAATACAGGGTGTTTCATTTAAAAAAAAATCGAGTTTAAGGCTGCTAAATACCAAGAATTAGGTTCTAATTTTTTTCTGTGTAAAATCGCTAGAGATTGATTTAGGACCATGTTGGTAAATTTATTTACCAATTAACACTGTATAAAGGCCAGACCGAGTTTTTAAGGAATTTAGGCTACACATCCATAAAGTCCAGGACTGTAGCTAATTTTTCGCTTCAGTCTTTTTCCAGATATCCTACGTCCAGCCCATTTACACATTAGATATCTATGGGTCAAGATCCAGACATATTTTCTTCGGACACGAATTTCCAAATTATCCCTTACATGGGGGAGTAATTATTCCCCAACTTTCTTTCAATTGCCGCATATCCCTCTCCAATTACCTCTATTACATTAGGACTAATTCAATCAACCCCCTTCCGCACTCGGACTCCTTTTAATCATAACGTTACGCCACAGGGACATCTAACGACACGAAAAGGTTGATTAAAGGTTAAGTTCTTGCTAATAGTGTGAACGACCTCTCTAGGGTGTACACCGCCCTTTTCCAAGAACCAATTTCTGGATTTGCTATAACGATGGTGAAATAGTAAAACGACTGCCGTGCTTTAGTGTCATATCTGAGCCCATCAGTTGTAAAATATGTTGTTCTTTATACCGCCACAGGACCAAATAAATCTGCGGTAAGTCCTTTTTCAATTTTGTTTTCCCGTCGTGTCACAAGGGGGATTTGTCTGAAGAGAAATTCGTGAGAGGTAAGATATTATGATCCGATATATTGCCAATAAAATCTGTAAGACAAGTACTGATTTTAAGCAAATGTCATGAGCATTATAATATTTTTTTACGGTTAGTGCGCAAAGTGTACTTTAAACACGCTCGTTCAGAAAGTTCTGTTTTTAAATATTTGCAATTGCTTGAATTGGAATTCCGCCCGCAAAAGGGCGTGCTCAAAGTACACTTTGAACACGCCCATTCAAAAAATTCTATTATTAAATAATGTGCAATTGCTGAAATTAAGAATTCAGCACGTAAGTGAGCGTGTTCAAAGTACAGTTTGCACTCGTTCATTCAGAAAGTTCTATTTTGAAATATTTGCAATTGCTTGAATTGGAACTTCGCCCGCAAAAGGGCGTGCCTAAAGTACATTTTGGACACGCCCATTCAAAAAGTTCTATTGTTAAATATTATGAAACTGCTGAAATTAAGAATTCACCGCGCAAGTGGGCGCGCACAGAAAGCACTTTGGAGGTGCCCTATCAGGAAGTTTTATTGTTAAATATTTTAATATACAACAGCAAAACTATATTATACAGGGTTATTCACGTCATGCTACACGGAATATTGCAGCTAAAGTATTTAATATTTCAAATTTTTCTTTTTTGCAATGTGTAGAACTTATATAAAGGTACATTCTAAAATTATTTTACTTTTATACAGGGGGTTGTAAATAAGTGAAAAATATCAAAGTTATGTTTTTTTAAATGGAACACTCAATATATCAATACCGTTTTAGATTCCTTGAGAAAAATAAATGTAAGTTTGCTTAAGGTTTACCTACACTAAACCTTAAAGATTTTGAAATAATTGAGATTTTGTAAAAATGTAGTGCAAATTTAAAAACTTTGCTTTAAAGGAAGTTTAAACTGGAATAAGCCGAAATTCACATCAAGCCTCAGACATGAGGCATATTTCATGCCATAGTCATGAAAATTTAAATATCTTATACAGTGTGTCCAAAAAATAAATTGAAAAATGTACTTACTTTGAAGGGTATTAACTTGCTTAATTTAAATGGAACACCCATATTTTATTACTACAACTATCAAATTGAAACATTACCGATCGAAAACTATTATACTTTCCTATACTTAAATGTACAAGTTTTCCTTGAAAATTAAGATTTTTAAAGAAAGTAGAAAATCCTATTATTTTGTGTATCAGTTGCCACGATGACATCTAAAATGCCAATATAAAGAGTCATATTTATGCATTCTTTTTTCGGATAATTCTTTATTTATGATATTTTCAATATTATTTGCGTAACTTACAAAATAATTTTCATATTTAATCAAATCTCCGAAAAAAGAATGCGTAAATATGATTCTTTATATTGACATTTTAGATGTCACTGTGGCAACTGATATAAAAAATAATAGGATTTTCTACTTTTTTTAAAAATCTTAATTTTCCAGGAAAACTTGTACATTTAGGCATAGGAAAGTATAATAGTTTTCGATCGGTAATGTTTCAATTTGATAGTTGTAGTAATAAAATATAGGGTGTTCCATTTAAATTAAGCAAGTTAATACCCTTCAAAGTAAGTACATTTTTCAATTTATTTTTTGGACACACTGTATAAGATATTTAAATTTTCATGACTATGGCATGAAATATGCCTCATGTCTGAGGCTTGATGTGAATTTCGGCTTATTCCAGTCTAAACTTCCTTTAAAGCAAAGGCTTTAAATTTGCACTGCATTTTTACAAAATTTCAATTATTTCAAAATCCTTAAGGTTTAAAGTGGGTAAACCTTAATCAGACTTATATTTATTTATCTCAAGGAATCTAAAATAGTACTAATATATTGAGTGTTTCATTTAAAATAACATAACTTTGATATTTTTCACTTATTTACAACCCCTTGTATAAAAGTAAAATAATTTTAGAATGTAGCTCTATATGAGTTCTACACATCGCGAAAAAGAAAAATTCGAAATGTTAAATACTTTGGCCGCAATATTCCGTGTAGCATGCCGTGAATAACCCTGTATATATGTATTATTAAAATGTTTGTGAAAATATTGTATAATTAAAAATACAATTATTGTGCTATCGATGGTATTAAGAATTCTGTGCGTAAATGGGCACACTTAAAGTGCACTTTGCACACATTCGCTCAGAAAGGTCTGTTATTAAATATCATGCAATTGCTAGAATTAAAAATTCCAGATCTGCGGCCGAATATCTATTATTTATAAACCTAATCCTGCATTACAATATGGACGATATTTCATACAAATGCGGCTTAATTTA
Organism: Euwallacea similis; assembly: GCF_039881205.1. Lineage (NCBI taxonomy): Eukaryota > Metazoa > Arthropoda > Insecta > Coleoptera > Curculionidae > Euwallacea > Euwallacea similis. The sequence goes on from NC_089613.1 coordinate 6,548,184, forward strand.
TCACAAAAGCCATAAAATCGATGCTATGTGTTTTACAATTAATTGTCAAAATATGTTTTCAGGCAAAAGTTTCGTGACTTTTAAAGTTTAAAGTAACTGTCAATGATAAATGGGGAAGAGAATGAGGAATTAGGACCTGCTTTACTCCTCGTTGCTGATAAGATTTTACACGTTTTTCGGGAAATTGGTCAATGTCCATTAAAACTCATGATCGAAAAAATGTCTTTTTTTAATTTTATAATTTATTGAGACTCATCGAACCTACATGCAGCTAAGAAAAATCAGTGGCGTAGTTTCGTCTGAAACCCATCTGCAACTAAAAAATTCCCACAAATGGTCCTATACCAGATACTTTTTATAGTGTTTTTACGGCTGTTTGGTTAAAACTGAAAATTTCACTTTTTATTAAAAGTAATTGGAATTATGCCACTATTAAAAAATCAGTGGCGCACAAAGCCATGCCCATGCCACAATCAGGTCTGACATAACTATCACTCAATTCGAGAAAGTGCCAATTTTGTTGCCTGATCCGGATGCATCAACGACATTGCATACAGGGTGTTCCATTTGATATATCGAAGTTGCTACTACTTTTTATATGTATTACCGGCAACGACGCATTGCTGAAAATATTTTGGTTAATAGAGCGAAACCAGTATATTGAAATTTTTGAAGTTTTTGAAGTCATCGATAGTGAATCACCTCTATATTTGGACATACTCCTATATTTAGTGACCTCAATTTTTGTCAACATTTTAATCATACCAAACGTATACGCGAGTTCCTTTGAATGGTTTCTCAGTACGACTAAGCAATTATTGGAACAAAATTGGAAATTTCAGAATATTGAGGTCGAATGGAACTATACAACTGTAAAAAAATCAATGGCGTATCATATTGCTAAATCCCAGCCTCAATTTCCTATTCCTAATTTTCGTTAAAATTACAGATTTCTGCGCTTCTGCAAAGGCCAAATAATGTGACTAATGATATTCAAGCCTCGGGACCATTATTCATATTTAAGATCCGCCTTAGTTTTAAATTGATTTATACGGAGTTATTAAATCTTCCGTCAGTTTCGGTGTGTCTACATGTACAAGACCTCCACTTGTCAGGGGTTTTATTAATTTCTAACGATGGTAATACGTCTTGGGGAAAATAATGGCACCACCGCATTAATTTAATTTTCGCTTTAATTAAGCGAAACTTTTAAGATCGAACTTTTTCGGTTTATTGTGTGCAAACTGGCGTTACCGAGTAGGAAAGTGCAGTTGCAGTAAACTGAATTCGATTAAGGCCCGCTATGCTAAAGCGGAAATGCAGAATAATAGTTACTGCAATTTTCAGTTCATTTTATAATCGCTAAAAACGCCCTGTTGGGTAAGTAATTAATATTTGAAATAAGGAACTGCACCAATAATATGAAGAGGAGATACAGTGCGGCGATTCTCTTGGATACACACACGTTCACCTTTTCTCGGACTTTTTCTTTAAAGTCTGGAGTATGGAAATTATGGACGTAGCCTCAATAAAACGCTTAGAAATACACGTTTTTAGGCTACAGCGCATTCCTAAAATTTCATAATAATTTTCCAAAAACAAATATATTCCTGCCAACATGATGAATGCGCCTGATATGACTCCACGGAAAGTTACTATTGCATGACAGTAGTGGCAAAAAGTAACACTCTGCTCACAAATCGACAGCCAAAGGCGTTCTTTGATCTGGGTTTCCAGAATTTAGTGTAATTTTTAATAAATCATTCAATGAAACAATCAATTTTAATCGCAGTTTGTTGATCAATGATATCAAACATCCCACTCTTACTGATGGCAAAAAGCGAGATAAAAGTTCTTAATGGCCAAACTGTATTTATCCATATCTCAACTACAGAAGATCGCCATTTTCTCAGTTACTTTGAATGAAAGAGTTAATTTACTCTCAATCTCTCCCAGCACTGAAGACAATAAGACGAGAGGGGCTATCATAATCACATGAGTTGTATGTGTCACGGATACTATTTTTAAACTGCCATTTAATTAATTAGGGGTAAGCAATATCATTCCAGCTATACATCATCAGATAGAGTAAATTGTTTTTTTAGACTAGAAACTCATTTAATTAATGACGTTCAGTTGCAACACGTCCAAAGCGTTTTATTCCCTTTCAGGACAATATGGCAGGGAGTGTTCCTTTGGTTAATTTCCTTAAAACTGCGTCTTAAAGGCAAAATTTATGCTTAATATTGCATTATACATGTTAATATTGCAGATACCCCATTATCTTGCTCTTTTTATGCACAACATATTTTTTATGAAACATTTATCTCGTTGAAACCTCAATATGTCAAGATTTCAGGAGATTTTCAACTCGATGGACTTGATAGATAAATGGACTATCGTTCCGTGGGTCAGGCCGTTTATCACCTCCATTGTCCATATATTTTTTTATCGCTTTCACTCGCTTTTGCTCAGATTCGATCTTTAGGAAGTCAAGATGATAGAGCTTTTTTGCCCGAATTAAGTGGGCCAAACCTAAAAGTTGAAATTAATTTTCTTAACACAATGATGAACGAAGCACAAAAGCATTGGTTGCCCCAAAAAGGGTTTTTTGAGGCAACTTTTCACATTAATGCTACTTTTGAAAAATACCTACTTAATACTCAATTGTCTTAGAATGCTATTCTGAAATTTATATGTCTACCGCCCCCTTAAAAGGTTGGCAGATAGACAAGAAAAGCAGGAAATTGTTATGAGTTTTCCTTTAAATCTATTTTATGCTGAAAAGGATTAAGTTCTAGACATCAAACGTTTTTCCAAACCCGCTTTTGTATATTAAAAAAACAGTTCAGGCCTGGAATAAGTTCTTCCCTCGCTCCAGGATGCCACTTAAGTAAGTTTTGATGGAGTTTTAAATTGTTTGTGCCCAACTGTTTAAGTCTTTGCCCGTGACTTTCATACTTCTTCTCCGTTTGCGACCCCACTGAAAGTTTTCTGATGAATCATGAATCGCTGCGCAGTTGCCTCTGACGTTTTGCTTTGCATTTGCACCCTCAAATTGAGGGCGAATCTTCAGACGACTGGAGATTTATCAGGAAACTTAAAAAGGATTAAAGAGACCGACGAGTAAGGTTGCTATGGGGATCTCAGAAACGATAAGAGGTTCGAATTTGGTTCATTTTAAGTCAAAGCTATATGTAAAGCCAGACATTCCATATTTGCTTTTCTCCGAAATTCCCAGAGGCATTAAAGACTACTCGTGGAGGGTATCGTATTTCTTACAGTTTTCAACAGTTTGTGGCACCCTGTAGTAAGTGAGAATGTGAGTTTCCTCTAGGGTCAGATACCAGATGGTAGAGAGGAGGGGAGGAGAGTAAACTTTAAAAGCGAAAAATTCTGCAAAAAATCCCCCTCTTAGATAAATCAATCGCTTGAAAAAATAAAAAGTAGCGTTATTGCTAGAGTGGACCCTGAGAGAGTGAAACGCACCTGGTTTCCGGTTGTTCAAGTCAGGTTAAAACTATTATCTAGAATTTCAGTGGTGCCCAGCGCTCAGTTTGGAAGTGGAAAATCCTTTGAAAATCGTAACTTTACGGAATATTTAAAAATATTTTTTAAATCACGTAATTATTATGTCAGTGTAATCAGCGACGTTCAGCTTTCTATTTAGACGCGAACATTTCTCTGAAAAAAGCTCTTTAAATTTTTAGATCTATAGAAAGGAGTGTGTATATTTAATAATTATGAACTTTACATTTGAGTCTAGTACGCCGCTATTTTCCAGATTTCAAATCAGAAATTTACAGAGTTCAAGGAGTTATTAGGCAGAATTTCGTCGAGTAATGCGTTTGTAATGGAAATTTATAAATTTCGAGTTTATTTTAAAATCCATATAGAAAATAATGTAGGGATTTTAAATTTGAGGCCAGTGCGCCGTTGTTTCAAAAAGGCTCAAATAGGAAGTTTATCGGGCCCAAGAAAAGATGATAGAGAGTTATGGTGTAAAATTTCGTTGGTGCACAGATATCACTTTGATGGTGAAAAATTCTTAGAATTAATCTTTATTATTAAATTTATAGAAGGTTATATCTTTTATATTTGAAATTGGTGCGCTTTGTTTCCCAACGACTGAAATAAGCATTTTTATAGCTTTTACAAGGATTTACAAAGTGTTATTATACAGAAGTTCATTTAGTTCATAGAAGTTAGTTTAGTTAGAAGTTCATTAGTAGTGTTTGCTGATAGAAACAAATTTAACGAGGTTCTAAACCAATGAACTTCTACTTTATAAAAGCACTCTTCTTTTTTAATTGATGTGTCGCGGCGTGGCGGCTCAAACCGTTTCGGAGATACCTATCAAGGTGCGTACTCCTCACAACACAAATGAGGTGCATTCTTACTTCTACATTTGGATAATTTTGAAAAAAGAGGAAAACAGGGTTTATCGAATAATACCTCACTCCTACATGTTTACAGGATACAACTGTATTCATAGCTGCAAAAATTAAATAAACTTTTTTTCTGCTGGAAAGCAGTTATGTCTGAAATAATAAATAGATTATTGATAGGTCGTTATATTTTAAGAAATATGTATTTGCTTTGGGCCGTTCCTACAGTTTGTTTATTTTTCCATTTGAAGAGCGTCGTAATTGATTTTATGAGTGAAAAATGTCTACATCGTAACACGAGAAAGTCTCCAGTCAAATTTAACTGCACATTCATAATATAGACTTCAAATAGATAATAATTTACCGTACAAGTCAATTTTGTCTAAAAAGAAAAATCCTGTTGGAAAAATTATTGAGAATTTCAATTTGCTTTATATGCCTTGAGGATATTAAATCGTAGAGACAGTTGAGAAATAGGATTTTATCCTCTGTGATCTTGGGAGCGCAAGCAGATCAATATGAAACCTGCAGGCGAGTTAATTTAAAGCCGTCCCTGCAAGCGAAATAAAAACGCTGAAACAAATTAGTGCCAAGATGTGTTTAAGCTGAGACCGGGTTTAAGAGACGCAGAGGCACCGGATTCGTTTTAATTCATTTCACGGTGTTTTGCCATGGATTAGGAACTTATAATTTGGTGGTTTAGGGCGTGCATGCATCTGTACCACTCTCTTCGTCAAACCAAAAAGCCCATAGAGGCCACAAATAACACACAAGACCGGAGAATTGTGAATGCTTCGGCAATATGGATGCCATTCATTGGGAGATTATCGAAGCGAATACGTAAAACCCCAAAACTAAGAGGAGGGTATGATCTTTCCTTTGAGAAGTTCTTTATAAAAATAGTAATGATGGATTAAAAGTTCCAGGCTTTCAAACGTAATTAAATTCAAAAAAGAAATTTTTGTGTCATCGTGGACATCTTTAATTTGGAAATTTCTCGAGTGACATGGAAAAATTTTACGCTATCGAAATTCATGGGAAAAATAGAGAAAATGATGCTTTTTCATATGAAATATTCGTCACTCAAGTGCCGACATCCTCTCTAAAATCCATTGGCGCGACGCGAGAATTTTATTATTTTACTTACACAATTACCATTTTTAAAATTTTTACTAATTAACATTGAAGATTCCTACTGCCCTGATTATTTCTTAACGTTGACATAAATCTGTCGGGAAATACCAGAAATCAAACAGCTTAAGTTTGCAAAAATCCAGTGGCGCAGTATCATAATTGTCGACACTTCACCCCTTAACTTAAGAGTGCTAATATGCATAAATCTAGCCAAATTTGAGGAGAGCCTCAAAGAAACCATAGAGCATCATTTTGCAATCAAAAAGGCGAAACCTCATGCTCAGGAGCACACTTTCCCATTTATATTTAAATCTCCTCTAAAATACAATACGAAATTGGCCCGAATGCAAATGGCAAAGTGGTGTTTAGCACAATAGCGAAACTTGATGTAAATATCATAGGAAATATGGCTGTCATACACTGTTGAATTATGAACGTATTCTTCGCATTAAGACTGCAAACAACGCGCTCCGTATGCATCCCTTACGGGATGTGTTTAATGTGCCGTTTATTAACACGCAGCTTATTATTTAAAGAGAACAACATTTGCCGGGGAATTTAAAGGGAAAAATGCGATGAATAAATCTTGGGGTGCACAAACAAGCGACGACCTTTCCCCAAGCGCAGAGTCGCCGATTATCGCCAAAGGTGCGATTTAAAGTTTGGAGGGGACGTAAAATATTGCAGCTGAAACTAAAAAGACATAAAAGAGTTGCAGGCTGCTGCAGTAGCGTGTGAGGAGCTTTGCAGGGTATTTGTTTCGTGCTTTCCGCTGTAGTCAAGGAATGAAATCAAATTGAGAGGAAATTAATCATTACTGCCACCAATAAAGGAAAAATAATGATCCAAGTAGCACAGATCGTGGGAACAATTAATAAACAAGAGATAATGTTATATTCTACACGAACCGCTTGGCAAAATCTCTTTTGGTTTCTGGAACACGGAGTCACTTTAATGCCTATTTCTGCGATTTTGAAAATACTAAAAAAAAAAAAAATTAATAGAGAAATTCTCTACGGCACTGTAAATTTCATGAATACTAATCCTGTTCCTCCTCTATGAGAATTGAAAGATAATTATCCGCATGATTTGTCGAAAAACTGTGGCGTACTGAGCTCAGGTTCAAAAAACTGCAAAAGTACATATTTTATTAGTCATATTTCAATATTTTTTAACTTGCCAGAAAAATATTATATGGCAATTTACAGTGCTATGAACATTCGCTTAAAAATTTCCATAATAAACATTTCAAATTGATGAACAAAAACATTTTTTAATTTATCTTCATTTGAAGGCCTGGAATTTTAAATTTAGTATCATCATATTTATGGTAAATTTTTTACATGAAAGAGCACGCTTTTCTCATATTTTAGTTAAGCTTCCATGGCTGTAACATTTTTCGATTTCACTCTTCGAATTTTCATATCGAATATGCTCATAATGACAAAAGATATACTGACATTTGGAGACTTGAAACTGTGGATATACTGTGAGTACTTTCACGGCGAGTATTTTGCATGAAAGAGCATACCTTCTTCTATATTTCCTGTAAGTTTCAGTAGTGTAATGTTTTTCCATGGTACTCCGCACTTTTTAAAATTAAAGTTATCCAAGATGACGAAGAAAAGTACTTCTTGAGTTTACCTACATTTGAAGGCCTGGAACTCGGATCTACTTCCAGCATCCCTATGACTACCCATATTGACAAAGAACAGCAGTTTTTATTTACCGATTTAAAAGCCTGATCTTTTCTTCTGTGATGACAAAATGGCGAGCGTTTCGCTAATGTCACTGAATGACATATGGCACAATATTCTTTTATTTAAAGTGAAGCGATAACCAATTAATCCTGCACAACATTTATCCGGTGATAATCCGCGTTAATAAAGGATTTACGAGGAAGATAAACCATGGATGCATAATAATGGCAGTCATGCATGAAGCCATAATCCGTCGATTTTTAGTGCCTCCGTTCATATTTTCCCATGCTACAGATAATGTGTGTATATCGGCTCTAAAGCCATGTTGATTGGAAATCGTTGTGGTCCATTGTTGTGTTCCATGATGGATCGAGAGATCCTTCCAATTCAGATTTAAATTTAGCCCCCTTCGCCATATCTAGGAGGAGGTTTAGCCATTATGCTGTTCTCACTACGCCCGAGCTCAATATAAGTTTTTAATATAACCTAATTTAAACTTCAGGAAATCGTGCAATAACAGTTAGCTGGTAACGTTAAGTTTCCAGTTGGAGAGGAAATATTGCTCCAATTTAATCGCCCAAAACGCACAGCCTCACGATATCGATTCGGTGGAATCTCATATATTTAGTTTAATTTGTGCAAAATAGGGCACGTATATGGCTAAACCCGAACTATGTAGTTCAGAACTATTAAGTTTAAAGCTCCCGTGTAATTGCAGATAGCGGCGTAACTGTTTAGAAATATCTATCCATTACGCGTTGTTCATGCCTGCTTCGTGCCGAGTTGCTCGGATGCCTCAGAGAAACATTCAAGTGATAATTAGGGTCATTTGTCGATTGTAATTTGAAGTCGCAGAAGTTGCGGAATCATTCAAAATCAACAAGCTTCAAAGTCACACCATAATCCATCCGTCCATCCAGAATCCAGGTAACTTTATCAGGAAGATAATTTCCATGGAAACGGTAAAATAAAGGCAGAGCGCAGAAGCTGTGGAATCGTTCGAAATCAACAAAGTCCGAAGTCACAATTTAATCCATCCGGTCATTCAGAATTCAGGTAACATTATTAGGAGGGTAATTTCTATAGAAACTTCTTTTCAAAGAGCTTTCTTTTCCAAGAAACTTAATTGATTTTATCCCTCAGAAAACAATACGCTTAGAGGGACTTAATTTCTTCATATCCTCATTAGAAATTAATATTTTGGAATTATTTACTGTCTAAATTCGCCAGGCTCAGCCCGAAGGAAGAATATTTCTGAATTTTGATTTTTTGCCCAGAGGTACTGTGATTTTTCCAAAAAACCAGATGCAGCTCCTGTAAAAAGTATTGTAATACGTTTGTAATATTCATAAATCTGATATTAAAAGAAAACTTAAACACGTATAACTTTATTTTAAAAAGCGCATTTAATGCATTATTTTCGTTGTTCAAATTTTTTACCCCTATCCACCTACCCCTACTACCTTTTTATTTTCAAATGGAAAGGTACCCATTTTAGTATATTAAATGAAAGGTAATTCAATAAAGGACAAATGATACAATGGTATACTTAGAACTAAAAGTGGATCTACAGTTTTCCTAAAAATTAAAATTATTAAATACAAAATAAAGTAACTTACTATTACACCAAACAAAATTAAAATTCCTATAATAGATACTCAAATTGGACTCCAGTAACAATTTAACAGTGACTCAGTCGTTTCTCGAACTCTCCTATGCAATTATCCAGTGTATCTCAGTGTTATTAATTTTAATTCTGCTTTAATTCTAAGACGTAAATTACCTAAATTTTCTGGCCTATTTTTATTAATGGAACCTTTTAAATGACCCTACAAAAAAAATCGAGGGGATTAAGATCTGGAGATCTTGACGGCTATTCTATCGTGCCTCTTCTACCGATCCATCTCGTAGAGAAAATCCCAACAATATACCTTCTCATAGTCATAACATAATGCGGTGGTGTTATGGAAACCAAATATTATTGGCTATTTGTTTCCTCTTTTCTCCAGGAAAAGTTGCGGCGATCGATGGAACTGTTTAGTTTTACAATAACTACAAATATGATGCGTTGTTTAAATTCACCTCTATGAAAAATGGACCGATGAACTAATGGCCTATTATACCCATCCATACATTGAGTTTTTGCGGATATTGTGTATGCAGAGTCTGCATCCAATGAGGATTGGCTGTAAACCAGTAGCGACAATTATGTCGATGAATAGATCAATTTAAGCAAAACATTGCTATTATCCTGAATGCCCTTTCCTTGCATCAATTCACAAAATTTCATCCTGCAATTAAAATCTTCAGGCGGCAACTTTTGGGTAAGGGAAATTTTGTATGGATGAAATTTTTCTCGCTTTAAAAAATGACCTACTGATTTTACAAATACATTAAATTCATCGACAAGTTTGCTGGTAGACTGTATGGGGTTTTCATCAATAGATAAAAGAATATCTAGTGCTTTATTGCAACTAGTTGCTGTTCGAGCTCTTCCATATTTTTAAAGTAGCTTTCACACTTCCAGTTTGTTGAAATTTTTTATTGATCTGACAAAATACACTCCTATCAATAGATCGGTCTGGATATTTCTCATTAAATATAAGGCACATCTCTTCATAAGTTCTTTTGCGATCTTTATTCCCCAGAAAGATTAACCTTTCAATTATTTGTTTCTCATATAACGATCCGTTTTTTTTTAATATTCTAACTGTGATAGATGCCTAACAACTGAATTCAACTACTAATGAATTCTATAAAAACCAATATATTTTATATCAGAAAATTGTTTACATTGAAAACGATTTGGAATTTCTACGTCTTATTGTCACTTTTTCACTCTCTTTCAAAGTGAAATAGGAATGGAGTCTATCTAGGAAGCAAAGATTAAAACCTTTAATCCTTTTAAGATGTGCCCTTCGTTCTATTTTTTTTTTAAGGGAACTGTAGATCGAAATTTAGTTTTGGACATACCGTATTACCCTTATTAAATTAGTTTTCATTTAATATACTGTAATGAGTACTTTTTCATTTGAAAATAAAAAGTTAGTAGGTATAGCTGGATAGGGGTGAAAAATTTGAACATCAAAAATTATGCATTAAATGGATTTTTTAAAATAAAGTTATACGTGTTTAAACATTTTTTTTAAATATTGGGTTTATGAAAGTTATAAACGTGTTGCAATACTTTTTACGAGCACTGCATGTAGATTTATCGCTCAGAAAGCAAACAAATGCAACATATTCCCATCACAAATAGATACTTTCACTTGATTTACTATCCGAATTCACCAAAGTAGATCTAAAGTCTCCTACTTCCAGATAAATGATTCTTCCAACGAACTTAATAAATTTTATCCCGCCCCTAAATCCCCACAACTGAATGCTTCTATGGTAATTAGCTTGAAGTTAAAGTTAACAGCACCCTCATAATTAAGCAGAAGCCCTCCTGGCTCTCTTTTAATTATTCTTTACTGGAGCATCATTGCAGTATCTACAAAACTTCCCCAAAAAAGGCGTTTCAAATAGTACTTGCAATAAACTTAAAAAACTGATCCACAAAGACTGTTACACCCATCTAACTGGAAAATATCGATAGGGAATCATGGGCCTAGAAAGGGCGGAAATGTTTTTTTCGTAAAAACACAATTATTTCAGGCTAAATCACGTGGAAAAGAAAACATTAAGAAGATAATACATTCCTACCTTCTCGCAATAATTGGACAATAGCAATGTATCCGAGCGAATGTTCCTATTTTCATAAACTGTAATTAGTACTGCGTGAAAGAACTGCACAACCGACCAGTTGGATTTCGCGTTTAAATGGGTGTTTATGGGCCATAAGATGCGAGCGCTCTGATTGAAAATTTTGACTTGAAATTAGATACGGTAGAATGCTTGAAAAATCATTATTATCTTTGAAAATACATTCTGCGGGAATTACTTTTTTTATCGTTATGAAGTTTCGCCTTCATGCGCTGAAATTTTCAAATTCATTGAGAAATAAACTAAGACGGCAAATTAAGTATGGACAACTGAAGACAAAACCCTGCCTTTGGAACCACCGAAAGCCAATGGCCGTTTTGTAGATCGGTAAAAGAAAATAGTCTCTATAAATATTAAAACTTTTAACTTCGGCCAAATATGACCAGAGGCGTACGAAATAGTAAAATCTGGAAAAAAGCAAGGCAGAAAGGAATAAATTTCTAGAAACATCCTTGCAATCTGTGAAACTGCACTACGCCAGTGGCTTTTTCATATATTTGTGAAGTGTTTACTTTCCACTTTAAGTGTTAAAATATTGAAAAAAAGGCCTCTCGAGGGGTAAAAAAATCTATGGAAGTAACCAAGTAAATTTTAAAAAATCTTAACTTCTTTCCAAATAACTCGACGCCAATGACTTTTACGTGGTTCAGCAGTGTATAGAGTTCCCTTAAAGTTCTATAATTTTTAAATTATTTTAACAATAAATAGTTGTCTTTGAGTTATAATTAACTACTTAAATTTACGATAACTTTACTGACCTCGTATCTTGTTTTTTATTCAGTTTTCTATACCGTATGGCTCTAAATTATACCCCCCCCCCCCCTCTCTTATTAACTTTGTAACAAATTATTTTTTTTTTAAATTGAAAAACAGTATTAAGTAGGACAAAAAATATAATACACAGTCTTTGATTACGTACTATTTAACTGAATTGTTATTGCATTTTTTAACAAATATATACCTGTTTTACTCAAAAACTAAATGATAGTTTTCGAATCACCATACACCATTAAATGTAGTTTGGAAAAACCTTTAATTTGAGATGTCACTTGCCCATGTTTCAATTTAAAAAAAAAACGGTTATTTTGCGCTACCGGTGGCATAAGCAACATTTAAAAAATTACCAAATGTCAAAAGATAGTATTTTTTGTCCTATTTAATGCTGCTTTTGAATTAAAAAAAAGAATAATTTGTCGAAAAGTTAAGAGAAGGGGAGGGTTAAGTAAATCACTGGATCTTCCTGCATATTTTATAAGATTTTTTCCAGTTCCTTTTTTCGCTTTTTTTAATGAAACGCTCCAAATTAAATTAAAATAAATTAAAACTTCAATGCAACTGTATGCAATTAATCAATTGATTCGTGCACTTCTCAGCTTCACAATTTTTGTCAAAAAATTGTACCTTAAAATGAAATTCCTTAATGTCAATCTGTTGCAATTTCGGAATACTTCCGTCTTCTTTTTGCGAAATAAGCAAAGGACGAAATTCTTCGTGATAACGGCCACAGCGGCAAATTAAGTCGGAAATGAAATATAAATGTTAAAAGTCAGATGAAATTTGGAGAGAATTTAGACATCTAATCCCTACTTCCGTTTCCGCATGGTGCACTCGTCGGTCCAAATTAAAATTTATCTCTGGAAAGTTCGAGCTTGTAGAAGACTTAAATGTGTATTTAAAAATTAGCTTTAAGAGAGGTTTTGTAACCAGCAGAGAGATTTATCTCTTCCGAAGCAATGTTGTTTGCATTTCTGATTATTCTGATATCGGACTTATTTGACATTATCTTGTTGAAAAGATCAGGTAGATACACGTGAAATAGATCCATCATATTTTTTTCACTTGTGAAGTGCACCTATTCGAGCAAATCGTTTCACGCGTCTCAATTCCAGTAATAATTTCAATGACAAAATTAGATAGTTTTACAAAGTTCGATTACTACATTCCTACAACAGTTCTATAGGGTAATTTGAACGTGGCTATACACGAGCTAATTACCAAATTACCATGGTTATTGGAAATTTGGTGTGACGTGCATTAGTTTGTTTCTTTCCTAATGGAAAATCCTTGTTTGGCAGAGGCATTTGCAATGGATAAATCCATGGGACTTTGCAGGTAATTTGCATGTATTATGGACAAATTAACTGAAACCAAACTTGAAACAATCAAATTCAAATTAGCCTAAAAACAGTTTTTACGTTTTCAATAGGTTGGAGTGTATTTGCATGTTGTTTTGATGGATTTTTCCCCACACAGGCCGCAAAATTCCATTTACCGATTATGAATTACAATGGCTGGAATTTGAGATGATGTGCGTTGGTTCGTATTGGCGTATCGGGGGGATTGTGGATGAGGAATTGATCATTCAGCATTCAATTAACAAAGGGACGAATATTGATTTGTTCATGGAAAGGGTCCAGGTCTGTCACTGATGAACATAGTTTTGCGGACAAATTGATATTGAGAACAACCGAGAAATAAGAACAAACGTTTAGGTCTGAGGTGAACCAATACACAACTGAAAACACACCACAGAGGCTTCAAAAAATCGGCAAAAATTTCGGGAAATTCCAATCAAGCAATTGTGATACAGCTCGCTTATTGGCATGTCACAATGTCTTTAGACTTTAGAATTTTCCTAACTCATCCTATTTATTGTCAACATTTCTGTTCAAAAAAACACCCAGTACACCATTGCTTTGTAGCCGATGAACCACATTCTCTCAAAGAAATCTGGTACACCAGCACAACTATCAAACATAGATAGTGAGTAAGATCGATTGTGAGTAGGTCAGATTGTGAGCGTGTTAGATTGTGAGCGGGTTAGATTGTGAGTGGCTTAGATTGTGAGTACGTTAGGTTGTGATAGAGTTAGATTTGATCGTGCGTTCCGGTCCTTGTCCAGGCCCACAAATTTGGGCTAAGAAATTAGATGCTCTTTACACCGTTTAGAGCTTATCCTATTCCTGAAATAGTGAATTTTTATTCTAAAGTCTACATTCCAACAATGAAGACACTGAGCTTTGATGAGTAAACAATCCTAAACTAAACATCTGTCGATCGTAGTGAGGCAATCAAATGAGATTTATAAACCATTTATGATAAAAACTGGATTGGAATGACTCTGTCAAAAAAAAACTCTGTTTTTGAAAGCATAACATAGCCAAGACTAATTATTTCCTAATTATACCAAACAGATTAGGCCAGAAATGATTAATTATGGTTATCGCACGAGAGTATTGCGCTTAAATTGGCTTTACATTGTTTATCTTCCTTATGTACACGAGACGAACACGATTTTCCCCACGCAAATGCCGTTTTTAATTGTCATAAAATATCTTTGTTTTAGGGCTTTTTATCGGCCTTCGTAAACAAATATCATGAGAGTTTATAAACGAGCGCAAAAGCCCTAAAAGGGTGCGATGATATTGCGGGCAACTGATTTATTTATATTTCTCCTTTGTCACAATTATTGTAGTGCGGGATAGTAGCAGTACTATCCAGGAATATCAAATTTTCTGATATGGATCGATACGTAATACACTCAGTTTCTTACTTAAGTTTTCAAGGAAACATGATCTCGGAAGAGGGGCGTCACGCATACTAAACAGAAGGCCAAAGGAGTTTCCAAACTTTAAGACTTTAAATTGCCTTAAAATTCAATAACTTTTTTTTCCTTTTTATCCTCAGAGGTTGAAATTTGATGAGTGTTTGTCTTCATAACTCTCAATCACTCTAAAACGTAAATTATGGGAAAGAAAACAGACATCAATCATTTAAAGATCAAATACGAAACATTTTTGGGAAATCGAAATGGATTTCACAAACACTTTTAGTGTGTAAACACTTGTTTTATGGGAACTGCTTTTGTGTAATTGAAAAGATTTAACCCATTCGTAAATAGACTATCAGGGAGTGCCAATTGGATTTAGAAGCTTCGGGAATGCTCGTTTTGCGGCAAAATATGGGGAAATGCTGCAGGAAACACAATATGAATATGTGAGAAAACTGTAGAATTTTTAATTTTGAGGAAAGAGACTTCTACCCCAATGAAATTCGTCCTAGACTATAAAGGAGTCATGGTTGTCCTTGAAAAATCATAATGAGCTGTTTCCTAATATTCCAATGGCGGCATCATATTTTTTTATTCTCGATTACTAAAAACATTTTTTCTTAATATTGATTTTTTAAGACCTATAGAATTTTTAATTTGAGAAAATAGACTCCCATTGTTCAGGACTGATTTAAGGTTGTACATAGTGGTTAGATAAGCACTTTAGCATAAGTCGAATTAGTACTGCTGGTTGCATCGCAACCTAGTAGCTTTAATTTAGTGTATCATATTTGATCGCGCACCCAGAGGCGACGCCTATGAACGTTAAGAAATTGGCACCATTTCAGAAGGCCCAGATGTGGGGAATCCTTTGTCCTAATAATGATGGTTCCTCGAACGGGACAACCTTCTCTCAAGTAGCTTTGTTTGCCATAGCACCACGTTTCTAGCGGCGGCAATTAAGAGAACCCTCTTTGTCTACAAGGGTTCTCCTGGAGTACGCCTATGGGTGCCGATCCCTGAAGGTAGAATTTAAGGTTCCAAAGGGGGTTTTTGGCTCTCTCTCTCTACGATTTGACCACACGGCAACTATCCCTTAATCACCAATAATTATTGTTCAAAAGTGTACCCAATTATACCATCCTGAAGTGCAAGGAGAAACGTTTTTTTTCTACAGTCCTTCGATCCTACAGGCAAGGTTTCTCTGAAGTTAAACACCCATGCCATTGGGGTTTGACCTCGAATACATATCGTAGCTTCAAAAAGTATTCATACACTCAAGTGAATCCCATTTATTATTTGCAATTTTCGTAGCTTAAAAATAATTTAAATAATAGAAATTGAATACGTTCCCACAAATAAGGCATCATTACACAGATTTATAAAAAATATAACCAGGAATCTGTCTTTTTGCACCAGGAAAATAAAGGAAATTGTCTTTAGGTATGCCCAAAAAAGTATTCATACGGTATGAAAACCAAACTTTTATGACCCTAAATAGCAATGAAATTTAGTCATTAGTATTTGGTGGCATGCCCTTAGCATCGATTATAACTTGTAAACGACAATGTATTGATTCAATTAAATTATAGGTAATACTTTCAGATAGTTTAAACCATTCGTCTAAAATAGTATTGTGAAGTTGCTCCTGGCTCGAAATCTCTCTTTTTCTTATCTGCCCTTACAAATGTTCCCATAAATGCTCAATCGGATAAATATTAGGGAATTGAGGTGGTGTTTTTAACAAATGAGGTATATTATACCACACGACTCTACAGGGTGTTTTTTTTTTGGTGTACCTACCATTGCTATCTCCGAAACGGTGAGAGTTACAACTTCGATTAAATTAGACTAAATTGGCCCCTTATGCAGCAGATTAAGGAAACCGCTGCAAGGTTGCCACATTTTCAGTAGTTTCTTAGATATTTGAAAAAGTATGAAAATGGTCCAAAACTTCAATCCCTCGTATTTCGTACACTATTTGTGGCAGAAAAGAAGTTTAAATTACAAAGTTTTACAACTTTTTACTCTCTACAAAACGACATATCGAACGTCATTGTACAGCTTTTAGTAACTAAGTAATCGGTATCAACTTCATGATTTTAAATACGGAACGAACCTGGAATTATCATTTCATATTTCGAAAGCGCTTTTTATTCCTGATAGAACCATGTATAATGTGTTTACATTTATTAACGTTTCAACCCGCATAATTCGTCATAAGACTATTTTTTATTTACCTTTTTAAACTACACTACGTACTAGGTCACTATGGAAACGATTTTCTAACAAGTTTGACATTTATTTGTCAAATAAAGTTATTTTTAGGTTTATTTAAACCTAACCGCTGAATAGGAAATAACGGCCCAATATTATGGCCACCTCGTTCTCCCGATATGACTCTAATGGATTTCTCTATTTGGAGAATAATTAAAGACAAAGTTTATAAAACCCCACCAGAAAATATTGACGACTTAAAAAATAAAATTATCTTTGCGTGTCAAAGCATTACACCCAGAACACTTAGAAGCATCCACAAAAAACTAATAAATAATGTACGGTTATGTCTAAGTGCGAATGGGAGACACTTTGAACATTTAGGATAATTATAGGTTAATAAGAAAGAGTATGTAGTGTAGTTTAAAAAGGTAAATAAAAAATAGTCTGATGATGAATTATGCGGGTTGAAACGTTAATAAATGTAAACATATTATACATAGGTCTGTCAGGAATAAAAAGCGCTTTCGAAATATGAAATAAAAATTCCAGGTCCGTATTTAAAATAATGAAGTTGATACCGATTACTTAATTACTAAAAGTTGTACAATGACGTTCGATATATCGTTTTGTAGAGAGTGAAAAGTTGTGAAACTCTGTAATTCAAACTTCTTTTCTGTAACACATAGTATACGAAATACGAGGGATTGAAATTTTGGACCATTTTCATACTTTTTCAAATATCTAGGAAACTACTGATAATGTGGCAACCTTGCAACGGTTTCCTTAATCAGCTCCATAAGGAGCCAATTTAGTCTAATTTAATCGAAGTTGTAACTCTCACCGTTTCGGAGATAGCAATGATAGGCTCACCAAAAAAAAAAACACCCTGTATATTACCCCTTCCCCCCTTCCTTGTTAACTTTTTAACACATTATTATTTTTGGAAAATAGGACAAAAAATATTATCTTTAAGAGCATTAATTATTTTTATTTATTAACATAATTTTAATTTAACAAAAACTTGTTTGTGAGCACAAAATCGAAAATAAACCAATTACCTATTAACAAACATGTTTTTTCATTGTTTACGTACTATTTAACTGAATTTGTTTTACCAAATTTATACCTGTTCATCTTAAAAACTAATTAATAGATTTTGAATTACAATATACCATTAATTATAATTTTAAAAGAGGTTTTCTCTCTGTTAGGTCCAAATTTGGCGCGTGTACGTGGTTGGGTCGATTCACCCTTTTCGATACGATAACCGTGAACTACGTAGATCGTGGACTGGATTGATCGATTATGAAGGACCACCCTGAGTTCGCAGTCTCAGAGACACTGTTTTCGCGTATAAAAGAAACTAAACCTTAACTTAACAAAGGTTTATTGGTAACATTAACAACTATACAATATCGAGAAATGCGTTATTTAAAGAATGTTGACGAGAGTTTAACGCGTACGAGTTCGTGATGAAGTAGCGAGAAAAGAGAGCTTCTTCAGTTTCGCACCCTCCTTAAGTATTGATACGGAGGTGTAACGCCCATAGACGTACCCCCGATAGGGCCCCATTAGCGGCTTCTAGGCTACCTTGTTACGTTAAAGCGTAGCACTTAGAGGCACGATCGCTGGGCTTTTATTGGAGCCCAGCCATTGTATTCGTTTGGCGGTACCTTTAATTTAAATTCGCAATGTTAGTCCGACAAAGAATAGTGCTGGAAATCCCAATCATAAAATAACTTCCCTCAGCCGAAGATGGGTGTTAAGCGCTGGGAATTCCAACAGTATTACCCAATAGCTGGGGTTGTCCATGGGCGTAACATCAGTTTGTTAAACTAACTTTTAATCCGTGATAAAACAATACGTCGCAAGTCCTAACACTCTCTTTTTACCTTTTTTTTTTTAATCGGCAATTTTGTGCTACCAGCGACGTAAGCAACATTTAAAAAATTAGCAAATGTCAAAAGATGGTATTTTTTGTCCTATTTAATGCTGCTTTCGAATTTAAAAAAATATATAATTTATTAAAAAGTTACCAGGAAGGGACAATTTAGAGTCGCATGGTATAGCAGCCACTCTTGAATTAACTTTGATAAATGCTCAAAATCATTATCCTGTTGAAAGTAAAAACTCTTTTCTAGTCTAAGCTTTTCAGCACTACTGTTTAAAATGGTTTCCAGGAGATATTTATACATGAATCTATCCATGTTCCCTTCAATAAAAGTTAAATTACCCACACCATTTGCTGCCATACACCCCCGGACCATCACGTTTCCGCCACCATGTTCTACTGTTGGTTTCAAATTGCGCTTCTTCATTCTTTTCCCTGGTTTTCCCACTTTGTCTGCCACACTGTCCCCGCACCATCAGATCCATATAAATTACATTTGCTCTCATCAGAGAAAATAACTTGTTTCCAGAACTCCACGGACTTTTTTTATACAGGGTTGTCCACTAAGCGCGCGTCGGACGATTACGGCCCTATTTATAGTTTTTTTTGAAAATTCTTTTCACAGTTATGCGTACAACCTTATAAGGTACATTTTAAAAATATTTTCATTTATACAGGGTCCGTCAAAAAAAGGTACAACAAAAAATGTTGTTTTCTTAAATGGAACACCCTAATTATTATTGCATTTTTGGATTCTGCGTTCAATTTTAATACAAATTTATTAACACGTTGACATTCTTAGAATTAATAGTTTTCAAGATATGCGCAATTGAATGTTGAAAGTGACAGTTACTAATGTTTGCAAAATTGCAAATTGTTAACAAACGGAAAGGTATTTGGGAATTCTTCTTTGTCACAATACAATAGAAGATCCGTATTTTAGTATGGTATCAAGCCTTACTTAACACTTTCTACAGGGCGTCCACAAAAATAAAGCCAACTTGAACATCGAAAAATGGTCAAAACTTAAAAATTTCAAATGGGACTCTACTATTGTTTTGATGTATTATAAAACTACATCGAAAAGGAACCCATGTTTACATTTAATTACCTGCACTAAAGTTGCATAGTTTTTGGGTAATTTTGTTTTACAAGTTTATGCATGGGCTGTACATCCCTAATTCTAATTTATAATGTGAATATGATGGACGTATCTATGGAAACAGACAAATGGAGATAATACGAACAAAACTCCATTGCTACCAGTAGGTGACATAAGCCAAAAAATTCATATAAAAATAAACAAGAAACAATAAATGCTTTATTTTGAAAAATAATTTTAAGAAAATAACTTTTTTTTCTTAACTCTGTATAAAAATTTTTTTTCTCAGGTTGGTGGCTATTTATTAACACATAATTAATGTATCATATGTTCAAACTGTCTACCATTTTGTTGCAAACACATATTCATTCTCTCTGTTAAGGATCTATTTACATTTTGTAACATTAACACACTAACTGAATTGAATGCTTCTCTTATTCTTTCTTTCATGTTTGCTACTGTAGTTGGAGGTGTTCTGTAGATCAGATTTTTAACATATCCCCATAAAAAAAATCCAATTTCGTCAGATCTGGTGACCTGGGGGGCCATGAAACAGGTCCCCCCTCGTCTTCCAATCCAACGCCCTGGAAATTTTTGATTTAAAGTATTTCGGACTCCAATGCTGAAATGAGCAGGCGCCCCATCTAACTGGAACCACATCTTTCTTGGTATTATCTCCATTTGTCTGTTTCCATAGATACGTCCATCATATTCACATTATAAATTAGAATTAGGGATGTACAGCCCATGCATAAACTTGTAAAACAAAATTACCCAAAAACTATGCAACTTTAGTGCAGGTAATTAAATGTAAACATGGGTTCCTTTTCGATGTAGTTTTATAATACATCAAAACAATAGTAGAGTCCCATTTGAAATTTTTAAGTTTTGACCATTTTTCGATGTTCAAGTTGGCTTTATTTTTGTGGACGCCCTGTAGAAAGTGTTAAGTAAGGCTTGATACCATACTAAAATACGGATCTTCTATTGTATTGTGACAAAGAAGAATTCCCAAATACCTTTCCGTTTGTTAACAATTTGCAATTTTGCAAACATTAGTAACTGTCACTTTCAACATTCAATTGCGCATATCTTGAAAACTATTAATTCTAAGAATGTCAACGTGTTAATAAATTTGTATTAAAATTGAACGCAGAATCCAAAAATGCAATAATAATTAGGGTGTTCCATTTAAGAAAACAACATTTTTTGTTGTACCTTTTTTTGACGGACCCTGTATAAATGAAAATATTTTTAAAATGTACCTTATAAGGTTGTACGCATAACTGTGAAAAGAATTTTCAAAAAAAACTATAAATAGGGCCGTAATCGTCCGACGCGCGCTTAGTGGACAACCCTGTATATTCAAGAGCGAACACCATACGTTTCTTCCTGTTGACTTTATTTATCCAGGGTCTCTTGGCTGATCTCCCATGGAATCCCATTCTCCTAATATGATATACTAACATCCTAATCTGTATAATGGTCTCTGGGTGAATTTTTTGTCCAGTTGTCTGCTTTAATCGTCAAGCGAGATAAGATGCGCTTACATTGGGATTCTTTTTAATCTGCTGTAGCATAAAACTGTCATTTTGTTACGTTATTTTTAGTGGCCTTCCAAAATGTCTTAAATTATTCACAGGTCTTGTTGATTTGTATTTCTGTATGATGTACTGGAGAGTAGCATAACTTATCTCAACATATTCTGCTATTCTTCTATAAGATTTTCCTTCCTGATGATATTTCATTACTGACTTTTTGCCATCTTCGCTAATTTCTTTCCCTCTCCGCCCCATAACTATTATTTTTAACTTTACTTTGCTCTAACTTGTGTTAAAGCGAACTAGTGAAAGCTTATCGCAAATAAATGGAATTGGTAAATAGCAAATTTGGCAAAAAAAACAAAATATCAGTGTATGAACACTTTTTTGGGCATACCTAAAAACATTTTTTCTTATTTTCCTTATACAAAAAGACATTTCGTTTTCTAGTTGCATTTTTCATAAATATGTTTAATGTGTAATGCCATATTTGTGCAACTATATTACATATTTATTATTTCTATTATTTTTAAGTGACGAAAATTGCAAATAAATAGGATTCGCCTGGGTGTGTTAATACTTATTTGACCTACTGCATAAACGAGTCATGGTTTACTTGAAAAATAATAACGGGCTGTTTA
Source organism: Euwallacea similis (assembly GCF_039881205.1). Lineage (NCBI taxonomy): Eukaryota > Metazoa > Arthropoda > Insecta > Coleoptera > Curculionidae > Euwallacea > Euwallacea similis. The sequence continues at coordinate 6,570,116 of NC_089613.1, forward strand.
CTAACAATCCAGTGGCTGCACCAAATATAGATTTTTTCGTTTTAGAAATCAGACATCTTCGCCAATGGACCTTGTTCTAGAATATAAAGAAAACATAGGCATACTTGAAAACTAACTGCGAATCGTTCACTAATATTCCAGTGGCGGCATTGGATTACTTTCTCGGTTCTAAAAAAATTACTAAACACATTTAATTCTCGGAAAGTAAATGTTACTGAAATCTTGAAAATCAGGGGCGTTTCTAAAGGGGCTGAAAAATGTAAACCACTATTTCTTCTGGATTTTAATACATATTTTCAAAAACTTACTTAATCTTTGAAATGTCACTAAACTTCGCGGTTTTAAGGAAAAAACTGATGATGCTACTAAAATTCCCACATATACACGTTAACGAAATGTAACAAATCAGGAGCGTCCCTAAAGTTTAGCCATTTCTTGTTCTCTTGATGCGACACTGACAGACCCCATTTAGAGGCTCGAAATGACTATTCAATCTAAGATGCCATAAATAAAAAATTTAGTATAAAATAATATGTCATGGCACTCCCCAAAGGGGGGGCCGGAAAATTGAATAAAATCCACTAACATTATATTCCAGGGGGAAGTTTTTATATTTCAATAAATTTTTCCATGAGCAACAAGAGAAAATCGAGGTTTTCATCGCTAAATGTAACGAAAACTTTACTTCAACTCGACAAACTCCTTCTCTAATGCTTAATCCATAGGTAACTTAAATTGAGACAAATAGCGCTCTTTAATTTAATGGAAAAACAGATTTGCAACGACATCTTATTCCTTATTTAACTCCACCAACATCACAGTAATTAATTCAAATTAAAATTCTCCATTTCAGCAATGAAACAACGCCATGACCTCGAAACTCATGGATAGCAATCCATCACCATCCAACAATACCACTCATCTCTTCCCAGAAACTTTCGGTGTCCAACAGGCCGCTCTAGTGATCCTCCTCAGCATCGTCATTGTGATAGTGGTGATCGGGAACACTCTTGTGATCGCCGCCGTGATCACTACCAGACGGTTGAGAACCGTAACTAATTGTTTCGTCATGTCTTTGGCCGTTGCCGATTGGTTGGTTGGCATTTTTGTGATGCCGCCAGCAGTGGCGTATCTCATCGTTGGTAAGTATCATATAACATAAATCGCAGGTGGAGTTTTATCCAGAAGAAGGTTCCGTTTTATTTGATTGATGGTGATAAAAGCGCAGCAGAAAAACGAACGTCAAGTGGATCAGAGATAAGACGTTATAAGGCTCTGATGTGAGAGATGTAAGCTATTTCCTTTTTATGGAAGGATATCTCCGCTTTCTGGGGATTAGGGAGAGAGTGGGGATGTCGCTTCCCTTAAATCCAATCAGCCTTTTTACCCTTGCGAGACACGCGAAAATACTCTTGTGTTTCACCTTGCCACGTACAAGCTCCATTATTCCAAAGGGCACAACAAAGACGGCATTAAAAATGCATTAGCGTTTTTTTTATCTGCGAAGTTACTCCTTAATAAACGAGCCCATTCTACAAGGTGACAAAAAAAGTAGAATATTTCATGATATCTGAGCTTTTCTGGATGTTCTGATACACTGAAGAGTTGACGAATTGCATAATTAATTATATTAGGTTCTTGGGAATTGGGATGGATCCTTTGCGACATATGGGTGTCCCTCGATATTCTTCTCTGCACAGCCTCCATCCTCAGCCTATGTGCCATCAGCGTCGATCGCTATTTAGCTGTAACTCAGCCTCTGAGCTACTCCAAGAAGAGAAGATCCAAGAGATTAGCTTTTGGGATGATCCTTATAGTTTGGGTCAGTTCGGCCCTGATAACTGCCCCACCCATGTTCGGATGGTAAGAGCTTCAACTTACCCAGTTCTTCACTTATTTTCTCAATTTCATCAAATGTTTTCCTGTTGGTAAAGTTTACTGGGCCTTCAGGTACTTAAAATGAATTTTTTGCAGGTACGAGTCTGGAAGGCATAATCAGAAAACTTGCAGATACAATAAAAATACCGGTTACGTCATCTATTCGGCCATGGGCTCGTTTTTCATCCCCATGGTGGTAATGCTATACGTTTACGTCCGGATATCATGCGTTATAGCTCAGAGGCATGACCAGTTGAGCCACATCAATACATCTTTCACCAAAGTATGTATAGGCACTATGTGGTCATAACAACAATTTATTAAATTAATCCAGAAAAGCAAACACAATGGGCTAACCATTGAGGAATCGGATCTAGAAAGAATCTCAGGGGAAACTGAAGAGGGCTGCCAAAGGTAATTTTGGTTGGAAAAGAGAGATTGTAGAGTTGCTAAAAGGATATTTAGTGTCCGGTCCTCCAGTCTGAGAAACAGCTACCAGAACAGCGTTCTTCCAGAGACCCCCAGGCCTTCTACTACTAGATTGTTAAAGGCTAACACCTCTTATTCCTTCCAGGAGCATCGGCCATTAACTCCAGTAAAGAGTCTCAATAATTTTAGGTAAGAATCAAATTTATTTGGGCCAGTACATATCTTAAAGATTAGTTTTCTTGTAGCCCAGATTTCAGCAAAAAAAGTAAATTTTTATTTTAAAAAATGTTTATTTTAAAAATTTAAAGATGTGATGAAGGTCAAAATTCAAGGTTACTTGGTCTCTGACATTTAAGTTAAATTTTTCGATTGAATTAAAAATCAGTGTTTCAACCTCTCAAATATTACGACACGAATTTTTCCTTCACCATTATGTCAAGAAATCCGCTGCATTGTCGGATTTATTATCTACAATGTGATCTATTTGTTTTGAGGTCAGTCCGTAAACAGTTTATTAATTCTACAATTTAGCCCGAATTGTTTTTTAATTATAGAACTTGATAAACTGCACATTTTCAGCAAAAATGGCCTGGTTGATATCCAAGGCCTACTATGACAATTCCTAGAAGCAAAATTTTAATAAATCATATTAACGATTTTTTAAGAAAAAATCTATGAACGCCAATGGATTAAGTACCCTTCAGAACAAGCTTGTAGAAAATTTTATTGAAAAATTTTAAGTAATAACGATTTCGTAGATGAATTAAAAATGCACACGAGGTACTTGTTTATTTTCAAAACTTCATAGCTGAATATGGAAAACAATTGATGTGTTTATATTAACTGTCAAACGAATAAAGTATAAATCGATATTAGAACTTATTTGTACTTAACACAAGTTAAATTATTAATCGTTACAATTATAGAAAATTTAAGTGTAAGAAAAAAAACAAAAATTGTTCATCCTGTTGGCGACAACGTGCGCTCGGCAGCAGAAGCTACGGAAGAATTCAACATCAAACATCCTGATGATAGACGAATGATAGTCGAAGTACTGTGCAGCGCATAAATAATATATTTGATGAAACTAGATCGGTTTTCAAAAATTTGCTTGAAACGAGGCAAAATGGGCGTCGTGGACTTTTTCAAAATAATAACCTTTTAACGACAATCCCCAACATAGTATTAGAACGGCTAGTTTAGATCTTAATATACCCAGAGAAAGTATAAAAAGATGCCTGAGACAAAACAAAATAGAAGCTTTTAAGCCGAAATTTTTCCATACGTTGGAACCAAGAGATGAAGAAAAAAGATGAGAATTTTGCTATTGACTGCAAGGAGAGTATCTAAACAATAGTAACTTTTTAAACGAAATTTTATTCACCGACGAAGCCACCTTTACCTCAAATAGGGTGGTGTCGAATCAAAATTGTCATCACTGGTCAGTTCAAAATCCAGAATTCATCATAAATGCAAGGAGACAATATTCTCAAAATATTAACGTTTGGTGTGGAATATTATGCGATAGAATAATTGGTCCCTTTTTCTTTGACGGTAATTAGAATGCGGTTGGATTTTTTAATTTCCTTAAAAATTAATTTAGGAATGCATTAGATGATTTACCATTATACCGCCTTAAGTTTAAATTACAGTTAGATGCTAGTCCTATTCATAATGCTTGTTTGATAAGAATCTGGCTAAATGAAAATTTCGAAAACTGTTAGAGAGGGCGAAACAGTCCTTTCTGTGAGTGACCAATGAGATCTCCAGACTTAACCTCGTTAGATTTTTTCTTTGGGGTTTACTTAAAGAAAAAGTGTATAAGCCAAGACCCCAAAATTTACAAGAACGACAAGCTAAAATAATCTGCACTCGTGTGGAAATTACAACACAGCAAATACGAAATATAATTTTAAATATACGCAAAAGGAATAACAAGTGCATTGTAGAAAATGGTGGCTTAGTAGAAATAACAAAAATTTAGTTGTTTCTTGTGATGAAATTTTCATTTTTTTTTGTTTTATTTGTTCTGTGTAAGCACAAGATCATAACTAAGTTGTTATAAACTATGAATTTTTGAAAATAAACAAGTACCTCGTGTGCCTTTTTAATTCTTCTACGAAATCGTTATTACTTAAAATGTTTCAATAAAATTTTGTACAGGCCTGTTTTGAAAAGTGCTCAATACAGTGACGTCCACAGATTTTTTCTTAAAAAATCACTCATATGATTTATTAAAATTTTGTTTCTAGAAACTGTCATAGTAGGCCTTGGATATCAACCAGATCATTTTTGCTGAAAATGTACAATTTATCAAGCTCTATAATTTAAAAAAATCCAAGTAAAATCACACAATTAATAAACTTTTTACAAACTGACCTCAAAACAAATGGGTCACATTGTATGTGTACTTTTACGAATATTACAAATTTAAAGAAAAAAAATATATTCCACCATATTGTCATGAATTCCACTGGGTTTAAAAATATACAGGGTCCTGCAATAGTGCGTCAGGCTTCCTTAGCCTCTACAAGAATAAAGTTAACAATTTTTTTCTTTTGCAGAATTACACAACACATAACGGCGTATTTCCAGAAATGATTTTCTAATGTACAGAGTGACCCCAAAAAGTGTGACGACATACAACTTCGTTATTTTAAATGGAACCCTCCAATTTTTTTGCCATTTTCGGATTTCTCGTTAAATTTTAAAGTCAGTTTATGTGAGGTATACCATCTTTAAAATTTACCGTTTCCGAGTTATTTGTAAAAATTTGAAAAATTTGACAACTGCAAGGTTTCACAGAAATCGGTATTGTGCGCTAACCGCTGTGAATGTCGGAATCAATTTTCTGGAGCTTAAAGAGGACCTATTAAGGTAAGTTTTGACGTATTTTGATTTTTTAAAAATCCTCTACAACCACTGAAATAGGTCTCCGAAGTTGCATGACTTCTAACCTCAATAACTTGCTTATTTCAAATAGAATGCCTCAGTTTTCTCGATGGCATTGTGTTCAGAATTCAAAAATCTACAACTTTTGTTAACATTGCCCTATGTTTAAAACCAGCCACTTCGGAGTTCTCGAAAATTGCCACGTTTTTTGACCTCTAAGTGTTTTGATAGTCATAACTCCTAAGATCTCTAATTTTTCTCTTCAACTTTTTAAATAAAAAAATAATTACTATTACTAATGACTACTACTGCTAACTAATTTTACATTCACATTAAATTAAAGTACATAACTTCACAATTATTAGCTTAACAATTTCATCTTAAAAGATATTCAAAATGTTTTCCACCTTGTTCAAGACATTTGTTGATTCTAACATGAAAGGATCTATCCACGTTTTAGAGCACTGCAGGTGTAATTGTGACAAAGGCGTGAATAAACAATAAAAAAAAACAACCATAAACTGCAAATTGTGATAAGCATACTTCATCAGCTAGAGAAGATCTTAGGAGTTATGACTATCAAAACACTTAGAGGTCAAAAAACGTGGCAATTTTCGAGAACTCCGAAATGGCTGGTTTTAAACATAGGGCAATGTTAACAAAAGTTGTAGATTTTTGAATTCTGAACACAATGCCATCGAGAAAACTGAGGCATTCTATTTGAAATAAGCAAGTTATTGAGGTTAGAAGTCATGCAACTTCGGAGACCTATTTCAGTGGTTGTAGAGGATTTTTAAAAAATCAAAATACGTCAAAACTTACCTTAATAGGTCCTCTTTAAGCTCCAGAAAATTGATTCCGACATTCACAGCGGTTAGCGCACAATACCGATTTCTGTGAAACCTTGCAGTTGTCAAATTTTTCAAATTTTTACAAATAACTCGGAAACGGTAAATTTTAAAGATGGTATACCTCACATAAACTGACTTTAAAATTTAACGAGAAATCCGAAAATGGCAAAAAAATTGGAGGGTTCCATTTAAAATAACGAAGTTGTATGTCGTCACACTTTTTGGGGTCACTCTGTACATTAGAAAATCATTTCTGGAAATACGCCGTTATGTGTTGTGTAATTCTGCAAAAGAAAAAAATTGTTAACTTTATTCTTGTAGAGGCTAAGGAAGCCTGACGCACTATTGCAGGACCCTGTATACAGTACATCTCGCGTTACTAGTGATATGAAGTGTATGTTTTTACACATTCACCGCTATGGCCAGGCTGAAATCTGCAATATTGTCAACTTGCTTTTAAAATGTCCATTTTATTATATTTTTATTCGCTAGTCTAATAATTGGCAGTAGATAAAATTATTTTAAAATTTCAATAATGAGTGAAGAAAATATAATTCTATAAATTTAAAAAAACATCGCAAATACGATATCGACAATCATATGTATTAATTTTTTTAAAATAAAGTAATACAGAAGTTACAAAAACATTACAGAACTCGTCCTGACCATACCAATAAACATGCAGTACGACAACTGAGCCCCACTATGTTTACTTCATTCTTTGTATCCTATAAATATAGATGCGCAGAAACATATAATCCTTTATATTACTTACCTATAATATAATATTATATATGTGTAATACTTATATTAAACTTTCCCCCACGGTTATGTACAGGGTATTTCAGAATTATACGGCACTATTTGAGTTATGTATTCTCTGGTGCAAAATAAGGAAAAAAGTTGCATAAGCATGTGTCCGATCTCGATCGGTAACAGTTATAGGATGTTAAAAGAAATTGGGTTTTTATTTTATTGTGCTTCATATACTGCAGATAGAGTTTTCAAATTTTATATGCGTATTAGGTAATAAGAGCTGCTTAATACAAGTGTAGGTTGCCTGTAATTACTATACAAGATAGTATATTTTCTGAGATCTTGGTACATAAAATCCTTTAGAAAAATTTGGCTGTACGCCACTGGTGCATGTTAATATTTTTCTTAAGATCTTCAATCTATTACCTAAATTTGATGTCTCTTGATTTTTGGTTGAGTTTCGTTTAATTTCCTCATAAGTTTATTTATTTATAAATAAATTAATTCAATCAAATGTACAGATCCCAAGATGCTTCAGAATTGCATGGCACTATTTGAAATACTATGTATTTTCTAGTACAAAATAAAGAAGAAAATTTATAAAACCATGTCTTAAATCAATTTATTATCGAGATAATGGGGCATAAATACTGTACTGTTTAATAAATATTTTTATATATAAATTATATAATAGATTGAAGATTTTAAGAAAAATATTAGCACACACCAGTGACGTACGGCCAAATTTTTCTAAAGGATTTTATGTACCAAGACCCTGTATAATAGTTAGAGGCAATTTACACTCGTATTAAACAACACCTATTACCTAATACGCATATAAAATTTGAAAGATCTAACTGCAGTAAATGAAGTACAGTAAAATAAAAACCCAATTTTTTCTTAACTTTTAACATCCTGTAACTCCGCTACCGATCGAGATCGGATACATGCTTATATGAATTTTTTTCCTTATTTTGTACCAGAGAATATGTAGCTCAAATAGTACCGTACAATTCTGAAACACCCTGTATAATCAAAAATCGTATTTGGCTTTCTCATAAAATGGATGACGACAATGTTCAACTGTCAATTGTTATTTCATGGCTTTTAGCATTGAGTTGGCTATGTAAACTTACCGTTAGTTAGAGCTGTCACTGTCACTGTCAAAGCAAATTTGGATTTAAATCTGGAGAAATGTAAACAGTTCTTTACGTTTGTTTAATTCCTTTAAAAAATCCGAATTAAATTAATCTTTAAATCTTAAACTTCCTGAACAAGTCAAAAAATGAACGTCAACACTCCAAGGAGGAAACGACACAAACCCAACGGTCAGTACAACAATTAGAGGTCAAGTAGGAGCACAACAAAACAACACTCAATAGGCTCAATGTCTTTTTAAGCCCTAATTTTGAGGGCCAGAAGCCTCTTTCCATTGAAATTTAACCCGGTTGGCATTATCTTTATTTACAACTCTCGTAAATTTTAGTTTTAGTGACGGAGGATTCCTTTTACGAAGTAAATGCAGAGATTTGTAAGGTTATTCAGTTAAAAAAATATTTAGGGGATTTAATTGACCAGACATTCGATTCATCTATTGTGTCTTCTTACTTAAGTAATGTACACATAGAACCTCAGAAGCAACACTTGCCCACAGTACCAGAAGTCAATGAGAAACTACCAAAAGAAGTAAATTATCTAGCAAAGAAATATGTAAGGAAAAAATCTATTTGCTGTTTAGGATCATTGATTGTAATGGAATTTTAGGGTATTGTTGCTAGCGAATCTAAGCGGCAATTGCAATTGCTTACTGTCTTGGAAAAAATGGAGCAGTGTCCCATTTCGAGTGCTATAGATCAGATATAGTGTGTGGATTTTTGTGGTTTTAATAAATAATGTTGACTTGTACATATAGTTTATTTTATTACATACAAGATGTTCCATATAATAACAACATTGCAGTATTTCCACTAAGTGTGGGTTAACTTGAGTAAGGGTAGATCCCCAGGCAATCAATTTTTCTCTGGCCAATAAATTTAGACTTTACATTGGCGATCAGACATTTTTATTCTACTATATATTGGGAATATCTTTTCTTAACAATTGTACTTCCATACATCAATATCTCTGAATTTCCTAAACATATCCAATTCCAGGAGCCAGAAGCATCAGATTAAATATTAAACAATTTATTTGATCTCCACCCCTTTAACAAAGTCCAGGGGCATTTCGCCAAGAACTAAGTAATTATTACAATACTACAAACAATTTCAGATCTTCATTGCCAGCTAAGCCTACGCTAGAAGGGCATCAGCCTCATGTGGACTTCATCATGCTAAAATATGAGCCTGCCAGCAGAGTTTCTTCTTTCAGACGAGAATCTAAAACTGCACAGACCCTCAGTATAGTCATGGGTAAAGTACTATGCTTCATCCCTCGAGGAGGACTATATATTCTTCGTTCCAGGCGGCTTTATTCTCTGCTGGCTGCCCTTCTTCATTTGCTATTTACTAACGCCTTTCATCCAGCAAAACGACGTCAACAAGCTAATTATGCAGTACTTGACGTGGTTGGGTTGGATTAATTCTGCTATCAACCCCTTTATTTACGCCTTCTACAGTCCAGATTTCAGGATAGCATTTTGGCGATTAACGATTAATCATTTTAAGAAAGGGGTGCAGGACCGCACTGAGAAGTTCATGGAAGCACAACAAAAACGTCCGGAAATGGGATAGTGGGGTTAGATGTGGTTTAGACACGATTTTCACGGTTTCAAAGGAAGTGTGTTGCTTTCGCCATCGCGTGTGCACGAATGAAGAAGTCGTTCTTTGTGAGAGTGATGGACGAATAATTCCCAGTTTATCTGTATATGTTTCTCAAACAAATTGTTATTGAACTGTGTAAACATGAATAAATAAGACTTCATGCTTTTTGGCTTTGTCTGTAGGAAAAGCTGTTCTGTTGGAATGGGAGGCTAAAATCCTCTTATTGCTTGTATCAAATCTTATAGCCTTTATTGTATTGCGAATTTCGTGCAAAAAATCTTTGATTTTGTGATAATAAAGACATTGTTGATAAAAACTCTATAAACGACCTTTTTCTTGTATTATGCGACAGCTATTTCTGGCTATTTAGATGGAAATCTCGTTTATTTACCATATACTTAGGTAAACGTATATTAAATTAGTATGCATACGGTAATTAACAAATGGGAACATGGGGTAAGTGGACACTTGCACGAATGGTCGAGGCATTGTCGATATGTCTTTAGTGATTCGAATTTAGTTGATATACAAGATGGTCCATAATTAATGGTTTTTGCATAAAACTGAGTTTCTGGGAGGTTTGTCGTATGACGAATTCGTTTATTTTGGAAATTTTAATGAAAGATTAAAAGGGCGCTGCTGAGGACGGTATGTCTCCTGGATTTAAAAGGTCATAATTTTTTTTATGCCATGTTGTATAGACGTTTGAGCAACAACAATTTTTATTCAGAAAGACTAAGAGAATGCGTAAAGAGAATCATTTATACATGTAGGAACTTCTCAGAAATTTAAAAGAAAATTATTTTCATTCGCCATATTAGCAAGACACCGAAACGGTAGAATAACAATTATTCATCATTGTCGCTGAACTGCCGGTACCATTTGAGGAAAATGTTGTAGAAACTAAAGATTTTTGCGAAACAAACAGCATGATATCGCATAGGAAAAATTGCATTATTAATTGCTTCATATACCTAGTAATAATTACTAATAATATACAGAGGGTTCCATTTGAAAAAACACACTATAGACGCTTTTACTGTCTACCCGTAAGACCATTAATTTTGAGCCACACTATACAAGACAGAACATTCTTATTTACATGCGGCAAATTGATGGACCTTTCACAAATAATATTCCAAATTTTGTTCCCCTGTGAATTCATATCACGTTATAGCAGAGGTTTTGTTAAAGGCCTCACTTTGAACAAAAAATAAGAAAATTAAATAATATTTCGAAAACTGCTAGAGATACATAGGTATAGGAAGTTAAATGCAGAAACTATTGGAACGAAATATAGAACCCAAAAATTACAAAATATGCAGGGTATTCCTTTTAAAATATCTGAGATACTAGTACTTTCTGATAGAACTGGCAACGCTGTATTACTGAAAATATTTTAAATCGATAGAGCAAGTTCATTTATCTACTTATGCAAATTTTCAGAAAAATCGTGATATCCGCCTTCCGGAAACGTCTAACCTACCATCGACCATGAATCACTCAGTATGTGGCAAGGTAGTGTGCGTTTAATTGCTCATAGACTTTAGAACATGTGTACAGAATTTTCAAATATCGTTAATTATGACTCTTTTATTATTTCTCTTTCGAGTTATATTTTTCCAAAAAGGTAGATTTAAAAAAATATCTTTATATATCGAAGAGAAGCGATGATATATTTAAATTGTAAACGGGAGGGAGTTAAATCCTTTAAAAGAGTTTGAATATCTTTCTAGCAAGTCCACTAACGGTCATTTACTTACCAGATATTGAAACTGAAATAAAAGAGATAACAATTATTAGAGTTGAAAATCGAAGATCACTGAGCCGCGCTGAAAATTATGATCGAGATGAATGAAGGAAAAATGAGGTGACTTTGGAGCAACAAGATGATAAACAAGTAAAAAATGATGATCGATTACAATTTCCGAATTGAATGTGAATAGTACAGTGGCTCGAATGCCGGATAGTGGCGCAGATAACAAATTAAGTTTTATGATGTTATAAAACGCGTTCAATTCTTTGCGTAAAGAAAATGATATTAAAATACTTTTAGTAGATTAACCCTTAACTGGTATCGTAATTTTCCATTACGTAACTGGTATTCTGGGGTCGAATGTGACCCCACTTTGTGACAGGTTTAAATTAGACTTCATAAAAAATAAAATCTTAAATTAATAAAACTAGACAATATATCGATATATGTGTTCAACAAAAGTATGGAAAAAGTATTTATAAAAAAATGGAAATATATATAAAATACAAATATAACAAACAAGCAACAAAAAATGCCATTCTTAATTAAATGGTGCTCACAACAAACTATGAAATTTCAATCAGAACTTTTCTTTATTTTTATTTCGTATAATCATCGTTGGAATCCCTGAAATAAAAAATATTGCAATTATATGGCACATAAAATAAATAACTATGTCGTTGTATATCGTACATTTTTGTTGTGTCGCATGAGATGCAGATAATTTTTTGAATGGAATGTTGTTTGCAAACAGCCTTGTTACATTTGAAGCATTTTGCAGCATACTTTGTGTCTTTGGAGCGTAGACAAAAAGCACATCTCATTCGTTTGGCTGGATTTGGAGCTACATTCTCTTGGACAGGAATAGTAATGTCCAACACTTTCGCAATGGTTGCTTTTAGTTCCCAGGCAAGTTATGTAATCCGAGACGTTCATGTAGGTGTTGGTTTATTAGATGTTCTCCTAATTCAATGTTGAATATTCTTCGAGTTTTTTTATCATCTTGATGGGCTGCTTTATGAAGAACATAAGAATTAACTCGAGAAATATTTAGCAAAGCGTAGAATATGGTTAGAGGCCATCTACGACTTCTCCTGTTGGCGGAATAACTTGCACATTCTTGATCCAAACTATCAACACCGGTTTTTGTAGAATTATAAAATTCAATAATTTCGGGTTTTCCTGTTGTTTCGTTTACAGTATTGGTATGGTGCATAGAAGAGAGCATGATTACATTTCTATTCTTTTTTGGCACAACAAACGATACCAATGTTTGATCAGCAGTGAACCCAAATACTGACGAATTTACTACTCGTTTCTTGCTGGTCGTCTTTGCTGGTTGAAATTCTAATGGTATTTCCCTTTTGTTTTTCCTCATGGTTTCCACATATGTTAGACGTCGAGCTTTTAGTTCATCAACCAATTGAATTGAAATAAACCAATTGTCGCCAGTAACATTACGATTGGCGTTATTTATAGGTGCAACAAGTTGTAAAACATCTAGAACGGGAATAGATAGTTTCTTTGAGTTTCTTCTTTGAGTATTCTTGCCTGTATACAGGGTGATTCACATAACTGTTTCATTAGAAACTTTTGTACTTGTACCTAATCTAAATTTTTCATATTTGGGAGTTAAACTAATATAGATAGACTCTACTTTTTTAAAATATTTTGAAGGCCATATCACTTCCGGTTATATCGGAAGTCAAGGTCAACTTCCTTATTTCAAATGGAACACCCAGTATATTTTTGCATTTTTGGAATCTAGGGATTAAGCTGATTAAATTCTTATTAGGTACTCCTATACCTAAACCTAACCGTTTCAAAGATATTTTGGTTTAAAAAAAAAATCTGTCTAAAACACCATTTCTATAAAATTTAAAATTATCAGCTAGTATTGAAGCTGGCTTTACGAAAATTTGCTGACATGTTAACTAGATAACCCCTTCCATTCGATGCCCACAATGATGCTACATCTTCTCTTCCAGATTTGTAGACTCCAGTTAGAATTAATAATCCAATTAACGCCTTGAGTTCAGACATGCTCAAATTATTCAGAAAACTAGCATGCTCAGTATATCTTACATTAAGGTCTGTAATTTTTACGTTTCTGTGCTCTAGTATTATTTCTAACATATTATCAGTAAATAAAAATCGCCAGGCGTCAAAAGCGGTTGATATCTCTGATGATTTTGCTGGTCCGATTAGACCGGGAAGATGCATAATAATATTATGCCTTGCCGTTCGCCTTCGACGTTGCGGTTCTTGTTTTGCCCATTTATAGAGATTTTCCATAAAAGTATTTAGCGCAAGCCGAATTACCGTGGGATCCATCGGAGAAGAAATCGACTTGACCCCGGTTTTCTGGTGAGTTTTCCAGATAAGGAGCTTCTTCATCAGAAACTTTTTGCTCCGATTCTGAGTCACGAATACTATGATCACTTTGTCCGTCGGAAATATCATTGTCACTTTCTAGAGGGCCTTCTACGTCGGAGAATTCATCAGGGTCACTATCATTAATTAAAATATTCTCCGACAAAATATCAGACAAAATTTTATGTGACATAGTTTTCTGCAAAAAAAAACGTAATTGGTATGGTGGGGTCTCTGGTGACCCCAATGTCGTATATTTCGAAAATCAAGGGCACAATGCGTTCTCCCACTGGACACCGACTAAATGACTATAAATTATGCAGCTACACAAACGGTGTTGCTAATAATTACGATTTTTCACAATAAATTGGAAACCTGGCGTCCACTACGACCCCACGATACCAGTTAAGGGTTAAGGTGACTCTACCCTCATGATGGGCTGTATTACCTTTTCAAACGCACACATTAAGACATTAATCCATGTTCATCATCGTCTGAGCTTAGTCTGTTGTGACATCAGGAGCATTTGATTAGTTAAAAGCATCAAAAACCATTTATTTTTCGGGTTTTTGTGAAAAGTGTCGTTATATGACCATGATCTGTGATAACGTTTACTTTCAACCGATCCGAACTAACCTCGTATTCTTGACAGATACACCAGAAATTCTGGAATGCACTTTCTTATGAAGTGCTTCAAAGATGAGTTATTTGTCACTTTTTTGTTCATCCCTGTTAGTTTCACTTTTTCGTTCATTTCCACCTTAATATTAGTCTCAATGTCGACTGATCCACACAAACTAATATTAAACGTCCTCAATCCATTAGAAGGAGACACAGATCCTCATAATATAAGAAATTTGAGTAATTTCTTTAAAAAATCGAGGTTTTATGTATTTCCTCTAATTGTAAGTGTTGTATTTTTTGGCAATTTTGCCGAAGGTGGCTCTGAAATGCCATGATGGTCGAAAACAATTCATTATTTGTTTACGTTTTATCGAGTTCGTCGGGCCAGTCTTAAAATGATGTTTGAGCTGCATTTCCAGAATTGAGTGTGAAATAACAGTGACTCGCCAGGCCATGGCGCACGTAAGAAATTAAGTTAAATGACGATACTGTATTACTAGTAGGTATACTGTGATACCAGGAACACTTGATTGGCGAAGAGCGTTCAATTCAAGTGCCTGATCAGCTCCCCCGTTTTCTTTTTTGGTCCTCTAATTGCCCCAAATTTGTATAATATATTTTTATTATTATATTTAAATTACACAGCATCGCCTGACTCCGCTCTGGAATCTAAATTTCTAGAGAGATGTGAGACAATCTAGAAAATTTATAGTTGCACTTTTTGAATTTCTTGAGCATTTTGAATGGAAGGATTCTAGAAGAATAATGGTACCCTCATTTTCTTTCAACTAAAATTTAAAATCAAAGATCTTTCTGGTAATTTGGGCTAACTTAAATCCAACCACACGATGTCCGATTTCACTGATTTTTCAGACAACATGTCCCGAAGAGTCAAAATCATGAGTTCCTATCAATTGGTAGATGAAGTGAACTCCCAAGATAACTCCATGCACGACTTCAGAGACTAATCCGTTATCAGAGGAAGTCGCTTAATGCGCGAGATAATGCCACGATAGGTAACAGCGTCTATGCCATCTAACGGCAATAATGCTAATTCAGCAAGGCGGACGCACCTCAATTTGTAAGCTGTACTGAATGACGATCTTGCAAAGTATGTTCGTCTCTTTTTGCACACTAAAAGTAAAGAAGGATACACATGACCTGAATTGTTCTTTCACATTGCTCTTATAACATTAATGAGGTTAAATTAAAATTATTAGATAGATTTAAAATATTTATGTTATAATTTTACAATTTTTCCAAAGATTTCTTGTTCAAATATGTTACAAAAATCAAAAGTGCGTACAGTACTTCGCACAGTAAATAGCGTCTTCCAGAATCCTTTGCCCCTAACCGCTATAAATCGCGAAATAGGTCTCCCCATACGACTGCAAGTCCGTTTTAAAAGGGGCTCCAAAGACACTGTCTCTTCCCTATTTACTCCCATTCAAGTGAAACCCAATCCCGATGATATTAACGTGGGAGCGGAGCTCACTGGCAACCTTAACAAAGCAGATTTGTTGAAGATTTTAAACAAATTTTTTCAGAATCCTTCCATCAAACACTTGTTAGTAGAAAATGGATTGGACAGTAAGTTTTTCGTCTTTATATTGATTTAATATGGTCACTAGTAGTGTCGTTTCATTGTAGATTACCTTCAACATCAAGCATATGTTAGTTTTCGGAGATATTGCTTAGAGGCATCAGCTCTACCAGTTGATTTACATGTGGTAGTAAGCGATATCCTACAGGGTGCACGGAATTATACTGATATTTTCCCTTATTTCTTGCGACATGCTAAACAAATGTTTCCACATTTGGAATGTATGGACGACCTGAAAAAGATCTCAGATCTGCGGTAACTAACACTTGAGTTATTAGTCCTGCTAATTTAAGCAGGAGCATAGTTTTCCACATTTTCTTTTTGTAAAACTGTTCTATTAAACATCCCTTTATTAATTATCATGTATAGGTCTCCTGCTCATTGGTACCCTGAAGCCAGAGCTATGAATAGGAAAATTATCTTTCATGCAGGTCCCACCAACTCAGGCAAGACTTACCATGCCCTTGAACGTTTTATTACAGCGAAATCGGGCGTTTATTGCGGACCTTTGAAACTATTAGCCTCAGAAGTTTTTAGCAAATGCAATGACAGGGTGTGTGAGTATTGAAGACAATATGATTTGTATCAATATCTGGAGTTTTTAGGGAACTCCATGTGACTTAGTCACAGGGGAAGAGAGGAGATTTGCAGATCCATCTAAAAATGCTTCAGCCCATGTTTCTTGTACAGTTGAAATGACTTCAGTGAACACTCCTTGTAAGTGAATTTCAAATTGCCCCAATTTCCTATTTTTAGTACTTTTTGTTGGTATTAATATATCAGTACCTCAGAGCCAAACTATATTAACTCCACTTTTCTGCAAAAATGAGTATTTTAGATGTTAACACAATCTATATGTGGCTTATCAATTGAAAAAGAGTATTCTGGTCAATATAACACTGTTTTCGAATTAATGGATTTTAAACTGTATTAAATTCAAATGAGACACTGGGCCAAAGAATAAATTGGGACATAATATTTTTCGGAAAAATCATATAGGAAGAGTTAATGTAGTTTGCAGTTTTCTACATGATGACTACGATGAGACTTGTCGAAGAGAGTTTAGTTGTATGTGTATTGTTATTCCAAGGTTCTGTTTTTGTTTGTATAATAATTGGAAGTATGTGGATAAATTTTAATGATTTTATCTATAACTATTTATTTGTCAGAATGTTAAGTAGATCACAGGTTATGGTTTTAAAGGCTGTACAACTTACACAATGCGATAGCAATGAAATTAAAGCAAAGTCCGACAAAACCTGCAATACTAACCGAAATGCCGGTAAGTAAAAAAAAATGAATAGTAAATAAACAATTAATGGATTTATTATTTCTATTTTATTATACTATCACCTAATTTTTTATGCATATCTGGTCATAAAACAGTTTTGCTAGATCTTTTTTAAAATTGTCACAATTCTGTGTTGTCTAATATAGAGTTAACAATTATTTCAATTATGTAATTAATTATGCATGATTTATGACTTTCTTTTAGATTATGTAAATATCGACGTAAATAGTAGTAATGGAAATTTAACTTCAATTATTGAATCTAGTGGTTTAAATCCATCTCTAAACCCCCCTGTGTTTAGTAACAAGAACAATTTTCATAATGATCAGGCTCCTGATGGTGAATTAACGTACTCTAATGCGGAGGCAGGTAAGTTATATAAAAAAGCTCTATTTTAGTTTGTTTGTAAAAAGTTAATTTAATTATTTTTTTATTTCAGATAGGTCACCAATTCGTTTTGTTGATAATGATGGACTGGCATCTGAACATGTTTTTACAATTCTTAAAAACGTGATTATTGCAAGTTCACGAGATGTTACTAACTACAATGAAATACAATGGGATTCTGACGATTATGTGGGAGACCAAGATTACGTGCTTTCGAGTTCTAATTAGGAGAAAGAGGAAAGGGCCGAAATCCTAATCAACAACGAAAGTGAGATCGCAAATAAGTCGGTTAATAAGGGAAAAAGGCGCAAGTCAAAACCTGAGATGTAGGAAGCTACTGTTTATAAAAAGAAAGTTGCTAGTGGAATGAGACGATTGTCTAAAACAGGAAAAATAATTAAAGAAAAGCAGTTGGGGTTACCATGTGGTGAGAAATGTAGTTTGAAATGTACAGCAAAAATACTAGAAAACCACGGACAAACAATCCATTCTAAATTTTAACGCTCAGATTTTAATACAGACATGAAAAGACAATTTGTTGCATCAATGGTGGAATGTTTGCTGGTAGTTCGCGTACGAGAAACAACGGGTATTAGATCAGGGAAGAGGAAGTTTACAAGAAAATATTCCCTTGACGTTAATAGCATTAGAATCAATGTTTGCCAAAAATTTTTTTTGGCAACTTTAAGTATCTCGGAAACTTGTCACAACGGCTCTAAAGAAAAAACATCAAAATGGTATTATTGTTGCTGACTAGAGGAGGAAAAACGTTCCATTTAATAAAATCCCTGAATTTGTAAAACAACAAATCCGAGATCACATTAGCAAATTTCCTGTAATAGAGTCGCATTACTCTCGACAAAATCATCCAAAAAACTACTTAGGATCAGAACTAAATTTAACTAAAATGTATGAACTCTACAGATGTGAATGTATGGAAAATAATGTTCCTGAAGAAAATATTTCCAAATTTTGATTATATGCCGACATATTCAATAGCGAGTTCAATTTATCGTTTAAATTACCCTATAATGACACTAGTGATAGATTTATGTTGGCGAAAACCAGCCCTATGATGGAGAAAATAGATCTGAAGTAGAATGTCAAGATCATCTTGCCAAAACCTCAAAAAGATATACCTTAAAAAGACAGGACAAGGAACACGCTGCAAATAACGACGGAAAAAATAAAATGGTGACTGTTGACTTGCAGAAATGCCTTACAACCCCAGTGTTAATAAACCAACAGTGTTTTTATAAATTAAAGCTTTGGACGTATAATTATACAATATCAGATTCTACTGCTAATACTAAATACAACATGCATGATGTGGGATAAAGTAAAATCTGGACGTGGAACAAATGAAATGGCTTCGGGCATGCTAAGATGGGCCATGCTAAGACCTTAAATGAAAAAATGGAAAATGTGACGATATGGTCTGATAATTGTCCGTCACAGAATCAAAATATTATTATGGTTGTAGTGTATTTCTGGATTATGCATCAGTACAAGCAAATAAAAATAATTAACCATAAATTTTTGTTGCATGGTCATACTCACATGGAGGTGGATAGCGACCACTCCATAATTGAAAGAGCACGAAAAAATTCGCCATTTTTACAAATAATGACACCTTGGGATTACCAGCAGTTGGCAAGACTATGTTGTATGTCAAAGCCCTTTAATGTGGTAGGATTGAAAAGTAACGATTTTAAGGACTTTAAATAGTTTTTTTACAATAACTGCTTTCCATTCGTGTTAAGGAAGAAAGTGCAAGATAATTCCGATTTTCGTATATCCGAGGTGGTTCACTTCCAAGTGAGCAGTGATGGATTAAGATTACTTTATTATAAAACTAGTTTTGAGCGTGAGGAATTTAAGTGCTTTAATTTAAGAAAAAAGGGTAGGCGAGCAGTTTTTCCAAATGAGCTCTTTTGTATAATAGTGGCCATGAGATATCGATAAAGAAATACAATCACCTACAAAATTTGCTTCTATGGATCCCTCGTCAATTTCATAGTTTTTATCAGAATTTGTTACATTCAGACAAAGCAAGTTAAAGCAGACAAGCTCGTTTAAATTTTTTCATTTTGATCAATTATGTATAACTGTATTTACTATTTTTGTACAGTATTATCTCCTTTAATTTCGAATATGTTATATTCAGACGTAGTTGGCTAATTTTTTTGTTGAGCCAAACTGTATTAAATCCAGTTTTTTCTAAAAATAGTCAATCATAACAAAAGTTAACTACCCTAGTTTTTATAATCTACTCTAGTTAGCAAATTAACAAATTATTATCCATGAAAAAAATAGAGTTTATTTTTAACTTAGAAAAATTGCCTAGAAAAACATTAAAATTAATGTCCTGTAAAATTTCCATTTTGTGAGTTAATACAGTTTGTCTTTGAGGTACTGATATGTATAAGACAATTTGTTAGTTTATGATATTTATTAGAGTATCTTAAATATCTTTTAGTTTTATATTTCATATTGACTATTGACTCAATTTCAGGTTTGTCAGTAGTCATAATAACTGATACAGTTTTCAGACGACCCTGTGTCATTGATATCATTTAAAGAACTTTCTTTTGACCTTGAATATTAATTTTAATTTCTCTTCTGAAAAATCCATGAGTTAAAGTTTGTCCAGTAAGTTAATAAATCGCTATATACACTCTTAGACGAAGTGGCCATAATCGACGAAATTCAAATGATAAGAGATCCACAAAGAGGCTGGGCTTGGACTAGAGCACTTTTAGGGCTCATTGCAGAGGAGATTCACTTATGCGGCGAAGCGGGCGCTGTGGATTTATTAAGTCAACTTTGCTTAACTACTGGGGAGGATATAGAAGTGCGCAATTATAAAAGACTAACTGAATTAAAAGTGGAAGACAAGGCTTTAGGTAAATTTTACTTGGTATTTTATTGGCGCCTAGTGAACACAGCTACAATGTAATAAGTTACATATAAACAGATGTTTGCTGCTAAACCTACTTTGGCTTTAAAATCCATTTTTCCAATTTCTCAGTCTCATTCTCACGTTCTATTCGCATAAACTCTGGAAATAATATAACTAGGATGAGCAAAAGCCACTTTCATTCATCTGTATTCATTTCTTGACAGGTAGTTTGCAAAACGTGCAACCTGGCGACTGTATCGTGTGCTTCAGCAAAAATGACATATACTCTGTTTCACGTGCAATTGAAAGTGGGGGAAATGAGGTAGCTGTAATCTATGGTGGTCTTCCTCCAGGTAAGTTTGTTGAAATTTTTAAACTAAGCTTTTAATCTCTGGGTATTAGGCACTAAATTGGCGCAGGCAGCCAAATTCAACGACCCCGAAAATAGCTGCAAGATCTTGGTGGCCACTGACGCCATTGGCATGGGGCTAAATTTGTGAGATTGCTCCAATATTCATACTTAATTTTACCCAAAATAAATCCATAATAGGAGCATACGACGTATCATATTTTATTCTCTAATCAAACCTACAATGAACGATAAAGGTGAGAAGGAAATGGACACCATTTCAGTGTCTCAGGCCTTGCAAATTGCTGGTAGGGCTGGAAGGTATGGAACCCAGTGGGAGCAAGGCTTCGTAACTACCTTTAAACTTGAAGACTTGCCTACTTTACGGAATTTATTGTTGTGTCAACCTGAGCCTATAACCCAGGCAGGACTCCATCCCACTGCAGAGCAAATCGAACTATATGCTTATCACTTACCAAATTCCACTTTAAGTAATTTAATGGTACTTAGGAGCAAGTTTTATGCCTTCAAATAGAATTGAAAATTTGAGGAAATTTTAGGACATATTTGTGAATTTATCCACAGTAGACAACTCCTTATATTTCATGTGTAACATCGAGGATTTCAAGTTTCTTGCTGATATGATTCAACATGTGCCTCTTCCCTTAAGGGCCAGATACGTCTTCTGCTGTTCTCCGATTAATAAAAAGATGCCATTTGTGTGTACCATGTTTTTAAAGGTAAAGATTCTAGTTTTCATTTCCCTTTTTTTAAATTCCTTTTTCTCTAGTATACGAGGCAATTCAGCAAAAACGAACCGATAACCTTTGATTGGCTGTGCAGATCCATTGGGTGGCCCCTACAACCCCCTAAAACTATAATCGATTTAGTACATCTAGAGGCGGTTTTCGATGTTCTAGATCTATATTTGTGGCTGAGGTATGTCTTTCCTTGATAAAGAAACTGCTCCTCAAATTGACAATAAATTGTTCAGTTATCGATTTATCGATTTGTTCAATGAACCGGACTTAGTTCGAGACATGCAAAGAGAGCTGGATCAAATTATCCAGGAAGGCGTAGTGCAGCTCACTCGCTTGCTTAAAAACTCCGAAACGGGAATTAGTACTGGAACGTCTAAAGCTGATGATGAAGAATTTGATAGTCACACTAAGAAGCAGAGCTATTTGAGAAGTAAGAATAAAAATTTTGTTCAGATAAAGTTTTATTGAAAATTTCTTTTTTCTTTGTCCAGATATTCAGTCGGTTTCAGTAGGCAGAGGGCGGCTAACTGAAAGGCTCCTAGCGCAGGGTATTTTGACTCCATTAATGTTGAATGAATTAAAAAAGGAGTGGAATAAGAAGGAGGAAATTGGTAAGTGTGAGAGCGATAGTGAGCCTCCGAAAAAAAGCACCAGAAGGAAGCGAAAAACAACGAAATAAATTTTATTTTAGACTGTGTATGGTTTTAGTTTCTTTTGCCTTTAAATTGTTTCCGTTAGAGCTTAATTAAATTTGATCATGGTATGCCACATCCCTGCATTCAACACCTTATATTAATAGTAAATATTTTCTTTACGGCCAAAAAAATATTACATTTTCATTGTTTGAAAGTCAGGGGTGCTATACCCGCTTCAAATTAGCATTAAGTACATTTAATTTTTAAATATTCATCCTCTTCTTGAGAATTATAAGCGTACTAGCCAGATTTCCAAATTTTTCTATTTCCAAAAATATGGGTTTTATGAATTAATTAAGTCTGATCAATTTATTTGCGACGATGCTGCTTTTAGTTATTTGCTATTCCTGTATTAGAAAAGTTTTATATTTACAATTTATGACGTGTAGAAGAATGAAATTTTTGGGGATACATTCACCCCCATTCAAATCAAAACTGAACTATTCCAAAAATTTTCAAAAACGCATTGTTTAAGTCATTCTTTTAATCAACTGGTTAACTGAAAATTCTTATATAAATGCATTAAGTTAAATATTTCGTAAATGAGCTTAGGCTCCAATCCACCGTTTTTTACAGCAGGATAATGGACTTATAGTAGAGAAAGTTAATTACGGTCATTGGGGGTGTAAAATTTCTTTTTCACCATTTACTTTATACAGGACGGTCTCGCCATACCAGTCGCTGACAGTTTCTAATACTCATACTTCCACAATTTGTGGAGACATTTTAGAATTGTTCCAGCTAGTACACTAATTTTGCGGAAATATTATGTAGGCAATCTCTATAGAATATCAGCTTGTTTATGTTTACTCCGAAAACATGAATTCTTTCGAATTGATAAAATCTATATTTATGTTTCTGAAAGACTGTTCCCATCCCTCTAATAAGCAAATCAAAAAGTTAAAAAGGGCTGTACCACCCTGTATACCGAGCACCAGAGATACCTGTGGTACTTTTACGACGGGTACTTAACTTCTTGACTAGGTGATTACAAAATGTATAGCCATAACCGACGTTGAGATTTCGCAATCAAAGAAGTCGGAAGCCTAAAGGCGACTTCGAGGCGACAAATATCACAGGGTGGTACGTCTAGACACCCCTTATGGAGTGGTGCCGGTGATCTGCTTGTTTGGATATCGGAAATATGATGGGCGGGTTTTGACCGACTTTTGTTTTTACTATTAAGGGCTGTTTTAGAAAAATAAGGAAAAAATTTAAGCAATTCGAAAGTCAAGTTGTCGGTGACAAAGGGCCCTAGTTCTTCGAGGTGTTACGAATAATTTGCGGGTGACTTGTGGGCGCCGTATTGCCCAGACTTATAGACCTTTGCTTTATTTACATGTCCCGTTAAAGTCATTTTCAGTGATAAGCTAAATGCGTCACCTATGGGGCGTTCAAGACCAGTAGTGTTCAACGCTGGAAATATTCTTGTCAAAACGACCTTTTTAGATTGTTTAGAAGGACATAAATGTTGAGTAAGGCGCCAAAATTTATCAATGTAGACACACCAGTGAATGCTATTCGGGGCCATTAGCTAATTGCCAGATAACGAGAAGTGGTAAAACGGTCTAAAGTCGAATAAATATAACACAGAAGCTCCATTCAAGCAAAAGGGGATGTTAATTACTGAGCTTTTGCCGAATTTTCTATACACTGAACTGATAATGCAAAGCCCTGAAGACTTATATCTTCGCTAGTCGCAATTTTTTGGATAAAAATACATGATGACGACTTTTTCTCAAATTAAACATCAAAATATGTAATAGTGTGATAAATATTTTTTTATATAAAAATGTCTGATGATGACCCTTTTTCTAATTAAACGTCAAAATAGGCAATCGTGTGATAAATGATTGAATCAAAACCAAATCTGTGAGATGAACAGTGATTCATGATTCTATCTAGGCAGGGTGGTCTAACTGGTCAGGTATCCTCTGCCTAAAATCTGAGACACCCAGTAAGTAGATCAGCAGCTTTGCTTAGAGTGATTTCGCGCCCAGAAGTCAATGTTTACACGTTTCTGGTAGTAAAGCGGAGCCCCCACTCGAGATTGTTGTGATAATTAAGCTTTTTCCATAAATAATACTTCTTCTTATCCCCTATGTCAATCATCATAGCCGTATTCTGTGCTAAACTAAATGTGGGTCTCTATGAGCATGATAACATCCTGCAGGCACGGTTGTCCTCAAACTTTGGCATTGTTTTACAATTCACCAAATATTTACATATACGTGGTATCGGAAACGTAAACACTCTGTAGAAGCCATAGAAATTTCGCAGTTTAGTGTTAACGGGGTGAATATGGTGGAGTTCAAATAAATACAGATATTGCCAGTTAAAATCTTTTATTGTATAAATTGATAGCATAAACTGGCGTGCCATGTGGAAGTCGTGTGAATAATTTATTGCTGCTTTTTAACGCCTGTCTGGCATTGATGGACATCAGAGGCCACCCCCAAAGTCGTCGGCACCTTGTCAGATGGGTAAAACAAGCAATTTGGCCCCATGTCTGGGGTGGCGGTATCCGAAGACATGAGGCGATGTATTGGCCATATCGGCCATCAGTCTTTAGGCGCAGTTTAAGGATAAGACCTACAAGTCTTGTAGAGGTTATTAAAAAGGTCTTGCAGTATAGGAGCTCAGAAACTCAGATATCTCAGAAATTCCTCTTAAAATCATTTAAGAACTCGAAACTGATTTTGCAATGGCGAATATGGGAGTAGGTCTGTCACGACAACAAGGCCTATTATTTAGTACTTCCATCATTGGCATACCCATGGCAATATTTTAAGAGTTATCAGTAATTTTATAACATTACTTATTTTATTTATTTCACTATTCTTTTGGTTCCAGTTAATTCAGGTTATCTTAAATTTAATATATCATTTGATTTATTTGCTGTTGTTGGTTTTTGCTTGGAAATTGTGTTTCGGGCGGTTCTACTTTTATTAGATCAAATGCATATCTTTCAATATTTTTAAACCCAACAATTTCTAGAAATACATAATTTGCTTTATTTTTTTGATTGAGAAATGGATTAAAAAAATCTACTTTTTTCTCGTTTCTCAATCAAAATTGCTTCCAGTACACCTTTGCTTTTACTGTGCCCAATATACGATTTTTTTTAAATTTTAGATAACCTTTGCCTCACTTAGTGTAGATACATTGGTATATCACACTTTTTTTCATGTCCAGTATTCTCCAAATTAATGTATCCTCAATTTGATTTTTTGTTGCCACTGGTTCTTACTTTAAAATTGTGTTTTTTTAGGGATAAAAAAACGCCTTTTATGTCTGAAAAGTCAATGCATAATTTGTGTATATTTTTTTAGTTGGCCGCCTAGTCCTCCTGTTATGACATCAATTGATTTTTCCATTTGGCGGAACTATCAAAGGCGAAGTTTTCAAAACACGTTAAGTTGATATAAAAAAACGCAATGCAGGAGAGTTTTCACAATTGATTGAAGGGCTAAATCACTATCGACTGATTCCATACTGAAATCGTTGTTTGCTTACTTATACAACAAAAACTTAAACAAGCTAGTTCAGGTTCGTCATTTCTAGACTCAATTTATTTTAATCGAATAAACTCTATATGCCTAAAAATAAATAACACACATCTTAAACTATTTAAGCGAGTATACATAATCCTAATATTGCTGTACGTAGATAGATATTAGTATCCAAGTATTTGTGGCATCACGGTATATGTAGCTTATTTATATATGCACGTAT
Source organism: Euwallacea similis (assembly GCF_039881205.1). Lineage (NCBI taxonomy): Eukaryota > Metazoa > Arthropoda > Insecta > Coleoptera > Curculionidae > Euwallacea > Euwallacea similis. The sequence goes on from NC_089613.1 coordinate 6,596,160, forward strand.
GTATATATAGATATGTATATGTGGTCTGAGGAATATAAATAAAATTTTGTGAGGGGACATTTTCACTATACAGAGTGGTAACACGCTGTATAGTTATAATTAACTACAACAATTTTTAAATTATCACATTACGTCATATAAGTTCCTAAATAGCGAAAAAGTCCTTAGAACCATGAAAAGTTTATCACAAGTCAAGTATTTACTAGATTTTTTATATCTACATACATCTTCTAGCAGCCAAGCAAGGCTTTAATAGAAAAATCTGTAAAGTGAGTCACTTTTTCCTCCCCTTGTAGCACTGGGGCTCTTTGAGGGTAAACCAGAGGAGGGGTCACGAGGTTTTGGTAGTAGTTGGGATAGGGGTACATCCCCATGCCATACACAGGCATAGGAAGTAAAGGAAAATATGCAGAATGTTGGTAAACAGTATGTGGAAAACGCCCCTGGTGGGTATCTGCCTTAAAATTCCTACTCTTACAAACATCATCTGATTCCTCAAGTTTGGAGCTCATGGTGGGAGAACTTCCTTGTTGAGACAGTGGTGACTTTACTGATCTCTCCTCCTCTCTTGAAGAAACCGGAGAAAAAGCAGGAGAAGCACTCAAAACATTGTTGAAATCTTCCTGCTCATCATCCACGCAGATAAATTCATCTTCATCTTGTTTGCATTGGACATTCAGCCTCTTTCTTTTACATTTTGCTTGACCGTTTTGTCGGAATCCTTTTGCGAAAGGATTATTGTCGATTTTCAATTGGGTTATTTTTTCATTTTGGTATGCAGTCACTGCAATGAATTGGGTTTCTGGAAATATGACATAGGTGCTGGGCGCCCAGGCAAGGGCCATAGGGTCCGAGGTCTGGGCTATGATGATGCGAGGTTGGTATTTGTGCATAGACGAGAGAACTATCTGAAAAAAACATGAAATTATTAGAAAAATATTGTTGATATATACCAGAATGACTGAAGCGGAGTCAGCAAGTGAGGTAGTGATTTTTTTATTTAAAAATTCGTAATGTTTAAATTAATCTACCTACGCCTCTGACTATATTTGTTTATAAGCTCTAGTCATTACCTATAAATGAGAAAAAGTTCATACATATTGGAGATAAACCAGGGCCGTACTGGCTATATTTACCTAATACGTTTACCCCAAATTTCAACAATTCAAAGCTTTTTTTTTAAATAAAAATGTTCTTACTTGTCCTGTAGGTGGAGCCGGCGTATTGGTAAGTTTGACCCTTCCGAAATTTATAGGCTGCGATGTCCAATACTCTCCTTTTGCAGGACTCTCCGGGTGCACATATAATCGATGCGGACTCTGCACTTCTTCAGACCCCGCAGGGGCCCACCCCCCGGTAGAAGAGTACTTGTATCGGCATCTAGAAGCAGGAATCATCTCCAGAAAGACGCAGTATACGGCCTGTGGGTCGATTTCTTTGAGGTGCACTTGCATAGGTGGAAACATGCGCCTGAAAGGAAGGTAAGGGTGGTTAGTTCTGAATAAAAGTGGGTGTAAAAGAGACTGCTAAATGGTGGTATAAATATCAAAGGTACCGCAGAGGATGAATCCCTTCACCTTGCCTAACACGTTAAAATATAAAACCAATGGTAAAGCCATTTCTTACATCGGTAAACGTAGAGAGGGTGCCACATTGTTCCCGTAAGGGCTTTGTCGGGGTCTGTTTATACTTCTTTGGTTTGCGGCACAATAGGTACCGTTTTGATTTTGTTTTGAGGTCTATATTATTAAGTGCGTTAAGTGAATAATAATAATGCATCTAAAACCAATGAGAATAGAGGCGTACAGAATACTATTTTCAACTGTAAGAACTAATAGTTGAAAAATTGTTGGATCCTAAAAATATACTAGTGATGTAATGTATGTTTATTACTATGTACAGGTGCTTTTAGTGCTAAAAAATATCATACATATGTAGTGAAAAAAGGTGAAATGATCAAAATAACTTCCAAATAGAAAATCGCATGGACATACATATGTAAGTCTGGAGAGCACGCAGGCCAAGGCATCATATTTCTGCTTCTCTTATAAATTTCCTCTAACCTTAGACAAATTTTAGTGAAATAATGATAATTTTGGTGACTAATAAGAGTGTCATGTTCAAAAAACTACTTCGAGGGTGGTCATCGAGATGAGAGTGTGTTTTCTGGGTAAAACAGTTTCTTGCGGCATCTCTTTGCCCGACATAAGAAGGGCTTTTCTAGTGTGCTCTTTGTCTGCAGTTATTGCCAACGAGCTGTCGTTTTCGGGGTACTTTCAAATAAGATCAGGCGCCATTAGCACTTATGTCTCACGAGCCGTATAATTTTGTTTTAAGGAAACCTAATGGTTATTCCTTGCATATCATTCTTCAAATTTCCGTTGACCAGGTTCTGTTTCTTTTCTCAGAAATCATATACATTTACTTTTAAAAACAGGAAGTTAATGAATTCTTAGTTAATCACCAAATTTAGGCAATCTCACTGGCGACAACCCTCCTTCAAATCCCTTTAGTTTAACTAGAATAAACACCACTTCAGGCCTTTGTCCCTTTTGGAAATTACAAACCCATTAGTACTGTTGTTTGTGTGGATTTTCGAGTATTTTTCACTTTACGTGTATTTATGACTTTAAGGGTTTTTTGAGCGATGTTTGGCGCTAGGACAAATAAGACCATTTGATGGGGTGCATATATTTATACATAATCTGCAATCAATACCGGCCTTATGGGGGACGAGGTTGGGTGGCGGCCCAAGGCGGCGACTTTCCTGGTCAGCCATTTTTCTTGGAGATAGAGTGTCGGTGATTAAAAATTTCGCCCAGGGCGACAGACTTACTTCGTCCGGCCCTGTCTGTAATAGCTCGTAAGCCGCCTGATGCGGACAGCGGATCACCTATTGTTAAATTCCTTCCCAAGTAGTTGCATTCTAAATCATTCTAATATACACAGTGTCTCATTTAAAAAAATGAATCTCAGACCTGTGAATGTACAGAAACACACTTTCAACCTTACCCACATATACATATGTTTTCTTGCATTTTTTGTAAACCGATTGAGGTCAATACAGAGCTATGTATCGATAAATTTTTTTCCTAAGGGTTATTACATTTAGAGCTAATATACAAGGTGTTTCACTTTTAAAACATGAGTTGCAGGGCTCTGAACGCACAGAATTATACTTTCAGCTTGATCTGTGTAAATCCTACATTTGCAACCACAAATTTATTAATACACTGGTTGTCTCTGTTAGGATAACAGCCTCAGACCTCTGAATATGTAAAACGTTTTAAGTCTTCAACTACGTAAAATTTGCAGTATCTTGAAAACCATTAGAGCTCGATATAAGGCTGCGAATTGAGGAATTCTTCTCCTTTAGAGCAGTTGGACTTAAAAACTTAACAATATACAGGTTTTTTCAAAAATTCAAGTTTCAGCCCTTGGAATAGTCAAAATAACGACTTAAGGATTTTCTACATAATACTGCGATATTTCGAAAACTGCTTGAACCCGATATTAAGATTATTGATGAGGTATTAAAATCAATTGCATCCGCTAAAATAATAATATACAGAATGTCGCATGAAAATTGCCGTTCGGGTTTCTGAATTATCAACACAACGATTTGAGATTCGTTTTGCGTAAACCCTGTAACATCTCGTAAACCCCCATAGAACGATAAAGGATTACGCTAACAAATTATTCCTTATTATGAGTGCTGAATGCAGAAACGCTCTAATATACCGAGTAGCTCTTTCACCCATCATCTTCCTCCCAGTAGGTTGCAGACTAACAGCTTTATTTCCTTTATTGCACTCCAGTACCTGAGGCGTTTTGACGCCATGTATAAAGGGTCACAGGGCCAGTGCCATTGTGAGTCAATTGGGTTTTATGATAGCAATATACATAAATCTCTGCCAGAAATAACTTAAGGGATTTTACAGGTTTGAATAGTGACACTTCCGATTGTTCGAAGGGTGATAAGGAAAGCAATTATGAATCCGGATATTTTAAGGTTTAAAGAAGAAATGCGAAAAGGGGCAGGAAGTGGTCTGTGATGCTTCTAATAACAGAAAAATATGCTCGAAAATGCATATGGTTTCTGCGGTTTTGGGGTAAAAGGGATTGTTTATTTGGATTTCGCCCTGAAATGCCCCTTATGGTGAGGTTGTTTATAAAAGGAAATTGATTCTTTTAAGACACTGGAAATTTATGGGAAACAGTTCAAATCTACAGGATGCTTAAAATGGGTTCGTGTGTAAAGTAATGGTTAAAATGGTCAGATTCTTACCTTCCAGATTTGGTAATAATCATTTCGGTTTCCAAATTATGGAACGACTGCCAAAGGTCCGCGTACTTTAACTTCGCCTTGCAGCAGATTGAGGGTACATCTAGAATTTAACGCAATTTTAGCTTTAAGCTTCAAGCATTTCGCACTGATCCCTAAAAGTCAAATTATAAACGTGATTTAGTTTGTAACTGCAAACTAATTTCCATCGAAATAGAACCAAGTAAAGTTCTTTATTTCACTCCGAGGCTCATAATTTGGCTCTAAGGGATTTGCAAAATCTCCAAGTTGTTAGGAACTTACTTGAAAACTCCATTGCTCACTTAACAGAAAAATTGCACAGTCACAGAAAATAATTTTGGAAAACCACTGTAACACGAGTAGAGCACTCGTGACACTAATTTGCAAATATTTCTGAAATGCTCCTTAATATGGATGGTGGAGCTCATTAAGCCTATGGTTCCCTCCCTTTAAGAGTTCTCGAGCATTGTGATTGGCTAGAGGTTAAGGGTGCTACCCACCACCATCAGGGCAGGTAAGACGTATACAGACAGGTTAAGTAGTATCTTCATGGACTGGTACTATATTTTATTGCGGTCATAAAAGTGTGTGCAAAGTAGCACTTTTTCTAAGATATCTGTTTATGAGCGAAACACATTTATTTGGGATAAGGGCAATATTATTTTATCTTGTTTATTATTTATCATGAGCTCTATTTTGAAGTTGACAGGGATTTTATGTCTGGGTTAAGTCTGACTCATTTTATTCACAATTATTCTTAATGTCCAGCAATTAGCCTAAATCACGAAGAATCTCATTATCGTGCATACAAATAATGTGACTAATAGTCAAATACAATAATTATTATGTGTTTAGTTCCTTGGTAGTAAACAAATGTCGTTTGAAGCGTTTTCGAAGATTCTTTGTGAAATCTTACGGTCTTTGCGATAATACGATAAAGGCAATGGGAAAATAATTACCATGGTCTTCCAGGTATGAGTTCTAACTATACAGGGTAATTTAGAACTGTAGGATCAAAATTTTAAGGATTGTTCAGTGGAACAATAGAAGACATTTGAGTATAAGAACCCTTGTCCGGAAATGTTTCCTTAAGGCGTTACGGCTTTATGATGCTTTAAGACAGCTATGCGCATAAATGTATTTTAACGAGTTACAGTACGTTTTATTTTAATTTGTTTGTACAAAATAACACTACAGTAATTGTTCAAAATGTAGTCCTTGAACTTGAATGTACTTATAAAGTACTGTAAGTGCCAAATGTTTATCTTAACCAAGACTGATAACAGAAATTCTTGATGGTTGGTTTGACATACTGTGGCACGTATACGTGCCAAACACTTGAATTTTCCTTGCCTGTACACTTAGAAAACAAGTAAGAATAATCTGTATATTGGCCCTTTTTGATAACCCTAAAAAGGCCCTCTTGGAGTAGTCATGGCGCTAGATAAGCCTTTTGTTAATCAAGTCTTGTAACTATCTACCTACCTTAAGTATCTTTGATAATAACAATCAACGCAGGTTTATCGTACAAACCAATAAATGATTAATATTCTTTCACAATTTCAAAATTCTGGCAAAGAACTGGCAATTTAGAAATTGTTGCATGTTAAAAAATAATGTCATACGCCAGCGATTTAAGGTATATTATTGTGTTGTACAGGTACTTTTTAATGTGAAGGAATTTGATATAGGTATAGTGAAAGCAGAGGAAATGAACGAAATAACTTCCAAATGCATTGCGAGTAATAATCATTGGCGTTCGCCTTATCGAAATAGTAGACATATAGTTGAAAGAATATCAAAACTTCTTTCATCCATTGTCAAACAACAGTCATTAATCAGATGCGTACAGATAATTTTATTATATATATTTGATTGGACGTCTAAAATATGTCCAAAGCAATTTTATGAAAAAAGTCATTAGTAAAAATGTATGACCTGCAAGATCTCCGGATTTGATGTCTCTAGACTATTTTTTGTTTGGTTACTTAAAGAATACTGTGTACGAAAATCGTTTATATAACTTGAAGGAATTGCGAGAAGCCATTACTGAAGCAGTTAATGCGATAACCCCTGCCATGTTGATTATGGTCTTTCAAAATATTAGAAGACGTGCCAGGATGTGTTTCTAGCAGAATGACCTGCACTTTCAGCATTTATTATAAATTGTAATTACAATTTGTGATTGTAAACAACGAAAAACCAACTTGATCCAGACTTATCTGATCAACTTCAATTTGTATTTGATTTGCAGGAGTATTAAATAAAAATTTACTTCTCTACAAATAAATTTCTTTTAAGTGAAAATAGACAAATCTCTTTTAGAAGGTCGAAAACATAGTAAGTACACCACTGAAGCCCAGCTGATTGGACATTAATTCTTGACCTTGAGAATTAGTGGAAAAAAGTATTGAAGCCGAATTTCACTACAAAGTGACACACTTCGATAATTGTTACTCGCACTGTAGAAAATGATATGGGCTTAAGTGCGTAGAGCGTGCAGATCAAGGTATTATATTTCTGGTCTTAATTAACCTAAGCTAACCTAAACTAGCTTAATAAATTCTAATGTTCTTCCCGATTTTCAGTCCTAAAAATATTAAAATACTTTTGAAATGTAAAACGCTTGAAAAATATTAAAGAAACTAAAAAAGTAACTCTTAAGCGTAAAACACCATAAACAATTTCATGCTATACAATTCACACACAAATTATATGTATTTAGACTTTACAAGGTTCTGAAAGTCAATAGCGTATATTATTATTAAGAGTTTTCCAAAATTTTCAAAAGTCAATATCCATAGTCATTTTTATGACATTTTTTAACCCTAACGGTACTACCTTATTATTTCAATTTCACTTACCAGAGTCCGAGTTTCTATATAAAAAAAAAAACAGATATTTGTACAGGATGTTTGGAAAAGTTGTTATAGAACTTAAAGAGGTGAAAGTAGAGCCTAAAATAGTAAAGAAAGTTCCTATAAACATTGGTCCGACGGAGCACCGTTACTTAGATAGAGCCCTCCAAAGGGTCTTATTATTTGGATATTCTTTAAAATAATTTTCTTTTCGATTGAGGTAATGGAATGAAAATCGTAGAAAATAATCATTCCATAAGGGTCTTTAACTATTATAAGTTGTATGAAAATCGATTATAAATATAGGTAGTTCTCTAACTACTATTGACAGAAATGTTTCGTTTTTTTATTCATTTGAATTATTATGAAGCAAATTATATTATTTTTTAATGAATTGGATTTTTTTTAATAAAAAAATGTGTCCACTTTTTTTCCGAATTCTGCGTAGTTTAGTCAAAAATAATTATTTTTTAAATAATATATGACCCAAAACAGTAACATTTTTTAACATTTTTACATAATAGGCGTCTTTCGCGATAACAGTTTCATTTGACACAATTGTCACTTTCATATTTTTAATACATATTTTACAAATATATTCACAGTTAGTGAAAGCATGATGGTCGATGGTAAAAAAAATAGAATATAATGCAAATTCAAGCACAAAGATCACAACTGAGAAACTAAAGAAACGTAAGAATTTAAATGATAACACACGAAAGTGACAATCACTACAATGAAACTGTCACCGTGAAAGATACCTACTATATGAGAATATTAAAAAATTGTTTTGAGCTAAACATTATTTAAAAAAGAATTGTTTTTGATTAAATTATGTAAAATTCGAAAAAAAAAAGAATTTTTTTAGTTCAATTCATTAAAAGAAACATAGCTTGAAAATTCAAAGGAGTAAAAAAATTCAAAAAATTTCTGTTAATAGTAGAAAACTTCTCTTATTTATTATTATAATTTTTAATCGATTTTTATAAAACTTAGGATAGTCAAAGACTCTTATTGTATGATTATTACCTACAATTTTTAATCCATTATCTTAATCAGAAAGAAAGTTATTATAACAAATATCCAAATAATAGAATCCTTTTGGAGGGCCACATCTCAGTAACGGTGCTTTATCGGACCAATATTTATAGGAACTTTTTTTAGCTTCACAACATTCACCTCCTTAGATTTTGTAACGACTTCCAAACACCCTGTATGTAGGGTGTTAGTAAATAAGTGCGAAAGATTTTAATGGGGGATTGCTGAGGTTTTTTTAAGGAAAAAAAATTATATAAACCCAAGTGCAAAAATGCTTAATTTTCAAGATAGAGTGTTAAAGTTCTTATACAGCCATGTCATAACGTATTTTTAAGGAAAAAAATGCATACCAAGGATTTTTTCAAGTGTTCCATTAATTGTTAACAAAAAAGACTTCTTAGTATTTTGTCATTCATGTAGCCGTTTTCAAGATAAAAAATTATTTCAACGAATACGCCAGTCAATGAAGCGAAGAGTAGACTTATATCACATCTGAGGGCAGTCATTTTCAACGTTTATTATAATTATACTTAGTTTTAAAATAATTATTGTCTTTTTTGTTAACAACTAATGGAACATTTGAAAAAAATCGTCGGCGTGTCTTTTTTTCTTTAAAAATATGTCATAGCCGAATAAGAACTTTAACACTCTGTATCTTGGAAACTAAGCGTTTTCGAAGCTGGGTTTGTATGAACTTTTTTACTTAAAAAAAAACTCAGCAATCACCCATTGAAATCTTTCGCACTTATTTACTAACACCCTGTATGTATGCAATTTGTTTTAAGTGACTCATGTTTTCAACCTTCATATGGCACGACCTTGCTTTTTATTTTCACTTACAAAAACGGATTTTTTTAACAATTCTTTATACTTTCAAATTCTGGAATAGTCAGTTTCATATCTCGTTTTTCGGGATTTCTAAATATTGTCTAAAATTACACAGAAAAACAGATATTTATTTATTGTCCCCTAAGTTTTTGACTTTTTTCATTCTTTCGTGGTACGACTCTAATTCTGTAATTTCCTTTAGAAAATTTAGACTTTGCACAAAATTGTTTTGGTTTTTAAATTCTGTAAAGATCAGTAAGGTATCTAGTTTTTCAGAGGTTAACCATATAACAGCTCCCTCATCATTATTGTAACCGGCATAATTAAATGCTCCCATATACCAAATCTCGTACATTTTTATTTGATCCTTTAGGAAATATTCAATTTTTTTCTTAATTTTTATTAACCTTATCCCCATTTGCCCTGGTAGTATACTTGGCCTTGCTATCAGGAATGTGATGCGGTTAGCTTGATCAGCACGTAGGTGGCGCTGATTAAGACATGAATACATCTATCTCTTTCTGTTGCACATAATTGCTGCTCAACGTATCGTCAACAGTGTTTATACGTCAGAGGATAAGTAATAGTCCGGTAGCAAATATTAATATTTGTTGCGCAGCGTCTTTTACGGCGAAAAGTAAGGCCCTGAGAGAAACAGTGAAACGCTGAGTATTTTACCTACTGTTAAAGATTTATATTAAAAACAATAAAGAACTAAAGCTAAACCTTAATTAAATTATTTCATGCAAATTAAGTTTCGATTTTAACAATCTTGCTGGCAGTAAGATTTTTGATCTCTTTGCTGTTGAAGCACACCACCAGACGTTTCTCCCCTGTTTTCTTTGCCGTGAAAGTAATGTCAAACTCGACCTCCTCTCCAGGATCTACGTCGCGATGCTTTACGATTTTCGGCTTTTGCAGTCCAGGACCCTCTACGGTGTAACTGCAGTTCGTCAAGGAAACATTCAAAGGGTTTTTAAAGCTGTATACACGAAAGTGTTAAAACATCTAGCTGAGTTCGTTTAATGAGAAAGTCACCTGAATTTAACCTCACAGGGCTGATTAACGGTGCAGATTTCTGGCATTGAGATGGTCAAAACTGGTAAAATCATGGAGAAGTCGTCCTCCTCGCTCCAGGCCTGTTTGGTTTCTTCCACAGCAGCAGTGGAATAGATCTTTATTAATCCGTGTTCTACCAATTTGTTCAGATATTCAGCAGGAGTAACGCGCATTTGAAGGGTGTCTTCTTTACCTCCCGCAATCTATTATTATCGTTAACGTCAAATTTGGCTATATTTAAAAACATTGCAAAAAGACCTTAAACACCCCTTGAGATTTTTTGATGTCCCCAGCAGCAGATCCAGTATAAAGTACAGCTCCAGCGGTCAAAACTGCACTAATAGTTCGCTCCTCATTGGATTTATTGATGATTTTGACTACTACATCAAAGTCTTGACCCAAAGGAACTGTGTCAATGTCGATTAAATCGAAAAAGACGTCACTTTCTTCATCAGAACTGCGGATTTCGTAGAACTCTTTAGCGATGGGAATTCCCCTAACTGCATTGTAGACCGCTAATCTTTCAGCAGGAGTGTTCTCCGGGTTTTTGTAAAGGTCGGTGACATCCCAAATGTCCGAATCTCCCTCGCTGTCGGTAATGCCCACTTGTTTTGTCACGATTTTGCGACCGACACTGTATTCAGATAGTTGTTTAAATGGTGAAGAGAGGTGAAGAATGAAGCTTACTGGTATTTATTGATTGACATTCTGCTGAAACCCCAGTCAGACGCTTCGTCTTCTTTGAAGTGGACTATGTCGGCGTTTACTTCCGAAAAGACGAAGGGAGTGTCGTAGAGGAAGCCCACTTGGCCTGAAATAATACATTTTTTTAACAACAAATAAATTTAAATATGGTACTTAAAAAAGTTATAAGGCTTAGTAAAGTTGTGTTACTAAAAATTTTGCCATAATTCGATCCCCCTTAAACTTTACTTTGAACGGTCAAATTTGGTTGGTCAAAAATGGTGTGTCTTACTGATATGCCAAGTTTTAAATAGCGCTTGCGCACATTTTTCGACAAATGAATTGACAATTTAAAGCATCGAAATCGGAGAAAGTAATGTCACCGTAAGGTCTTACATCTTATGTATATGCGCTAATTGCGCCGGCGCAATTGTACATTTTTGGCAACAAAGTGACGTCCCATCTATTCTATAGATAATTGATTATTTAATATTTATAAAGTAAAAGTATATTTACCTTTTTTCACAGCTGCCACGGAAGAGGGTCCGCACCTGAACACCTTATCACTGGTTTCCTGGGGCGTGGCATCAATAATTTGCCACCCTCCATATCCAGGGGGCAAATCCGGCCTGGTCAACCACACGTCATTCCACACATGGAAATTCCAACAGGAATCGCGACAATCAATTTCATCACTGTCCTCTATTTTATTGCCGAATATGTCGAAATACTTGTCAACAGTCATGGATTTGTTGGTGTCATGGGCAGATACGTAATTGGTAGTAGATCTGCAGGGAATACCCAGGGCACGACACACAGTAACTGTAGCTCCTGAAAACACCCAACATTGACCATATTTGACAGGTTTTCCTCCAGAGCGCAGGAATTCGTCCATTATTCCTGGAGAGCCTGTCCAGGCGAAAGGGGATGTTCCGTCTTCGTACTGCCCATCCCATCGGCCCTCCAGGAGACCATCATCATCCACAGAATTTATCTATTCACATAAAAATTAGTAACTTCATTTTAAGGGGGTTTAGAACATACCAAAGCAGAAATTGCTCTAGTTACATAAACAGGACTTTGTCGATCCTCATATTGCAATCCAGATTTCTCCATTAAAAGCATGGCGGCCGGCAAGACTATGTCATCAAATTGTCCGAAAACCCAATGTTTTCCTGAGGGGTTTTTGAAGGTGCCGCACCAGATTTTTCCAGTTTCATTAAGCACATACTCCTTCCTCTCTTCCTCATTCTCTAAATAAACTCCATCTTGAGGACACCATGGATTGAAGATCACGTAAATATCCTCTGGAATCTTATTGGAAATAAAATTAAAAACCGAGTTACTTTTTTCTTTCCAAGTTCTTCTTTACCTCATAATCTTCTCGTTTCTCTTTTTGCCCTGCAATATTAGTTTGCAGGGAACATTTCCAGATTCCCACAGGAGCGTAAGCGGAAATATGCACTTTTAATGTTATAATAGTCCCATCGACTTGATTTAGACATATTGACCATCTATTAGGGTCATTGGGTAGTCGTTTTTGCTTTGGTTGTACTGGTAAAATCACTCTGGTACCTTTGACGACATTCGGTTTTGGACCTGGAAATTCTCATTTAGCCAGGATTTTATGGAGGTACTACTCATTAGGAACTTGCCAATTGCAAACCTGACTCTGACTACATCCTGATGAGGCACATATTCGCGGTCGAAACGTATGGCAAAGGAAAACGTGCAACCTCTGCGCAGGATGGGAAATGGTGACTCTGAGTCTAAAAGATCATACATGTCGGTGTTGCATTGTTTTCCATTGTCTTTGCAGTAAAATTCGGTACCTGTTGGTACTATTGGCTCCATTATTTGTCTGAAATTAATTTATTTATGCATGTGTATTAATGAATACCGAAAAGTTGGATATTTTAGTTAAAAATCTTGAGGTAATTATGACTAGGAATTGTGAGCACCGTAGGTAAGCGCATTTACCATCTGGTCAAGAAGTGTGTAATATTTAGTTAATGGCGTGGCAATGATTCCTATTTTGTGGCTTCTTGCAAACAGTAAATAAGAAGTGAAATATAAATTCCGAAATTAGTGGCCTTACGCTGAAGCCACACGAGTACAAAAAGTTAAAGTAGCCTGAACAGTAGTTTCAAGCAATAAGCATTATCGTGCATTCATCATGAAAATTGATTCAAGTCTTGATAAAATGTAATCTCACACTTATTTACTTCAATAAACAAGACGTATTACATGTAAATAAACCTATTATGTCGCCTGTAATTGAACCAAACCACATTAATTATGCCATAATAAGAGATTTGCATTGTTTCTACCGCATTACAAATTAACGCTTGATGCTTATTGAATTACTGTTTAATTCGAAACATACCTACGGCGTAATTATGGAAAAATGCGAATTAGCAAAATGTTTTTTAAATTACTGATATTGATTTAAAAAAGATGTTTGTGTGATTTAAAAGTCACATTGAGGAGACGTTTGAAGCATAAAAATTAGTTCTTCCGTTTAAGCATAAATTACACATAACGGCGTCTGCCGTCTACTTATGGTAAATTTTTCCATCAGGTGATTAGAGAAGACGCATTTTACAGATATAAAAAGATTTGAAGGGACCTTGACAGACACCCTACCATCTTTTATAATTTTTAGTTGGAGGGTCTGCTATGGGCTTGTAATGTGAATAAAATGAATAAAGTTAATTACCGAGCCATCGGAGCAGTCAAAATCAGTTACCATAAAAATAGGGCTCTACGATAATTCATCCTCAATAATTCACAGAATTCTATTTCTATTACATCTGTTCTAAAATAAGAGAATTCTAGATCCAAAAACACGAAAACACTCTTTTATATTTTTTTTGTTCGATTTGTTGTTTATAAGATATATTTTTCACATTTTTGGATTCAGAATATATGCCCTAGAATTTTCTGAATAACACTTTGCAGCGGCTTGTGTAGCCGGCTACCGGAAATACATTTACTCTTGGACTAAGGAAAATAACACATACTTTATTTGAGCTACCCTTAGACAGCGCCGATTGGGAACATGCCCCAATATGTTCATTTCTTTTTGTTACACGTAAAAATTGATAGATCTAGTTCGAAGTTTTTCAGAAGTTGGAAAATTACTAATCCAGGGGTAAATGATCAGATTTCAATGTTTGCTGCAGAGAATTATTTTTGCTGATGATTCGAAAATTTCTCTTTAAAATATTTGGGAAATGAGGTAACTCTCAAACGGGACTATTTTTCTTTGCCCATCCTTTTGATTTTGGGAAATGTGGAAAAATCTACGTATGGCCAATCACAGAAAATTCAGCCAGATTTCTAGAAATGCGGAAAAACTTACAGATATTTTATACGATAACAAATTTCTCACAAACACTTTTCAAATTTAGCAATATAATAGAACAAAAAGCATTTTGGCAAGATTCACTGAGTTACTAAGAAATCTCCGAATGATCTGTTTTGATTTCGAGAATTTTAAGATATTGATTCAGTGTCCTAATAGTAGAACTCTTGGCGTCTATGCCGATGATGCAATCCTGCAGTTATAAATATGTTCCCAAAGTTTATTAAAAAGTTAAAAATTTAGCGCTATACATAACTGAAAATTAATACCCAAGAATCGTTTGTGAGACCTGTTTAGGCACCTAATTAGTAATTGAAAGTGGTTTTATAGCTTGAATATTATGTGGACAGTCCAAATATGGTTAAATGCTGTTTATCAAATTCATGGGATTCTGTTAACTGGGTTCTTTGCCAGCTATAATAGTCAAGAATTGCAGTCATTATACGTCATAAAACACAAGTAAATTATCGTTTTTAATAAGATATTGTTAAAAAAAAAAAAACCTGTTTGGTACTACCAACAGGTTATTTTTCTGTATTATACCTGTAGAACGTTTTCCGTTTTCTATCGTCGTCGTATTCTTTTTACCTTTTCTGTCTTCCTCTGATTTGTTTTTTCGAAACTACGTAAAATTGAAATTAGAAATCCTCATGGAACAACGGAGAGAAAAACCACAAATCATAATGATAATACAGAAAGATATAAGTTTCAATTTACTTACCTTTAGGAATAAAAGTGAATCACTATAGGATATGTCACCAATAAAGAGGTACCACCTATGATACTATATGATACAACTAGCACATACGCGCCGGTCGTACCGTACAACAGACAAATAAAATTTCTTAGTTTTGCTTATATATAGACGGATTAAATCTCCAGATCACCTCCGGGTTTTACATATTAGTAATGCTCGATGCGAGACATCTAAGAAGCCGACATCTGAAGTAGTATTCTCGAAGTACTGCTCAATATATGATTTTAATTAACATTTCATTAGCGAGATAAGATTGTTGTTTTTTGGAATCAGCTAAAGGTCAAATATAAAGCATTCTCAGAGGCATAAAAACTAATCAAAATCTCAACTGCTGGGGTTTCATCTGGGTGGACTCTTCTAGGTTTTGTGGTTCATTAGGGCTATTAAGAATGTTCAGTACATCGCTGATTGTAATAATAATGGTAAAGTGCAACATATCAGGTGGTTGGGCAGTTTGGCGACATTGAAGGGTGAATCTGATTAAGTTTCGCGGTTTCTATTTGGGCAAAACTGGTGATAGCTATTATAGCAGCAGAGTTTCATTCTAATATTAACTTAACATATTCTGCCTTAACTTCCTTTCGATACAGTCCGCCCTTGGTTCAGTTTGGCTCGTATCTATCCGGGTTCTTAGAAGTTCGTGTTTGGTTTTATTTTATACGTCCATTTTATTTTATCGCATTTTTGAATGGCTGTAAAATGGTTATTTTTCGAGATAAAGGTGTTGCTCAAAAACGAATTAGAACGTTTTTACTTTAAGTTGACACAAATCCATGCGTGTTAACATTTGTCCGATCCATTTGTTATTAAATTGTACTTAGATCGGATGGAACGTATAGTGAGAATTATTCTACAGTGTGTGAATTTGAAGAGGAACCACCCTCGATATTTCGGTGATTATAAAAAATATGTAAATATGCAAAAACGTTGTTTTTCTATTTAAGAAGGACATTCTTTAAGTCGTTTTTCTATTAAATTGCATCCACCCTCTAACGGGGATAGAAACAACCAGTAAAATCTTAAGTGGGAAGGGGATTAAGTTATACTTTATTTGAAAGGTCTTTCAATTACATTTCCAAATTTGCCTTTTTTTTCATTGAGAGGTTTTCGAAAAATCCTGTCCAAACCGTAAACAAGCTTTGGTATCAATTGTGTTGTAGAAAAATTGTTCATTAATATTTTAAGTGTTCAAAATGATGTCCATTATTTTCTAAACAGTAATAAAGTCTATTTTCAAACTCTACATTCAAAAAAAGTTCTAATTGAATTTCCTTACATGCAGCCATAATTCTTCTCTTTAATTCTTCCAAATTTGACGCTGGGTTTTATAAACGATAGATGATTATTTTGGTTTTTAGTTATTTATTTGTATTTATAGTTGCATTTATTTAAATATTCTACTTGTAGAAAAAAGTAAGAATAAGACTGTTCAATTAAACAAGGACGGAATTCTTGACTTTTTTGTTAAATTACTAGATATTTATTTATTTTTTATTTTGTTTTGCGTGTTAAAGTTATGTGTTTATTTACAAAAATGGTATACACGCTTCAATAAACAACAGAGATTATTTTCATCTATGAAGAATACCCCCATTAGAAGGTCCATACAATTTAATAGAAAATCTACTTAAAGAATCTCCCCTTGAAAATAAAATCGACGTGTTTTTGCATATTTCATATTTTCTATAATCACCGAAATAACCAGCGTGGTTGTTTTCAAATTGACGCACTGTAAATGCGGTCACAGTTACACAGTCCAATCAAGAATTTTTAATTGCAGTCCAGTTTTTTGAGATAGTGCCATCTACACATCATGCGAAGTACTAGGCATTATGCAAAGGCAATTTTCTTCCGCCACGCAATGACCAATTAGACTATCCACGCATAGATGGAGCTACACACAAAGAATACATAAATGTACATAAAAAAGGCTACCTGATCAGTCCTGTCTCGTTAGAACTTTTCTGGTGATGGTGAAAGTTTCTGAATGGTGAAGACGCAATAAAACTTTATTCGCTATAATTGTGTAACTTTTAATCAACAGCAAAATCTATAAATTTATCTTGGATCATATTTTCGATGATTCTGCATGGAAGCAGCGTTCAGACTGTGATTGAAATCGAAAATTGAAAAAATCACAAGAATGCGGCATAAATTAATCTTCAAGCTGAGTCTCAAACCTGACTCAGAGCATGTTTTAAGAAACTCTATTAAATCATCATTTCGGGTACAATGCTGGACATCCAATAATTAATTAATTAATAGTGACTCAAGGCAGTTCCTCGAAATTTTGTGATACAAACTTTCGCCAGTTCAATGAGAAATCCTATATTACACGCAAGTGCATAATTTTTGTTCCGTAATAGAAACTATTACGCATATTAAAAATGATCTTCTGTAAACACTCCATGTCATTTTCAACGAAATATTCTTAAAAAAAATCATAAATAAAACACAAATTCACCCATGTATTTGTCCTGAACCATACACTTAAATTATTTACGCAACTAAGGCACGATCTACAAAAAAAATACTCCCTAGGGCTAATACTAAAAGTGCTAATTAACTTTTCCCGGAAAATATTATTTATGAAAACTCAACAAGGCATATTTCTATGAAAATTATCCTCCGGATAAAGTTATCTGCATTTTAATTTGTCGCCACTTCTAGCACTAATTAATTCTGCCAGGATTACAGTAAACATCCGTCAAATTTTCTTCAGAATCCAGGGCGTCTTGCCGCGACAAATGACCAGAGCCAGGCGATAAACTATGTAAACTACCATTACTATTGCTGATCTCTTCTTTGGGGTTAATATTGGATAGAAACCCGCTTAGGGAGCTATCAGAGTCTCCTGAGAGAGTCCGAATTCTGAACTTTGAGGGTGGGTTATATATTGAAGATTCTGCTTTGGTTTCTTCGTAAGCTTCTACTACTGAGGGAGTGTAGGAGGAATATTCAGGCGTATTTGATAATAGATTTTGCTCGCTCCGGCTCTGTCCCGCGAAAGTTGGTTCCAAAGGGGTCAAAGCGAGTCGCTCTGAACCTGAAGCTTTCACTTCGTTGGATGGGGAGGACACTTCGGAGACCAAAGGCGTGCTTTCATCACTAGTTTCGTTCAAATCTGGACTGGATTGCAACAGTTTTTCCCTGAAACGCTGCAATTTATCCCTGCTTTTTTCTTTGGAGCAAGTCCCCACATGCCTCCTAGGATTATTGCTATTGTCGATACTTTTCGAGCGCATTCTTAGCGCCGGTTTATGCGGCTTCACTTCCTTCAAACTCAAAGAAATCGGTCTCGATTTGTTCTGCTCCAACAACGGTTTGTTCTCGTAGAATACCGTGGAGCTATTAGAAGAAATGCTAACCCTATGCGAGTCCGATTCAGCTTTGATGACTACATGCCGCCCTTTTCCCACTTCTTGCACCAACTTAATGTTGGGTTTGTTGCCGTTAGATGAGTAATGTCGCTCTTGAGCTGAAAAGAAGATTTCCAGGTCAAGGGCTGTAAGGGTGGATTCGGGGTCCTACCTGGTGAAGGAGGTTGCGAGCTGCATCTCGAGCTATTATCGCTCAGACTTTCAGAGAAGCCGGCAACTGAGATTCCCACAGGTTGCCAGTGCATGTGACCCACGGGGGAGGATTGCAAAAGGACAAAATCGGTCTCACCTATTCCGGAAGCGCTGTTGGTGCGTGATCTGGTGCCTCGAGAAAGCGCTGTTTGTATGTCTACAAAGCGAGAGAAAGCGTAAAGGTCTGTGTGCGAAAAAAGGAGAGAAATGTGATGGTATGGAGGTTAAAACTGAGAGCATATGAGGTTTGGTGAAATGAAATCTTTTTAATCACTCAACTTCAAACAGTTTTTTCCTGCACATAATTGCGAGACAACATTTTAGCAAAGTTGTGAGAAATGGATAATTGCTTGAAATGCAAACCCTCTAAATATTTTTGATAGAATTTTGATAAAATGGCGAATGCCTGAATTTGAATAATTTACTGAATGAAGAGGAGACCAGAGGCGTGCTTTCAGTGGTCTCATTTAAATCATATTAATAATAATAATTTTAATGAAATGAAACCTTTGATATGCAGGAAGAATACTTTTGGTGCAAGCTTGGTGGAAGTGTAGTTAGTAGGTACTTACGTTGCAAAAATTGCTCTTCTAAAAGCCTCTCGTGGAGACACACACAGGAAGTTTTTGTTAAAATAATTTAACTGTAAAAAGGTCTTTTACCAAGGATTATTACAGTAAACTAAGCAAAAAACGTCACAAACCTTGTATTGATTACAACGAGTTAGTTAGTTCCGAATGGAATTTTAAAAACTATTTTTAGTACAATGTAGAAGAGTAACAACAAATTTTGGATTTGATAGTAACAGTTGAAAATTTCAAAAATAGATAATAAAATGGATGGAATGATCGAGCTGAAGGAAGCAAAAATTGATGAAACAGATTCAAAAGGCAATTTATACGATCGGACGGTACTACAATTTTAGGTTCTACAGTTGTGGATACATATTATAGATTACAGATTGATTACACAATTATAGATTGAGTAGTAGACCCTTAATCTTGTGATCCTGTGAATCCTTAACATTATGAAATTTGTTGTTGCTTTTCCAGGCCTTCGTATACTTCAGCCCAATCATTATTGATTTTACTACCTACCATAGTACCAAGAATAGAGGAAAGCTTATATGATTGCTTATATAGTGAGTACACAGGATGGAATATAGAATCATTTAATTATCAATATTGTAATAAATGTTGACAATTTGGCGAATGTGATTTGGTTATAAGCAATCCCATGAGCTATCTTCATTACAAGCTACTTTTTCGTTCTTTTTCCCTCAGTTTATAAAGTCGTTCTGGTAATGAATAAATAGAGACAAATAAAGCTAAGGAAATTTTAAAGACAAAAACCATAAATTTTTAAGAAAACAATATAGAAAATGCACTTATACAATCCCATTAAAAAGCGTTTAACATGCAAAATGCCAGTGCAAGCAAAAAGATATTGTCAGTTACTGAATTCACATTTACGCAGACGTCACACCACGAACACGGTTACCACGAGAAAAATAATTCTCTCTGTAGATCCAAATCAAAGCTTTATTTCTTATTCGTACAAGATCAGGAAAATACGCACTTAACATTAAAAAAAAACTTACGTCTAGCCTTAAACTTCTATGAGGAAGACATTGGAAATTTATTCATTATAGAGCAATTAGACTACGACGACGATTGAGATGATAAAAAATGTAACATAATTAATAAAAAACACTAAATTACAAGTAAATAAATATAAATAAATAACCTTGAGTCAAACCTTCAAATACCTAGTAGGGACTGGATGCAGGAAACTTGTAAAACTGACCATTTAACACTGAAAATTGGGTAAAATCAAAAGGCCGGATGTTGATGCATTTATCTTCGGGCTAAAGATAATGACATGGTTGACTTCATCACCGCAAAGGGGCGTTAATCGTGGACACGCCTTGAACTGTACGTCTTTATCTGTTGCACGTAAACATTGCTAAACGTATAGCTTAGCATTTTTAGAGGTCGAATAGTGTACTGTAGTTAGCTGGTAAATGTTAAGGACGACATATTTAAAAAAAAGCTTGATAATGAGTTTTAAGAGAAGAATTGTGAATTCAATAACTGCAAACCGCAAAATTATCGTTTCCTTGTGGCCGCAAAACTAAATTCCCTAACTACTAAAATACAGGTCGTGCAATTGAAATCATCCCATATTAACGTAAGTAGAGAAGCGTGAATGGATCAGCCGGTGCAAGTGTTAATAAAAACCTTAAAAATTATTCTTAGTTGTTAGTCAATCCCAAAAAATCTAGCCTAAGAGATTCATCAACCAGGAAAAAGCCACTTTAAACTTAAGACGGATCGCCGTCGCTGATAAAAATCGCAGGATTTGCGCGAGGGCCGCCGGCCTCGACGTCATCCTCATACGTCACCTTCTTAATGCATTTCTCAAAACTACTGCTACTCGTTTTTTTATAAATACCCTGAAAAATGAATTCACCTTGAGGGCAATCGGGGCTCGGCGGGATTACAGTGGTTTGAGGCAGGTCCGGATCGATTGGCACTTTGACGTCTTCAGTTTCTTCCAGCACGTCCTCACAAGCCTCTTCGTTCAGAGTTTGAAGAGCACCGCATATCATTTGTTCTTCGAGGGTCACCTAGAGAATGACTCCTATTAATTTCCGATTTTTTATTCAAACAGATACACTTAGAAAAAATCCGTTTGTAAATGCATTATAAGTCCCTACAATAAGAAATGTTCTCGGCCGTAAATCATCAGTTCGTAATTGCGAGTTTGTGGGATTTTTATTAATGTGGTTACAGTTAATGCATATGTCAATATAGATGGGGTTATGAGCTTATATGCTATAATTGTGGTGGGCAGTTACATTAATTGGGACCTAAATTACTTACCTGATACTACAGAGGGCGTAACCAAACAAAAATATTATTTAGTGGCATTAAATGCGAATAATCAAGAGTTCCAAACTGTCAACCCAACGAGTATCCACTATTACATATTTAGATACTCGCTGCATCAACCTAAATCTTTCTTACCTGTTTCTCGATAACGCTTTGTTTCCTCTCCCTAGGCACTTCAGTCTGCATTTTGCTATCTACTTTATCGATGGTGTTAGTTTTAATACTGCCTGAAAATTTCAATAATACTAATAACTCTCTGAAATTATTTTTCCACCCATCAAAATACCTTTCCTCTCGGGTTTTCTCGAAACAATTTGAGGGGGCGCCTCGTCCGGCCTCAATATATTGGCGATTTCATATTCCCTCAGTTGTATTAAGGTCACTTTAAACATTTCCCAGTCACCGAATGACATTTGTAGCAACTGATAATGGAAAAAATATTATTAATTTTCTCAGAATTTCCTAATATCAAACCTTCTTCAAGTCCTCCAAATCGCAGTGCAGCAGAACTCTTCCATTGATATTGTTTTCTTTAATTAACCTGATATAGTCAGGAATGGCATTTTGGTTAAGGTCTTCCATGGACGACAATAACTTACAAACGCCATCCACGTTCAGGGTAGGGAGACGCATTTTCAAGGCTTCGGCCTGTAAAAGTGCTATTGTAATACCCAAATACCGGGTGTCCCAAACCCTCAATTTCAAAAATGTGCTATTTCAACTTTTATTTTTGTGAGCAATATAAACTTTCCCATATCTAATAATAATATCACCAGAAGTAATATGTATACGAAAACCCCCTATGTATTAAAACATGCATCTGCATACATCTAAAATTGTCATAGGTGGAACTGTTGCCGACGGTCGAGATGCGCTAGCAACGCTGCCTAGAGAGTTAAATTGCGTCCATGGGGACGCCACTGAGGGCGGTTGGTGGTAGGAACCGATTTGTCCCAATTTTGGCAAGTTGGACCCTTGCCGCCTTTCCCTTATATGGGGTGCGGCGATAAATTGCCTTGTCGGGGGACCTGGAGGCCAATCTGCTGACATTTGACCGCTCCAGGCGGGCATGGGTGTCTGTGCAATTGCCTGGTACCCAGAGGAACGTACGTTAGGCATGAGCAAACCTTCGTCTTCAAAACATTGAGCTTCTTCTGCAAAGAAAATACATTTCGTATATTGACTACTAATCATACAGAATATTATTCAAAGTGAATTTTGATGAAAACTCTCATTCTCACCTTTAATTACTTTTTTCAAATATGGATCCAAATTGATGGTGAATGGAAGGAAAATCTTGAGGTCACTGACTAGGAGACTTGATCTGTGGAACGACAGGAAGATGTCGAATTTCTTTTCGTCCCTGTCGAGCTCCAGCAGTGGTTCCGAATCTTTAATCGACGATATCAATGGCCTGATTCTGAGTTTCAATCAAGTCCAATTATAATCAAGCACTAAACACAATATAATGAGGTCATACTTGTCGTAAATGGCTTTTAGCGGGGTATTATCTTCTAGCTGATCCTCGTACAGGTCGTAATGATAAATTATCCATGAGGTTCTGAACGGCCACTGCTCGGTGATATTGATCCACGATGCCAGACGATACCAGTTGAAATCGATTTGAAAGGCCTTCAAAAGGCGACCTAAGAAAATAATTTACAGTAACGAAATTGCAGAATTTGGAAATTGGTGTTTTAAGTGAAATTTCAGAGTTTTATTTATTTATTTTCTCAATTTTTGATTCGAGTTTTGTTTCTTACTTCATTGTTGGAGTTTTTTTGAATTTTTTTGGTACCACAATACTTGAAATTTTAAGTCATTTTGGAAGTTTCCTTTTTCATTCGCCTAAAAATCAAAGAAAAACCTTACTTACCAGTAACGTAAACTACATTCATCAGTCTGCGCATAGAGCGCGGATTAACATCACTGAAATAATCGTCCGTTAATAACATTTTGGTCAAGTCCTGAGCACCCCCTAAATAATACTCCATTAACTAATTACATTCACATTGTTTCCCGATTCAACCCACCAATCCTATTCAAATTCGACCCTATTGAACTGGCCACAGACTCCGAAAGTTTTAGCTTTCGAGAGCCTTTTCTGGCCCCCGCATACTTCAGGTTCTCCTTACTGGCGGAAATCAGAGCATTTTCGTTTGATAATCGCCGACTGGAAGACTATAAAATGGTTCACAGAAAAATTTTGTGTGAATGATAGCAACTGACCGATCTGGCAAGGAATGTATTCAAATTCTCGTCGTTTTCGGACCACCCGGTACTGCTGCTCTGCGCTTTTCGATGAGAGGAGGCGGTTTGCTGGGCCACTTTCACCTTTCTGAGGCCCGAATTTTGTAAATAGAAAGGGAGATGTACCATGTTGTTGAGGTAGCTGTGACCACCGATGTTACTCTCGGTAAAAAGGCGACGAGCGTTCATTTCCACAGCCTATAAAACTCACTTTTCATACCTATTTCCCAGGATTCCCAGGTAGCAGGGATATGTGATAATGACGTCAATTTATGGTGATTATCCGTCATAAGACGTCGGTGTTAATAATCGACATTACACTGGTATACGACAAATCACTTTCGTTATGACCAGAAAAAGTCGTAAAATTTTCAAGGTAACTTTGACATCACTTCATTCAGTTGACCATTTCTCAATATTCTTTGATCAGCTTTTGAGGGCAATTTAACAAGTCACTGCTACTTGGGGGTCTCTTAACCCCAAATTAAAGAAACAGAAAAATTATTATTCAGGCCGTTTCTGGATAATTTTTACAGATTAAACACACATTTTTCAGTCAATAAATAGGGAAAAATCAGAAACGGTCTTTAAACGACGATGACACACAACAGCGCAACTAACCTGATCCCAGGCAATCTGCATGATGAAAAATTGAAATGCGTAAAAATGAAGATAAAGGTGAAATTTGTCTTTAAAATAATTCAGTGTGCAATTCCACCGCTTACTTACTCGTACATGCGGAATTATTGCCAAAAAAAATAAGAGAAAAATAAATTCTGTTATGTAGACATAATTTAGAAGAAATACAAAATAGAGCTGAAACATCAGAAATCTGAGCTGAATTATCGGAAATGCGAGCTCGAATGACAAACAAATTAGTCAATCACGGCTGAAATTGCAACTAAATCACAACTTACCTTGGCAATGACATGGGGATCAATGGCCAATATCACAATGAACGGCGAATTCGCGTCAGAAAACAACATGTGAACAGTGTCCAGTATTAACAAGACCTTTTCCTGCTCGCAACTGTCCAAACCATCCACGATGATGACCAGTCGCGTTTGTTGGGCACTCAAACCGTCCAAACATCGCACCATTTCTTTCATTAAATTCACCTAACAAATCCGAACGTTTTTAAATGAAGTTGCAAGTTGTAAAAAATACCAAAGAAATCAAAAAGTTTTCCTCTGAGGCCTCTTGATATTCTAAAGATAAACATTCTAAGGAGACAGATCTGGAGAACTTGCAGGCCAACTCAATTAATCAAAAAACTTATTAAAATAAAATACTAAATTTCTCAACTTTTGAAAAATCCTGTACAGGGGAAAACCAATTGATATTCATGGCTTCAAAGAATTCGGATCAGAATATACCTCCTGCCTTAAAGTCTGCAAAAATCCCTCGCTCTTCAAAGTGTCCAGTTTGGAAATGGACCTCTGCAAATGTCGTCTTTGCGAGAAGAGCACTGACACGAACAATTTGCTCCACGTGTAAGCATTAGCGATGGTAGCGATTGCTAGCAAAAGCGCTGCAATTATAAGGATAATTTCCAGCGAGGATTTGGTTATGCCAAATGTAGCGGTATCTCTATAATTTCATTTATTAGACAAAAAGCTTTTGAGCGATTATGCGGCTTACGTTTGCTCGGAGCTCACGCGCTTCAAGTAGAAGGTCAAAGCGTTAAGTCCCACAACTATCATGCAGAAAGTGATTTCAAATATTATGACGTAGGGCAAGCAGCACATTTTGCGCCAGGTCCAGGTCGATGAAGATTTAACTAAAACATTGTCCGTTAAAGAAGACACTAGACGTGTACAGGAATGGTACCTGGTTTGGGTTTGAACGCTCTATAGAGCCTTGTGGCGAGAGTTCCGTAATGGCTTTCTATGGAATCGTAAAGAGAACCTATCATTTGAACTACAGAGTTTTCGCCCCCAGTGGTGCTACTAACTCTAGTCTGGTCTGTGAAGTAGAACCTGAAATCGTTATTCAATTCATTCCCTCGTAAGTTACTTCACAAATATAAATTATCATTTGGCTGCACTAAATGGAAATTATCAATTCAAAATTATTTTAAGAGCACTTTATCATGTCCCTAAACGCAGCCAGTACGAAATTTATTGGCGTAGAAAATCTATTTGAGAAAATAGATTTTTTTTTAATAAGTTCTTCTAAGTGCTCTTTCACCAAACCTGCTTAGAGAGGTGCTACGCCATTATTTCTTTACTAGTCAAATCAAACATTTTACTATTTATGCAAAGTAAACGAAATTCTATTCTACCAGAAGTTCAGTGAAGTAAAAGGTCGAATTAGTGTTTAATTTTTGAAAAATTTCTCTTCGAAACACAGATTGGATGACACTACTGGTTGTAAACTAACAAAATAGAAAATTTTATATTGATACTTGATATTCAGTCCGAAATTCCTTGATACAGACGGTCTATTTGAATTATTACACAATTTCAAAATTTTCCTTTTCTGGAAGTTATTTTAATGATTTTTTGAATAATCATTTGGGATTACACTATGCCGCTGATTTGTTGCTAATCAAGTTGAAAGTTTGATAATTTTTCCACAATGCTTTATTGGCTTCCCCTTACCTTATTGGCTGCGCTGAAATGCCGTCATGGCTAGAGGCCCCCGGTGGATGGCAAAACAATATTTCAAGCACCAATTTAATATTATTCATTTTCCTAGTTAGCTTTACGTTCAGATTGTAGGGCCAATCCCAATCGTAGCTGTCAAACAAAATTATTTACAAATCACTGAGAAAATTTCCTACCAAAAACACGTTTATACCTCTTACTAGCGAACCAAATAAACCCTAAAAATAAGAAACACAGCAGGAAAAAGGCTACGGCCACACCGAAGGACCAAATTTCGGGCTGAATCCTATCGGTAGTGGCCTCTATCACAATATAAACGACGGTGGCGACCACTATTGACAAGTGAAATATTAGTAGAAACAACAAGCTCGGGAGCTGGAAAGTTGGATCCACCCATTCCCGAGCGAAATTCTTCATTTCATCTATATATAAGGAATCTTTTATTAGGGAGAATTTAAAAAGAAAGTTGTTGGTACCTCTCAGCTTAGTGAGTAGAAAGCTTTTTCCACTTCCCCATTTGGCATATAATCCCACGGTAATCGGCATGGATAGACTGGGCTCGCTTAAAATGTCAGCTAAAGCACTGCTGTAGAGGTCATACCCCAACATGTTCTCATTGTCTTCGTTGGTGTTTAAACGCCCTTAAAATATTCAAGTCAAATAGATTGAACCCCCACTAAATTGCTGCTCAAAGTTGCGCCATTCAATAAGTGAAAACTACTAGAATACACCCCGGTAAGTAATCTCCGAAAATAGATAACAAAACCTGTTCAAAAATTATTTTAAATGTGAAAACTATAAATTATGCAGAAAACTCCTAGTCGATTGAATTTAAAATATGTAGAACTCGGATAAAAAACCTTATACAGGTTGTTTTATTATTTATTTAACTTTGAGAAAAAAAACTCACTTGCTCCGAATATCTGCCCTAAAATCGTTTTGGGATAATTCATGTCGATGTTATACGGCGTCTCCCCCCCCCTATTAGGCCTATAGAGCAGTTGGCTGTGTTTGGGGTTTCTCAGCAATATCTCCACGATGGCCTTGGACCGAGCTCTCATTGCTATATGAAGGGCGGTGTCGCCCTTTTTATCCGCAGCAGAGACTTTCGCTTTTTTTTCTAGCAACAACTGCACCATCTCAGCGTTACTAGTTCAAGGAAACAGGCCAGAGTATAGCGGGTATTAA
Source organism: Euwallacea similis (assembly GCF_039881205.1). Lineage (NCBI taxonomy): Eukaryota > Metazoa > Arthropoda > Insecta > Coleoptera > Curculionidae > Euwallacea > Euwallacea similis. The sequence goes on from NC_089613.1 coordinate 6,623,570, forward strand.
TAATTTCAAAAATTTCAATATCTCGAATGGACAAAAACTGTAAAATAACACTTTTTGCTGCTTTGTGCAGTGATTTTTTCTTGGTGTGATGGGTCATTATCTTTAAGTTGTGAAATAGATGCCAAAATGGTTAGTAAATTTTCATAACTACGGGACATACTACAGACTTTTTCAAATTATCAGATGTGAAAGTTACTTTTTTCCAAAGCCTTCATCATTATCAAAATATTCTGATTGCAATTTTCCCTTTGCCATTTGAAGGGAAACTTACCGGTTTCTAACCGCTTTCAATAAAGGAGTGTCCCCATCTTTGGTAGCATTTTCTAGATCCGGGTTATGCGTCAACAACAGCTTTAAAATGGCAACATTTCCTTTTTCGACAGCCATATACGTAGCTGACTTTCGATCTTTGCCTAAAATATCCACGTCCGCATATTTTTTCAGCAAAGCTTCAACCACGTTTTTGTGCCCTCCCTTTACTGCGTGGATTAAATTTGTATCTCCGGCTCTGTCCTGGAAGTAAATTTCAAAAATATCTCTCAAATCTTAGGGTAAGTGAAGAAAATGAAAAAGATGTGTTTACCTGTATATTAATGTAAGCTCCAGCGGAAAGAAGAGCAGTGGCGACCTCGTAAAAACCCTCTTTACAGGCTATAGTCAAAGGGCTACATCCGTCTTTGTCCAGGGCATTGACATTGGGTTTATATTCCAGCAAAAGGTTTATTACGTCCACGTGATTACCGTAAGTGGCAACAATCAGCGCGGTCCAAGAATACATACCCGCAGTGTCGATATTGGCCCCTGTCAACGAGTTTCTTATAAATTTCTCAAAATTTGCCGTTTAAATACCCACCAGCTTTCAAGAGAAGCTCCACAATTTCTACAAAACCTTTCCGGCAGGCCCACACAAGACCCGAAGTTCCATATTTGTCTCCGACATTGACTTTGGCCCCATGATTAATTAAAGCCCGAGCAATCTAGGAATAAAACGTCTTTAAGACCGTGAATACGAGTACATAGAGTTTCAATTTTTCAATCCCACTTATCTCTTTTCCATTGATCCCCCCACATGAGGAGACATTTTGCATTAACCTACCAGTTAGGAGGGGTCAGGCAGTAGCGTTACTTCGTTTACTTTCAAAGCACTCACCTCGAAATGCCCCCTACCGCACGCCCACAACAACGACGAAATGTGGTAATTTCCATGGGCATTTACCTCGGCGCCCCTGTCCAGCAAATGAAGGGCCACATTCGAATGCCCTTTGTAGGTCGCCCACATAAGCGCCGTCCAGCCGCCCTAAAAAGCCTTTAAAGTCACATCGAAAACAGTAAGAAATACTGAAGTACCATGTCGCGATGGTCAATTTCGGCGTTGTGCTCCAAAAGCTGCAAAACAATGTCGTAATGCCCTTCTTTAGCCGCACAAAGTAGAGCGGTCCAATTGTCGTTATCTTCGGCATTGGGGTCGGCCCCATGGGCCAAGAGTTCGCGGACAAAGGCGCTTTTGCCTTTTGAGGCGGCCACCATGAGAGCAGTAGTGGCGTTCTAGATATAAATTTCAGCAAACTTTTCTTTTTTACTTAAAAAACTTACCTCATCTCGGTCATCTATCTGCACTTGTTTGCTTTCTAGGAATGACTGAAGCCCTTGGAGGTTGTCGCTATTGACGTACGATATCAGCGATTGGAAGCATAGCGATACCATCGACTCAGTCTTATGCAGCGTCTGTAAAAGACCGTTATTAATAAGGATGATAAAATGAAGCAATATTAAGGTTAATGAAAAAACTGCACCTTCTTCATAATTTGCGTTCGCGACATGTTCGGTTAGTGAAATGAAATTATTCAAATCTACATAAGATTGTCATTGCTGGAAATAAGTTAGCACATGATATTAGTGCTTTTGTGTGGCTTTGTGACGAGTGTAAAACACACAATGGAAATTACTGGTAAACATAAGCCAAACCTGAAAGCATTCTCAGAAAAAACAAAAAAAACAACAGTTTCGTTGACCTTAAAATGCTTCCAGCTCCGTGGGAACAATAAAACACTGTTAAGTCAAGCTAAATATCATCAGCCGAACACTCGGTAAAGACCAAAAAATTCAAAGCAACACCCAGAACTAACATTATGGGAATGTCTCCTCAATCCCAGGCCGAAACTGAATTTTCGACCGGTGTCCCCATCAGGGGAGGTGAGGGTGAAAGACGGTAGTCCCAGATGGGTCAAAGAGCCTCTCCAGCTAGACGAGACTGAGGCCGAGCTGCTAGAATCTCCTCTCTCAGGGAGGGCCAGCCATAGCAAAGAGGGCCTCCTCCTGGAGGGCGTTGGTAGCTCCGAGGCGATACTATGACGGCTTTTACTCCTCTCCTCCAGATCTTGGTCATTTTTGCTGGCCATGAAGGGGGGTCAGGACTCGTCATCTAGGTGGATGTTGAAATTTAGAAGGCCATTTAGAAGATATGGCTCCCGCTTTACCCTATTTGTCGGATATTTATAGTACCGTAACGAATTTGAGGATCTTCCCAAGCACGGCTCACCTATTCAGTTTGCGTGAGTTTACTGCAGTTTAGTAATCAACTAGGAACCTAATTTAAGCAAATGAGGTGAATTTAAGCTAATAAAATGTATTTATAAATCATCGAATGATATATAAGACAAAATTTAACATAAGACTGAGTTGTTACATAACATTAAATACCTGACTATGGGAATGGTGGTGGTGGTGGTGAAGATGATGAGAGAAAATTCTGGATCTTAAGGCTCTCGCCGCCATCTCAACCCACAAAGTCACGATGCACAATGAAAATTATTACCCATATGAAAGAGCAAATTAATCAACACTAATTAAAAGCACACCAAATATTTAAGGAATGGAAGCAATAAAATTTATTGGCTTTCGCGGAGCGCGCTAGTAACAAACACATGGACGAGTTAAATGCATATTTATCGTTTCGAGTGTCAATAAATGTTTATGGAAAAGGCAAATTTACCTTTTCTGTTGTCAATCGAAGATTAAATGGAAATGAAAACGTAGAAATGTCTACACAAGTTGTCGAATAGTAGTAGATAATGTTTTATGTAACTCTGAAGGTTGTGGCTATTGAGGGAAGATCCTTACAAGAACCTAGGCCAGTGAATCAAGTCTCTGGCAACTGTATTAAGGAAACGTGGAAAGCAAGTGAAACTGTTAGTCAGTTTCGTGATTTCTATGGAAATAAAAATAGACTTTACAGTACATTGATCTAGTCGCCGTTAGGGTCGCTAGGTCCTAGAATAGAGACCCTAAGAAATATTTTTAAACCTCAAGTAAAAGTCAATGAAACTAAAATTTTATACAGGGTGTCCCACAAGTGTTTCATTATATTTCAGTGGGTAATAGTACATTGAAAAATAATATGACTCCCCATATAAACCACATTCCAATAATGCTTCATTAAGAAGATACAGGGTGTTAAACTTTACTTAAAAAATCCAACTTTTAATGATATATTCAAAACCGTTTGAGATATGTAAGTGAAATTTGACACGTTTTGAGAGTTAATGTAGACGCATTTATTTATGCAAAAAGGCTATTTTTCATTTCACCAGTGGCGTGCGTACGGATATCTCTCAGCACATTTTTAAAGAAAAAAATGGTGTGCCACTGCTTTTTATCAAAATAAAAATTATTTTTAGAAGTTCAATTTCATTTAGAAGAGAAATACTCACTTGACTCTTTTTCGTCCGACGCATCGTTTGCCAGTAAAAAATTGAATACCGTCTACATGCACGATATTCTCTAAATGGTTTTAATAATATTAAGTGTGTTTTAAATATTATTTATTTGCCGTAATATTACAGAAATTGTTCAAATTGGTGGCCATTTTGTTCAAGACATAATTTAGCTCGCCATTACAATTTGCCATTCCGTAAATAAGATGCATATCCGCAAGTTCAGCTGATGTAAATTGAGCCATTATAATTAATTTATTAAGTTAAACAAATTAACACAATTGAAAAAAATTATACATTCAATAAAATATTTATAAAAAGTTGTTATTTAATGACAATACATTAATTTGTAGGGTAGTCATAACAACGCATATCATAATACGTCAAGTACTTGACAGCAGCTATCTGGATTTAAGTTAATCGTTATTATTAGTTAAACTTGCGGATATGCATACTATTTGTGCATGTAGACGGTATTCAATTTTTTACTGGCAAACGATGCGTCGGACGAAAAAGAGTCAAGTGAGCATTTCTCTTCTAAATGAAATTAAACTTCTAAAAATAATTTTTATTTTGATAAAAAGCAGTGGCACACCATTTTTTTCTTTAACAATGTGCTGAGTGGTGTCCGTACGCACGCCACTGGTGAAATGAAAAATAGCCTTTTTGCATAAATAAATGCGTCTACATTAACTCTCAAAACGTGTCAAATTTCACTTACATATCTCAAACGGTTTTGAATATATCAATAAAAGTTGGATTTTTTAAGTAAAGTTTAACACCCTGTATCTTCTTAATGAAGCATTATTGGAATATGATTTATATGAGGAGTCATATTATTTTTCAATGTACTATTACTCACTGAAATATAATGAAACACTTGTGGGACACCCTGTATATAAGATTTTCACACAAATATGTATATATCCTAAGAAGGACAACCATTCATTCTTTTAGCAAAAATGCGATAATTTTTGATATCTCAGAGGTATAATTATTTTTAAACTTTTATTATAATTTTTATAAGACCATTGGTGCCCTCTCCTACGCCAGCCCGTCTCCTCGCTTTACAATCTCGGGCCCGTGCGCCAATGCACTTCACAACCAACACTCAAGCAATATTTGCCAGTTTCTATACTCATTAACACTCTCACTTCAAAGCAAATGTTGTCTAGTCGTAAAGGAAATTACAACTCAAACAATTTTATAAATAAATCCTCTGAACTGTAATGATAAGGAGATCGTAACCAACACAAACAACTTTGATTAATACCTGGTTGGAGGCATATCTGCCAGTGGTAGCTTTAACGAACTGAAAATACGGCACTGCAGAGCCATAGCTTGGTGGAATGTGATGCAAGAGGAGAGGAACTCGCTCTTGGACTCTTGAATTAGATGAGGACTGAGTTCGGTCACTCTGATCACTCGAAGTGCTAGTGGTGCTGGTCCTTTTCGGCATTTCAATTTAATGTTAAACGTGAATAATTCTACGCATCACAAGTCGGATCGAGTTATGATGGAATATCGACTGTGTATGATGTATATGCAGAATAAAATCGTATCAAAACAGATAAGATGTGTGCTCAATGAGAAGCATTATGTATATACGCATAGATGTCATTGTCAGGTCGTACACAGTTCTTATTAACAGATCAAGATTAGAAAATGAAAAATAACTTTGAACGATTTATCTTATCACAGCATTCGTATCCTTGACACTTGGGTGGATGAGCAGAACCTAAATATGCATTTACCTCGCTATTTCGTTCAGAACTCCGATATTTTGCCCTAAAAGACAAGTCCATCCACTTCGTTGGCAACTGCCTATAAGATACACTGGGGACTTCATGCCTGGCCGTAGATTTATGAGACATTTTCTCTAGTCACTCACATATAACCACTTCATAACATGTACTCACAGACCTCATGTAAGAGGTACACCCGCACACATTTGAACTAACGAATGTATGTTATTTTTTCGTTCTTATCATCGGCGAATGAAATTGAATTGGCACGATAAGGCTAATCAGATGACTGTAAAGTAGATACCTTGTTGCAAAGATATGGGCTGCAATATTGCTAATAGTTTGGAAATTGACGTTAATCAAGCGTTAAATGTCGAGGTGACTAAAAGCAAATTGAGATTTGAGGCGACACAGAAAACATTCAAATCAAAACTAGGTAATGTTTTGTTGTTCTTAAACAGTTATAATAATATTACTGACATACATTGGCTTATTTTGTACACTTTTTTACAATTTTTTTAGCCTCTCGCCTTGCCTGCAACTAATTATTCATTAAATTCAATACAAAATTAGGTTGTAAGAAAATCGTTTAGACTACTTAATTTTTAATTTTAGTTAAACACTTTTTTCAGATAATTCCTCTACTTCTCTAAATTTATATTGTTTTGTTTTTCTTCCCTTTACTTCCCTAGAAGTTCCTGTACTTCCCTATGTCTATATGCTAATCACAAAAATACAATAAATCTTGAATCCTAATATCAAAGATGACATTTCATTTGATATTTATTTCCATAGTAATCATAAGTAAAATAATAATAGAGAAAATTATTAAATAAATTAAGTCATTAGGTAAATAATGAATGATATGTGTGTTATTTGTTAACATTTTATTTAATCATTTTAAAAAAAGGTGAGAAAATCTACTTCCCAGTCATTTAACACACCTGACAATGATGTTTTTTGAACCTAAGCCTAACCTACATATTATTATTATTATTATTGTTAGTATGATTATTGTTATTATTTTATTTTCTCCTCTGAAATGGCTAATAGCTTATTTTTATGAGTCGAGAATAAAATATCTGTAGCTGATGGTGGTGACATGTCTGCAATGCAACAATGCATTCATTGCATTGTCTGAATGGACTCCAGGTACTAAATTTGAAGAACAGCTCAAATTTGTAAATTTTGTAATACATATTTTTGTAGTATTGATTGTTTTATTCTTTTTTAATTTAATAAATAGTTTAATATTAAATCACAAGTGTTTTTGTTCTTATTTCCCTATGACTAGACACACTGTAAGGAAGTATACATTTTAATTAAAGGGAGTTCAACACTAATGTAACTTTCAATTAATCAAAATCCAGGTTAATCAATGCATAGCTTCATCACCTAAACCCTATAGTTTGATAAAGGACAATGTTTGTTGATGGTTTTAAGAAAGAAATACCTTTCTAAGGAGGAATTTCTGGCGTAAAATTAATTTAAGAAGAAAGGCTAGATGAATTTAAGCTTCAGCTCTCACCTGAATTAGACGCCAATGTTGAAGATTGGCAGATCAGGGCCCAAACTGCAAAGATGCACCGTAACGCTCCGCTTTCTTCATTCAAGGTCTGACGGTCAATTCTTAAATAATTTTTATATGAAATTAATAACTTTTTAATTGAATGTTTATAAATAAACATTCCGAGATAATTAGACGTCTGTCAGGAACATATGCTATTGATTAGTAATTGTTTTCTGTCTACCTTTCTGAGACTTAGATTTCCAACTATAGTACAAGATCAGACAATTGTCTTAAAAATACTACAAATTGCTAATTTTTATAGAACATTTTATTCAAATCAAAAAATTAGTTTTTGTATAATACATAATAGGCCATGAACTTTTTTCAAAAAAAAAAAAGATTCCAAATTTATTGTCTAAAATAGCAATTCTCTCACTATTTAACTGACTTCGTCATTTGTCCAAGATCTCCATGCTCTCAAAAAATTTGCCCCGTTTATACTTTTAGACTTATCTAAATTTATTGCTTTAAAATACACTGTCATTGTAATTACTATATCTATGAATGTGTATATTAGTATTATTAGTAATCATATTTCATATAATGAGTGGTTTTTCACCATTACAAGCAACAATTCGATTTAATATACACTTTTAGCATAGCCACGTTTGGTATAATATCAATAACGGAAAAAAGTGGATATACCAAGAAATAAATACCCATTAAACGTCTTACCTTTTAAATAGTGGCCAATAATTCGTACTCACAGAAAGAACAATTAAATTACCGAAATCTATGAGTGGATATGAGCAAAAATCTGACTAAATAGATATGTTAAGGATTCTAATCCCCAGTTTCAGTTTACTGATTAGTTGATTACCTGAAACACATCTACACCGATCAAATAAAATTCTATAAAGTTTGTTTTTAGTTCGACTATAAACAATTCGATTTAATAGTTATATATGACCGTGAGAAAACCGTGCATGGTCATGATATAAGAAAAGCGGTCGCAAATCTAATTATTAGCGTTGATTCTGGGTGAGTTTTATTTATATGTTTACATATCATATGTACATTTACATATTAAATTCAATTTAAGTATTTTGAATGTTTTTGTATGGTTATCTATACAATTTACAGGTGCTACAAACATTGTATCAGTATGAATAGGTACTCATAACTTTTATGCATTGTATGATTAAGTTGTATTATCTTTTAGCACTTGTCTGATACATAGTTTGCTTCAAAACTATATTCATATTTCTTCCGACATCTTTGAAGACCAGAAAATTTAACCTTTTTCAACCATTCAAGAAACTTGTTCGTGGAATTTTATCAGACTAGAAATAGTATATGTATTACATGCAAGAAATAACGTTCGCCATTCTGTGAAGATATCGTAGACAAGTCCTATTTTGAGTATGCAGTAAAAGAACTATAAAAATACCACGTAGGCCTCTAGATCGAATTAAAAGTCAAGCAATTTTATTAATGAAACTCTTAGGTTTATACGGAAACATGCCTCCTCAAACTCTGGGCAATTCTCAATCTGCCAGTACTGAGGAAATCTTTGTGTTCACCTACAGATGGATGATTCTGTTCTTATACGGCCTGGTGGCGGTAGTGAACTTCATGCAACTGCTGCAATTCTCCATTATCAGCAATGTAATAACCCAGTGAGCACAACCAGACAAAATTCATTAAAAAAATAGTTGTTTAATAGTTGTTTTCAGGTTCTATAATGTGGAGAACATCTGGGTGGACTTGACCTCTATAATATTCTTCATCTCCTTTATAATTTTTTTCTATCCTGTTAGCTTCATTGTGGAGAAATATGTGAGTTTTGTGATATAAAACTACTAGAGAGTTTACATGGAGACATATCTTTAGAACTTGAAGGTCACAGTTATCTCAGCAATGGCTCTAACATTAGCAGGAAACCTAATCAAACTATTCGCTACTCGTTCGGATCGATATTGGGTAATTTTACTGGCCCAACTGCCGATCGCCATAGGGCAAGTACAGCTGGCCAGCATACCCTCGAAACTTGCCACCACTTGGTTTGGGCCTAAGGAGGTGTCCACTGCATGTGCAATCGCTGTGTTATGGATGCAGCTGGGTAATATGTCTGTTTTACATTGCAACTTCTACTGTTATTTTTGGTATAATATAGGTTCTGCCCTTGGATGTGTCCAATCTCCATTTATAGTAACCAGCAAAGACACTAAAGAAATCGCAAGTCAACTTTTTGAGATGTTTGTAATTCAATCTATACTGAGCGGATGCGTATTTTTGGCCATTTTAGTATGTATGTCCATTGAGCATAAATTGTAATAGTAGCCCACGATTAAATGTGTAATTGTAGGTTTCAAGTCCAAGCCTAAGTTGCCCCCAAGTCAATCCCAGTTGAATCTCATTGCCAATGCGAATGAAGATAGGCCATCTTTTTTTGCAAACATCAAGGAAGTGCTTAAAAATCGGAACTTTTGGTTTGTGGTCATGTCACTAGGGTTTGCCAATGGATTTTGGAACTGTTCTGGAGTTGTACTTAACAGCATTTACCTCAATTACTTTCCAGTACGTCTCTTGCAGTTATAAAACAAGTTCAATGAATAGAGTTTGTTCTAGAACATGGAGAGTGATCCTGGGGTGCTAGCTCTAATGTCCATCATATCAGGGGGGTGCATTGGAAGCATATTTGTAGGGATAATTCTCGATAAAACCCATCAATTTAAGTAAGTATTTTTAACCATAAAATGATGTTTTTAATCTTTTCATTCTTTACAGAAAGATAAGCTTCGCAATCTTACTCCTTGCAGCCATCAGCTACGCTTTCGTGTCAATATCTCTTATTGCGAAAAGCAGAATTGCCACGTTTTTCACAATTCCAATCTTCGGGTGAGTATTTACTTCAATCATCACCTCAATTATCCATATCGTTATTCAACTTCGTTATTATTTAGAAGATTAAAATCATTCTATATACATATGTATATGTTATTTTGCAGCTTCTTCATCGCTCCAAGCCTCATTGTAGGTTTCGAATTCCTTGTAGAAATCACATATCCGATCCCTGAAGCTTGCAGTTCTTCTACCTTTAACGCGGCCTACTACTGCCTGTCAATTGTGAACACTGTACTATTTGAAGTACTCATTGAGAGCATCGATTATTTATGGACGTTTGTGGTGGTCTTTTTCTTTTTGTGTTGTAGCGCCATGGTTGTTCTATTGGTGAATTCGGAACTCCGAAGAAGGGACGCCAATTTGCAGCGGAATGATGATGTTATCGTTGATGCAGGGGCAGCAATGCCCTCTATTAGCAATTGTAGCAGGAGTAGTAGTAGCAGTAGTATGAATGAGCATAACAACACTGTAGTTACTACTGCAAAGTTTTAATAATTGTTTAACTATGATGATTAATGTTTAAGCATAGAAAAAACAGTAAAATTATTTTTAGCTAGATTAAATTTTCATTTTGTATAATCTTCTGTGGTTGTATTACCGACTAGTAGTATTGAAAAGGACGAGAATCTTCGATGCATGGGTCAAAATCTTGGAGAACCGTTGTATAAAACGTGATCTCGATGGCAATAAGCAGTTTTTAGTTACAATTGATTTCACACTCTATTATATTCTAAGTTTGTGTTAATATTTTTATTATTTCAACAACTGATACTACCGAAATTCTTTATAAAGTTGTCTTTTTTCTTATTCTCCTTCACGATTAGCATTTGCTAATGGACTAAACCAACCATCCGTTGTATGCAAATACTAAACATTACGTTTAGAAACATTGACATATAACAGAAAGAGATAGATAGATCAGCTCCACCTATAGGGTAACCAAACGAACTGCATAATTTTCCTTAGTCCCAGGGTAAATGTACTGCCAATAATTGTTTGGCGCCCGAAATAATATTTTTACGCACAAATCAATTGAAACTGTTTGCTTACGTCTTAGTTTCCATGGCGGAAACAATTATATTAAGACCAGCGGGCGTTATTTTCACGACAACTATATGCAATGTAGAAACAACGGCTGCTAATTTTTTAACTGCCTTTAATAAAATAATTAGACATAGTGTTATTCTACTGCATGTAGAAGATTTAAAAAATGTTATTTGTGTACGCTGACAAATTTAAGGCGATTGATCCGATTAAACTTGTTTTATTTCTGTGAATTCTTAATGACTACTGCGGATAACTGAATTAACAAAAATCTCAATTTGAATGAAAATAAATGTGAATCATGGAATTCTCGTCTCAGTCTCCCACTATCCAGTGGTGTACAGAGACACCCATGGGTTACATAAATACTTGTTACATCAACTGCGTTACAGCACAGTTTACTCCGACGCTGTTGTTATTGTTACACAAAGGTCACCGTCTCGATTCCACCTCGCGAATATTGCGTTAAGAAAAATTTAGTTAGTTGATAGCCTCAGATGTGTGAAGTCAGTACAGTGGAGATATTTTTCATCAAGCGAGATGAGAGGTAGTAGGATGTCCTCTTGTTGTCCTCAGAGGTTCCCCTGGTTCAGGGCTAGTTGGTCGCCCAAGAGCGATTTAGCATTGCAGCCTTTGCCGAAACCAGAGACACCCACAGGTAAATTAAAAACAAAAAAAAATGAAAAACACAAATTTAAAACCAAGTACATTACGTTGAGAGCTCTTGCAAAATTCCTTCAAAAAACTTTAAAAATATGGCTTAGTTGCATCCTCATGGCGCACGCATCATGCGAGAAAAATATTTTTGGAACTTATAAATGCGAAAATCAGTTTTGATTATTAAGTGCATACCAATTGCTGGCAATGAGCCAAATTCTCATTAGTTTAATAAACATAGAAAAACTTTATCAACACCTAGTGTAAAAATAGATGAAAGTATCAAATTTATTTCTTTCTTGCTCCTTCGTTTTAACGCTGATCAGCATCCAAAGGTTTATAATTATGTTTCAAAAGGTAAAAGACAACAACCTAAAAACCAATCCCTATAACTCTAAGTATTCTAAGCATTTTTAAGGGGTAACATAGGATTTGAGCGTTAGAAAAACGCATTGTATATTTTAACCGAAAATTTACAACTTTGCTGAAGACTTTTGTACCGTGATTTGGCTCAAAACTCCTATTCTCTATCTACATATATTAACAGAAAACAAGGGTAATACAATAAGTATAATGAAAATGATCACATTTCCTCTTTGTCATGGATAATTGCCAATAATGTTTTTTTCTTCTCTGCATGCAGCTTGACGTGTGTGAACCTATTTTGTACGCACCCATACCTGGTGAAGCCAATAAATCGAAACACGTGAACGCTCTATTCCTTTCGCGGACTTGCCATTAACGTTTTCATTATAGTTAAGGTACATATACTGAAAAAAAATCATGACTAGTGGTATAATCACCGATAATAGTACTAGGACAAATTACTGCAGTCATTTACCAGTGGTTGGATTAGCCTAACAATGAAAAATCAGTGTTACATTGGTAAAATATCGAATTTCACAGATGAATGAAATTCTCAAATTTATTAAATAACGCTGTAAATTAAAATAAAAACGCTGGCGTCCAAGTCTATGATTCAAAAGTCAGTTACTCAGACTTTGGAATTTCGTGAAAAAATTCTCTAACTCTTTGCGATTTTAAGAACTGATAGTGTACGTGAAACAGCGGAGCAAAGAGAAAATTTTAATAATTTTTTTATTTAAACAATATTGCATTGGAAATCTACCACTGAACTTCAAATTTTCCAACGGAAGCGAGAAGATTCCCTACTTAAATTTTATTTTAATCAATGGCAAATAGCTGAAAAAAGATTTTAAAGCTTGCAGCAAGTAGGATTTATGCACTAATGTTGCTGTTGCAACTTTACAATTTTCCGTAAAATTTTCGACGCAGGTGACTGTTGCAAGAAGAGAATAATTAAGTAGCAGTATTGCAGAAGCATTGCGAATGGACAATTGAATGAATTTTTTAACATTCAGACAAATATAGAGCATGCAGATGCTTATTAATACACAAAACTAGTCATAGAAGCTGTAAATTAACTGGTAAACAACCAATGAATCTTAATGAAGGCCACTCATATATTATTTCAATCAGTGGACATTATATGGTCATTGCAATTGTTGCTCAAGACTCGTCACTGATGGTTACACAGAAACATGCCTGTGTCATTTCATAACCAAAAGCAGACGTAGGAATTTCTGCGAACTCTATTTTTATCATTTATCATTACTATATCTTAGGAATTTTCTTGTAAAGAAGCAAATATTGACCTTGCCACTTAAAAAGATTGCTTTTACCATTCCCAAGACACTAAAAAATTGCTTTTCGAACGTTTTCAGATACATTTGACGGAGTACCCTTCGAGGAAAAAATCAAAGAACCTCACATTCTAATCGTTAGAAGCATTGATCCTTGTTTAGCGGAAAATGGAATCAATCACAAAACCTCCAAGTACGACCTCATGAGGCGGTTGTACTATCCTCAACTTGTAGTGCGTCGAGGACAGTTCTTTAAGCTTATCATTACCTTCAGCAGGCCATACGATGAAGACAAGGACGGTATATCTTTTATTTTTGTCGTGGATGATGAGGAGAAACCCTCTCATGGAAACAGTACCATGGTGGCGGTACCTCTGCTGAAGAAACCAGACAGATACCTCCCTTGGAATGTTGTATTGCACTCCGTGGAGGAAAACACCATTACTGTTAACATTATGACGTCTCCAGAGGCTATAGTGGCCAAATGGAGGATGGATATTGACACGAAAATTATCGATAATGGAGCTTATAGCTATAGCTGGGACATGAGGATCTATCTCTTGTTCAACCCATGGTGAGTACTTAAGGTTGCCTTATATCTAATTATGATATACTGAAACTTTTGCAGGAGCAAACACGATCAAGTATACATGAAATCCGAAGACTGGAGAGAAGAAGCTGTGATGAATGATGTAGGTATCATATACAGGGGGACTTATAACAGAATCAAACCAGTGATTTGGAAATATGATCAATTTGAGAAGAACGTGCTGGATTGCTCCCTGTATCTGGTTCATACAGTCGGAAAAGTGAAGAGCAATTACAGGTAATAATGAAAATTCTTTATTACTTTCATTCAGGTTAATTGTGAGCAAAATACCACTGAGAATCAGCAACTAGTTCAAATCAATTTTACCCATTGTTTTTTGACTGCAGATCAGATCCTGTTAAAATAACCAGAGCGTTGGCGGCCGCAGTGAATTCATCCGACGACGAGGGGGCAGTTATGGGCAATTGGTCTACTGATCACAGTGGCGGCACAGCTCCCACTAAATGGCTAGGCAGCATGGAAATACTACAGAAGTATTACAAGAAGAAGAAACCAGTGAAGTACGGCCAATGCTGGGTGTTTTCAGGGGTGCTAACTACTGGTAACATTCAAAAGCATCAATTTTTAATAGTTTCAGTAATGCGTCCTCTACTACACTTTATCTAAATATTGAAGAAATTAATCATCACGGTAAGTTACATAAAAATGGGTAAAAGATAAACATGCATTGCGATTACAGTGGTTCAAAATGTTGCTGAATGGTTAAAATCAAAACTACATTAATTATACACAGTGAAAGTCGAATATAACGACGGCGAGGGTACCGAGTAAAAAGGATCGTTATATCCGGTCGTCGTTACATCCAGACTTGTTTGTTTTATGATTAAAGAAACATGAAAAACACAAAAAATTATTTAAAAAATTAAAAATTAACAGATACATAATAAAACATAAGTAATTTAATGCAACTTCTAACTTATTTATATTTACATATGTGTGATAAAAACATTATTTATTCAACTATTCTGTAATTTTTGTTTGCTTTTTGCAACGTAAGTTAAAATAAATCAATTCCATTTTTTTCTCTATGGAACTGATTTCATTCAGAACTCTTTTGTCGCTGGAATAACTGCATTATAACTGTATATAAAACTGTTCCAGATTTTAACTGCTTGTAGGGCTTAAAATCTTCATCATCTTCAGGGTCTTCATCACTTTCATCTTAGATTTCTTGAATGATGAACACTTTGTTCGCAATTTGCTAGTCAAATAGAGCATCGTTTGTTTCCGAGTGAAGATCAACATTTACAAAATCAGTCCATAACTTATCTGGCAATGGTTTTCTTCTATCATAGCAAGAGGCACATCACCTTTTTTCTGAAATCATTATTTATCCTTCTTGCCATTTCAACTAAAGGAAGATCGTTTTCTTCTTCAAAGTCATTAGCTACTGATGCTAGCTGTAAACCTGCATATTTAAAACAATTCGTGATTGTTTAGGGTGATATTGTGTAATGATTCCATGCTTTAGAAATCACTGGTATTGCATTCAAAATACTAATAACACGCTCTTTGTTTTGCCGATTGTTTTTAATAACATTCATTAGCTAGAGCTTTTTAAAATGAACTTTCATTGATCTTATGATACGTGGTATTTGGTGGAAGATATTGAACGTTACTATTCTCTAAATTTAACTTTTTTGAGTGCGCTGGACAATTGTCTATCAAGAGTAACATTTTTTTCTTTTTTTTTTAATTCAGTGTCTCAGTCTTGCAAACTTTTTAAAAGCAGCTCTGACATCAACCAGGCTTGTTTATTAGACATGTAGGAGACATGTAACGACTTCTTCGACGAGTACTTCTCGAAACAGCGAGGGTTTTTTGATTTTCCAATAACAATCAATTTACATTTTTCTGATCCTGTCATATTGGTAGCAACAAAAAGAGGAACTGGTTACTTGAACATTTTTCCATCTGTGCACTTCTCGGTTTTAAATTTCAATGTATTGTTCGGAATGATTTTGTGAAACGACCTGCTTCATCTGCGTTAAAAATCACGTCGTTTTGGCAATTTTTTAAAAATTTCTGACTACCTGGCCAATTTTCTGTTATTGCAAATGGTACACTGGCAGCTTCACCACTAGTGTTTCCATATACAATGTTATGTCTTTGCCGGAAGCGTTTAATCCAACTTTCTAAACATTCATATTCCGGGTCTTTATTCATTCTTTTGGCAAACTGTCCCGCTTTTGCCTATAATATTGGGCCACTAATTGCTGATCCTTTACTTCTTTCCTTTTTAAACCTCTTAAATAATATATGATCAATATCCTCATGATTGGATAACTTAAGCTTTTCCTTTGGCAACAAATTTTCATTAAACGCATTCTTGATATTTTATTGGTTCTTTCAAATTGCAGAGACAGTCGAATGCGATAAGTGCAAATCATTTGCAACGGTGTTGTTGCTTTCACTTGCTTCAAGCTTGGAAATTATTATACCTTTTTCCTCAATGGATTTTTTTTCTTTAAATCATTTTTTAAAACAACAAAATTAGAATAAAGCAAACAAACTGAACGTATACAATGAACAGCATCTAATTTATACAGGGTGTTTCTAAATAGATGGTAAAAATTTTAATGAGTGAATCCTGAGCCGAATTTAAGACGAAAAGTCCGTATAAAGAGATGTCCAAAAATGCTTCATCTTCGATCTACAGGGTATTAAAAAACACTTTTGTTTGCGTTTTTTTTAAATTACTTGTTTATTTTTTATCGAAATTTGCTGAAAATTTGTACATATGATACGTCGAGTGTTTCCTACAAACGGAAATTTTCGGACTTCGATTTTATATATGGGATCATGCGGATCGATGAGTTTTGAGTTCTCATTCATCACATTCATATATTTTTTTTACATTAGTAGCTGGGGGTATTTTCAATAGCTGCTATAAAATTAAAACACTACCAAATT
The DNA here is from genome assembly GCF_039881205.1 of Euwallacea similis. NCBI lineage: Eukaryota > Metazoa > Arthropoda > Insecta > Coleoptera > Curculionidae > Euwallacea > Euwallacea similis. The sequence goes on from NC_089613.1 coordinate 6,640,333, forward strand.
AAATAAAATTAAGCTCTCGTTTAAGCTTGGTTGATTAACATTGATGTTAATAATTTAATCTGCAGGAAGTAGTTGCTTATTATCGCGAATATTACCTAAACCATCCATTTAGGCAAAATTTTGTAAAAGACTGAAAAGTGAGAAAACTCAATGCGGATTTCAGAAATTTGTCTAAAAGAATCAAAATATTAACAGAAAAAAATATGTGATAAATGAGAACTCAAGGCTCATCAATCCGCATCACCCCGTATATGAAATCAAAGTCAGAAAATTTCCGTTTGTAGAAAACACTTGGCGTATGATATGTACAAATTTTTAGCAAGTTTTGATAATTGAAATAAATAAGTAATTAAAAAAAAAACAAAAAAAAAGTGTTTTTGACACCTTGTAGATCGAAGACCAAGCATTTTTGGACATGTCTTTATACGAACGTTTCATTTTAAATTTGGCTCAAGATTCACCCATTAAAATTTTTACCATCTATTCAGAAACGCCTTGTATAGTCCTCGTTCATAATTCATAGATTTTCCCGATAATTCTTATTTTCTCTACGCTCTTCTTTAAAAAATTTATTTCTTTGAGATATTTACCGACACAAAACATAAATGGAAATATCGACACAAAACTCAAATTCTATGGCTTAAATCAACAAACCCCTTAGTCGCAGTTTTAATTGCTTAGTATCGGTAAATGGCTCAAAGAAAATTATTTTTTGTATATTTATAGTAATTGCCATTTAAAGTCGACACTGCCAGCATTCAATTAGAAATTCCGCAAAAAGAGACCGAAACTAATAAAAAAGTGGTGTTTTAGCAATCTTACATAGAAATCGCAGAAAAATCACAACCATACATAGGTGTGTCAATTATATGTATATATTAAAAACTACTGTTTCTAAATTTGAATATTTTTAATGAATTAACGGTTCATTTCTAAATAAATATACGTTGTGTTTGGTATCAAAAAATTCAGGAAAAAATAATCTTTTAGAAAATCGCAATAAGTCATCATATTACCATTCGAAAAACAGAAAATAAATAGAAAACACTGTTTTTCGGTATTTAAATTGTTTATAAAAGAAAAAGTACTCAATAAAATGACAAATTAGTATTTTTTCTTATAATTCTGACCTAAAATTGTACCTAATACGTAGACCTCAGTGGCGTAGCTCGACATAAAAAAAACCACAGAAAGAAATATTTTTTTAATTGATATATTTTGGATTAAAAAGGACTTCTAGATCCCAAAAAAGAAAAAAATTATAAGGCATTACATTTAAAAATCAAAAGTTGAGGTCATTTCCGGTTAAACCGGAAGTGCTAGATAAACGTCATTAATGTCAATCAATCGGCTCTATTCTCACATACGAATAGCTTCCCTTCAAATTTAAACTTTTTGAATTTAAAACAAGAAAAGTTATAAGGGAGAGTCACCTTTTTAAATCATCCGGTATAAAATGTAAAAAAAAAGGTGTAAAATATTTAAAGAGATAATTGTAGGGACTAAAATAAACAAAAAAGTTTTAGTAAACATGGATCCGCAAAGTCGAAGATATGGAAAGTTATTCTTTTTTAAAACATTTATTTGCAGTTATTTATTACTTATTTATTATATACAAACAAAAGATGTTTCTAGCAAAAACAAAAAATAAAGTTACGTAAGATGTTCAAAGAGCCCTCCTTCTATTTACAAACAGGCACGACTTGTTTGTCTGAAGAATAATTGAAGTTTTTCTAAAATCCCTTCATAGGCTCGGATTTGTTGGCATTTTTGATTAATTCATAGCTGCAGCCCCTGAAGATTATTTACAACAATACATAAATTAATGTTTTCAAATATCCCGAAAAAAAGAAGTGTAGAAGATTTAAATCAGGTGATCTTGCAGGCCATTATAATTTGTAAACGATGGCTCGTTAGAGAATAATACACAAAGGAAAAAATTGAGATTTCGTTGTATCTCTCCAGATGTCCACTCCCAAAAGTCTAAAGGATTTTGGAAATCTTCCTCATGGAGCTCTTGGTGTAAAGTGATATGATAAGGATGAAACTTATGCATCTTCAGCATTCCCAACACACTGTTACGGATGGCTAGATAACTCACGTTCAGAAATAATCGGAAACTATTAAGTGCATGCAAAGATAGATTTTACTTGGGAAACCTATAGATACCTGAATAAATTCTTAACTAAGTACTAATAAAAAAACAGCATTTATTAAGGCCCTATATTAAAAAACTGTATATGAAACGCTTATTGAAATTTGCGATTAATAAGATATTTCAACATTTTCAATGTATTAGACTACTAGACAGTTTATCAGACGTCTAGACATTTTTTGTTTCTTTTTTGTGTGGCGTAGGGTGACGACTAATTTCTTCAATATTTAGATGAACTATAAATATTAATGTATAATCTACAACATTTTTAATTCAGCGCAAATAAAAATATTCTTGATGTGATGGTGAATGTAACTTGTATTATTACCTTCAATGATTAGTTTGCAGAGCTCTTGGAATACCTGCCAGAACAATCACCAACTATGCTTCTGCCCATGACACCCAAAACTCCCTCACTGTGGACTACTTTATGGATGAGAAGGGCTCCATTATGGAGGAACTCAATTCGGACTCAATTTGGAATTATCACGTTTGGAATGAGGTTTGGATGACGCGTCCGGATTTGGGAAGGGACTACGCGGGGTGGCAGGCCATTGACGCCACCCCTCAGGAATTAAGCGGGGATTTGTATAGGTAAAAAATCCCCAAAAATAGTTTTGCGTAGGTATAAATTTGCCAGGAGGACAATTTCTGAATCCGAATGAAATAAGGAAATTATCCTCCAGATAAAGTTGTCTGTATATTGATAAATTGGCCCTAATGCGGCTGTTTTATTGATTCAGATGCGGACCTGCCTCGGTAGCGGCTGTAAAGGATGGTGAGGTGCTTAGAGCCCATGATACGAACTTCCTCTTTGCTGAAGTCAATGCTGATAAAGTATGTTCATTTTCTGAAGCATTTGTTATTTTTAATAAATTGTTTTAAAGATATTTTGGAGGTGGAATGGACCGACTCAACCTTTAAAATTACTGCGTAAGGATATTTATGGCATAGGCAAACTAATACTCACCAAATCCCCCGGGGGCTTCAGCAGCGAAGAAATCACCAACAATTACAAATTCTCAGAAAAATCTCTAGAAGAGAGAACTACCATGCTAAAAGCCCTAAGACAGTCCGAAAGCTTGTTTTCCAGGTATTACCTCAACGAAGATTTCAACGATATTTATTTCCATTTCAATCTCATCGATGATGTGAAAATTGGTCAACCTTTCGATGTGGCTTTATCCATGAGAAATAGGTCAAAAACTAAACACTATAAGATAGCGGTCATTCTCAGAGTGGATGTGGTCACTTATACCGGAAAAGTGGGGGAATCCGTGAAGTCTGAGCAGTTTACAGTTCTGGTAAAGCCAGATTCTACTCATGAGGTCAAGTTGACCGTAAGATATGATGAATACACTAAAAGACTGATCGACCAATGCGCCTTCAACATTTCCTGTTTGGCCTCAATTGAAGATACCAAATTCGAATATTATGCCCAAGATGACTTTAGGATAAGAAAGCCAGATATCAAAATCACCCTCCGAGAGGCACCCGTTGAGAACCTAGAAGTGATTGGAGATGTATCTGTAGAGAATCCTTTACCAGTTCCTTTGAAAAAGGGGGAATTCACGATAGAAGGGCCTGGAATTGAAGGGAGGCTGAAAGTGAGGGTGAAAGCTCCAGTGGCTCCTGGCGAAAAAGCTATAGGTATTGTGGTGGTATTCTACATAAATATAGATTAATTTTTTTCTTACACAGGAGAGTTTAAACTGACCCCACTAAGGACCGGAAGATTTGCAATTGCAGCCAAGTTTGTGTGCAAGGAAATGGACGATGTGGATGGGTTCATTATGGTCATGGTAGAACCAGCTAAAGAGCAAAATGGACAGGCATGAAATTTATCAGCCATTAGTTTACACTTAAGAGCCAACAGCATTAACATTCAGCCAAAACTAGTAATTAAACTAAAAAGAACTGATAAAAACAAGTGTTATTTATGCATTTTTGTAATTTATTGATTAGTATTAATATATTTTTTTCTATTTATCCTAGTTATTAATGTGTTTTTAGCGTTATTTTTATATTTTTATAACACACCATGTTATGCCCAATTATTAGTAAAATAAACGTATTTAAACTTTATTTTTGTGTGTGTATTCATTTTAATTTGCTTTGCAATTCCCCAGAATCCGTTTCTGGACATCCCCCTAGATAGATATAAAAAATGCCAATATTGAGTGAATTGCATCTGTCCTCTACCGGCTAACTTGGCAAGCAGAAGGTTAACTTACTAACTCCCTATAGAAAGTTTAAGCGCTTCTTTAATTCGGGTTAGTTTGACTATTTGCCACTAGATGTATGCACTAATCTCAAGATCGTATAAGGGGAGTTTATCCTGCAGGGGATTTTTTACCCTTGATTTGTCACCCTTATGCGCGATTTTTCAAACTCCTGGTAACTTTGTCAACAACATAATTTCCATGGAAACCATGAAATTGGCGAATACTGGGTTCTTACTTCAATGTTTCCATGGATATTATCCTTTTCGTGATGTGGCTAATAAGAATTTAGCCTATTGACTCTAAGGGACACATTGCAAAATGTTCTGTTAACTTTAACCGAAACATAATTTTAAAGCAACCTCTCAAATAGATGTCGCAAACATACTTCTCAGTTTATCCCTCTACTTTTTCAAAATTTCTTATCCGTAATTTCCGAGATAATGCAAAAAAATACTTTTTGTTTTTTGTTTCAGCATACATATGTCCTTCGTGGTAAAACAATGCACGTCCTTTATGGCCTGTCTGCGTAAGAGAAGTGAACAGCGTTTACGACCTTTTAACGCACCATAGCCAGACGAGTCTTTTGTTGGGCACTAAAATTTTTAATTAAATTCGAACAAAAAGGAACCGAACGGAATGCGAAAATTACAGATGATGAATAAGGATAGTAATAACCTTTTGGGGTCATAACGTTCTCTCAGTTAGTTTCAATCAGGAGTTGCAGACGGAGAAGAATTTGCGGTATTCAGAATCTGAACGGAGAGACAGTTGATTTAAATTGAGAATAATTTTTGAAAACTGAGAGGGTGTACTCATTGAAAATTGGCATATTAAGTAATTTCGGTTAGCAGCCTCATGAGGATCCTTTAAACAAGGTACGGCAACAGTTTGTACAAGATTTAAACTATTTTTATACTATATTTACATTTTGAATTACTAAAAAAGCGTACGAAATTGTTAAAATAGCCCATTCCTAGAGAAAATTATAGGTTTTTTGAAAATTATGCATATCTGGCTTTGACCAGTTCCTTTGAGAAGTTTCTATGCCTAAGCATTTAAAATAGGAATTCCAAGCTTGTTCTTAAAGAAGAGAGGCATTTCCAGAGAATTCTTTAAACTATCGAAAAGTGTGTCGTTTCTCAAAATAGTTCATTCTAAGGGGGTTTAAAATAGCTAATTCTAAAAGCGGGATTATTCGGAAGCTTAATTTAACTTACTGTTTAATTTAATTTCCTTTAAAAGGGTAAAAGTTGGGCAACATTTAAATTAAGTCATAAATTGGATGAACGCTTAGATGTAAATCAAAGTCACTTTTAAAATTTAATTAAATTATATCTTAAGTTAAATTAAGTTTCGGTAAAAACTGCGGAAGTTTTGTTCGTAATTGAGTATTTGTGGAAAATTCTATCGACTATCGGAAAGTGTGAAGTTTTCGAAATTCATGTACCTAAAGAATTCTTTGGACAACAGAAAAGGTTGACGCTCATTTCCATAGGAATTTATAAATTCTTGAGTACCAGATCAACTTAGTTTTAAAGAGTTTACTGAACTATTCCAAGTCCCGTAACTTTAAAGAAAAATATATATATTTACTTTTACTCGCAATCTTAGATTTTTCTTTCATTTTTGAATTTAGTTTGTTTTATTTACATATTCAGATTAAATCTTGCAGTTTTGCGAAACCATCAGCCATCTCGTTTTCGCAGAGAGTGTCTTGGAAATATCAAAATAAAAAATAAGTGAATAAAGGGTATTATAAGAGGTGCTCGAAGGGTCCAACCTCCACTCCCGGGCATAGCTCTCTGCGTTTTCTTGCTTTCTGCATTAATCTTAAAACATTCCCCTTATTTTGAGCCTTAAAGGTGTGATAAGTTTCTTTTGCACTTTATCAGTATTGGTGAGTATAGATTTATATATTGAAGTCCGTCATAGTTATCTATATACAGGGTGGTCACTTTTACGACGCATTCTATGGGGATTTTCGAAACGGTTAAAGATACAAGGTTGGTTAAATGGAGAAAAAGTTTCGTATTTTTATGCTCTGCAAAAAGCTGAAAGCAAAATTGAAATATCTTATGTAATTACTAAGATATCAAAGAAATACCAAAAAAGTCGATTTTCTTTTTTTGTCTATAACTTATTTATTTTTCATACAATCATTTTGAAACTTGGGTGTTCTATATTTTCCGTCAGTGTCTTCAATATGGAAAGGTCAAAAATATCCTAGGCCTACTAGTTTACGTGAAAATAATACTAACTTTCGATTTTCTTATGGACGCCATATTGGATTTTCGCATTTTTGAAAAACACGAAAGATTTCCGTTTCGGCGAGGTGCAACACAAGGGTCTTCTGAACTATTTTACAATAAAAATTAAAATATTTAAATATTTAATGAAAAATTCAAGTAGCACTGAATTTGTCAAGGTCATAATTGGTTACCAAGTTACTGACTGTCTTTGACACATAAGTCAAGTAGTCAATAATACAACTTTTAAATAAGTAATAAAAAAAATTATCAAATGTATTTTCGAAAATCAATAACACAAACTTTAACATTAACTAACATTAATTAACAAAGAAATTAATACGAGGAGAGAAAATTATATAAAATGTTCAAAATGACCGCCACTATGAGTAATACATAATGCCGTTCGCTCATACTACATATTTGAAGTAGCTCTTCTGATAACAACTGGGTCAATGGTCCGAAAGAAATTTGTAATTGGGTTTCTAAGATAAGATAAGCGTTTTTTGAATGTCTTATGTACACATTATACATGTCTATTTTCTCATCTTTGGAGAAATATCATCCCATTTTGATAAAAATTAAAATTTACTTAATTTACAGAAGAACAAAACTCACTTTTTTACTAAATTTCTTTTTAAATAAAATTATGTTGACATAGCAACCAATAATATTGGCTACTTGACTTATGTGTCAAAGACAGTCAGTAACTTGGTAACCAATTATGACCTTGACAAATTCAGTGCTACTTGAATTTTTCATTAAATATTTAAATATTTTAATTTTTATTGTAAAATAGTTCAGAAGACCCTTGTGTTGCACCTCGCCGAAACGGAAATCTTTCGTGTTTTTCAAAAATGCGAAAATCCAATATGGCGTCCATAAGAAAATCGAAAGTTAGTATTATTTTCACGTAAACTAGTAGGCCTAGGATATTTTTGACCTTTCCATATTGAAGACACTGACGGAAAATATAGAACACCCAAGTTTCAAAATGATTGTATGAAAAATAAATAAGTTATAGACAAAAAAAGAAAATCGACTTTTTTGGTATTTCTTTGATATCTTAGTAATTACATAAGATATTTCAATTTTGCTTTCAGCTTTTTGCAGAGCATAAAAATACGAAACTTTTTCTCCATTTAACCAACCTTGTATCTTTAACCGTTTCGAAAATCCCCATAGAATGCGTCGTAAAAGTGACCACCCTGTATAAATAAGAATTTAATGAGAAAATATCTGGTGAACGCACGACATGCATGTAGCATCACATCTATGTTTCCAGAACCACCTTCGGCAAAAATGCCAAAAAAGTTTAATATGTGCAGACCATGCAAAAACAGCATTTACTAGTTAAATTTTAATGTTCAGGTATAAGTCCATGACGCATCGTTTTAAAGGAAATTTAATTATTTTTAAGTGCATTTGTTAATATGCAACGTAAATGAGAATGGTACACAACTCCACCCTTACTTGTGTATGAAGTCTAAGCAAAAAGATGATTTTTGATATATGTATGCATATACACCAAATTATAAGAAAAACCTTAACGTGTGATACGTTATCGTAATAAAAAAAAACTAAATTCAGAAATGTGAAAATACAAAATAGCACCCATAACAGAAAACAAAGTTGATGATGGTTGGCGAAAATTGAAATGTCGGATTTCAAACGCGACATCGCCACGTAGTAGAAGAGGAAAATATGAAATAAAGTGCCATTCACTTTAATTTACGTCGCCAAATAAGCTAAAAAAAAATAAAAACTTTTTTCCAAAATTCTAGGTTTTTTTGGAATATCTCCGATAGTCATCAGAATTTGTCAAATTTTAAAATGCTATAGTCCTGAGCTTCAAATTGCGCAACTTTGCCCCAACACCAACTTATTTAAAGGCTTCTCTGTACCATCAAACAGTTTCAACTCACTTTGAAGTAATCTTGCGATGGTTCAATGGATTCAATTTCGGAAGGGGGAAGGGGTGGGGGGGGGGGGGGGGGGGAGCGAACGCAAAGGGGCTTAAGCGAGACCGGGGCGACAACATATTTTCCGTCCTCGGGCTAACCCGAAACGGGGGGAAAACGGCCCTTTCCGCAGATAAGCGTTTCCCGGCCAACGAGCGTAAAGAGAGCACTTCATTAGCATGCAGTCCGTGGGGCACAATCGCAGGCACCGCTCGCCGTGAAAATTGCCGTATTAATTAGCATTTAGATGGTCTAACGATAATTAGCCGACGCGGCACCAGCTGGGGCCCACTGACGCAGACGCTCAACGAAGGAATCCTGATGATGATGATGGTGGTGACAAAGGATGCGTCTTGGCTCCTTTATTTAACCAGTGCTATCATAGAGACCGTTTCTGCACACATCAACTATTGAATAATATTGTAAGGAGGGATCGCAAGCGTCCGCCTGCGTATACAAAAATAGAGTTTATACATGGTTGTGATGGACGTGGGAAAGAGGTTTTGCCGAGGGAAACTTACTACCCCCGGGGGCATAAAAGCGTGCAATGTACATATTTTTTGCCTTTATTGTGGCCATATAACAAGTCACCAACCATTTCTCTATATATGAAATCGTCAAAGTTACGTCCCAGGAGTCAGTACGGCGTAATCATTCTTTTCAAAGCGTATCAAGGAGGTCGCGTGTGTATATCCATCTCGAAATTGCCTCGTATATTCAATTTGTTTTGTGTGTACTTTTTTGGAAAGTCATGCCTTTTAAAGGGATCGATTTACCATTATGAAAGATTCACGCCACTCGTCATGATAATAAATCTCATTTTGATTAGCAGTTTTGTTCGCTCTCGAGTAAATATGGAATTTTCAGCGCCCGTAACTAAAATTTTGGAAAAGGGGATGTTGTGACGTCACACGGCGTATTCGATTAGTTGCAATCACAGGCAGTTTGCGGCCGCTTAAAACACGGCTTTTCGGCGTAATAGCAAGAGAAGGTATAGAATAAAACGTAGAATATAAATGAGAGAATTGGTAAAAGCCGAATTTCTCCCATAATGTGTTCGCACTTAAATTGATATGGGATTTTCATCGTTTGTCGAAAACTTTTTTTATAACAATTGCTGATTGCAGTTATTCAGATTAGGTCAGGCAGTCCCAAGTTCGTCAATATTACAGGAATCGTTCAGATTGATTTGATGATTTACTTGAAAATTTCCAAAACGTGCTGATCATGGGATTGTGTCCAATTTTTGGGACGGTCCTGTCCAATTCGCTACTTTTAATTACTCAATTTTAATTAATTTTGTGCAGATCGGTTTATGTTTGTCGACATAGAAATTGAATGATTTTGACTTGTTGACTTGTTAAATTGAATGACATTTTAAGTTCGACAATATAGCCAAACCCAGCTGACAGTCTCCAGTATATCGCTGTTTTCGTCACACTCGTGGCCTTGTCAAGGATCTCTATATTTCTATACATTTATATAGATCCTCTATAATGCGTTGACAAAAGCGTAACGCGAAGTTGCCACTTAAGGGCAAGTGGGACACTGAGCAAATGTGCTTTAAATTTATGAGGTCCTGATATGGTTAATTTCTAATTACACCTTTCGCAGACTTTTGCGTATTTCAATGCAAGAAGAGTGTGATTATACCATCAGCATTTCTGATTAATTAGTTTAACGTTCAAATAATATACACTCATGGATCAAATAAGTGGCACCTGTTTCCCCATATAAAAACCATACCAACTTACTTTACATGTAAAACAGATGGAACGTATGGGCAATAATTTAGTGGCTTTACGCCCTTATGGCCGTCAAGGGAATTAGCAAAGGAATATCTCGTTATTAAGCATTTTTTGCCACCGACGGACGGTGTCCGACGTTTCCATTTTCTTTCAATCCCTTGATAAATTTGAAGCCATTTAGTTTTATGGTTAATTAGGCGGTCGATAATGAGAATTTTTTTATGAGCCCGTAACACTCAACAAACAGCTGCTTGTCGTACACAGAACGATGTTGTTTAAGATTTTTTTAATTGTTAATTACTTTGTACAAATTTGTGTGCATTTGTCGAACATCTTCAAAACAGTTAGATGTGCCGCCCATACTTTGACTGATTCATAAGATCGCAAAGAAAAGTGCGTTGAAATTAGTGCAAATTTGATGGGTCTATTTTGAAAAATTTAAATACGTCATGAATCGTTTTAAAGGCAATTTCACGCATCGGAAGTGATTAATTTGTGACAGATGGACATGATAATTTAGCGTACAGTAAAGTGACAGGTTTAAACAATACAAAAGGGATGTTTACCCGGAGGGCAATTCCCCGAATTTAACACTACATTCGCCTCGTCATCCAATTCGGAGCGATAAATCTTGACTTAGTTAACCCCTTCGTAAACTTAGCGGGGCATGTTTGACTTCCCAGTGAATTATGAGTCCTCGATGTGGCATTTAAATGCGATTAACGGATTTTAATGATCGGAGTCGACGATCAGCCTGCCGTCCCAATTTATTCACACTTCACGCTTCACGGGGGGTGACAAAATCTAAAAAATATCTGTGAAGAAGGAGGAATCAAGCGGCGTTAATAGATAAATTAGTAAATCATCTCAAAGGTCTTTCATGAGAGTAATTCCCTTCGAATGTCGAAAAAAGATAGAGTTGACCCAAATTTCTTAAGCATCTTTTGCATCGCTCCGAGGGTGAGCAGTAATCCTGATGCTCATACTCGAAGATTTGGTTGAGATGCAAAAAGGGCACGGCAGATGACACTGGTAGAATATTTTCCTTCAGGAACAGTATATCTGGCGTTGACATTGCTGATTTCGAAATCGATTCTGAAGCAGTAAATGAGATTTTATTGAAAAAGCAAAAGATTATTGTGATTAATATTTTTAGGCCTAATTTTGATATTATTTTTCTCTCGTTTTGTAAGATTTCCATTGACTTTAAATCATCTAAATTTGCAAAATTAAGGAGAAGACATACAACTAAATAATACCGTAATAAGAAAAAAAGAAAGAACGTTGGGAAGATATTAGGGAGAAAAGAAAGAGACTTTTTTGTCTTCTGTGCTTCATTCTACTGTTAGTTACAAATTTTAATGGTTTTGCGCGAGTTGTCTCTTCATTTTAATCAACTTTAAATAGGTAAAAACTGTCCCGTTTAAGTAGATAACTAAAGCAATAGGTAAAAAAAAAAACAGGAAACTAGAGAAAAATTAGGGAGACAAAGAAAAAAGATTTCCCATTGTCTTCCAGCTTTAAATTGGTAAAATTTGTCCTATTTAAGTAAATAAATAAAACCGTTTAATGTGGCATTAATGAGTAAAAAATGCAAGAAAAATTGGGCAAATCCTGATAAATTGACCAAGAAAGTATTCTCCATGGAAACGCAGAAATTAGTCAATGTCTTATTTTGATTTCATGATTTCTATAGATAACATCTCATTGACAGTTACCAAGATTGTGGTATTGTAGCTTATTACTAGCACTCAGGGCCAATAAAAAGTTACTAGGGCTTTGATACATTGAAGACCAATGTATGAAAATCCTATTAATTTCCTATTGGCTCTGAGTACCAATGGAATTTCCATGGATATTATTTTGCTGCAGCTAAGCTACTAGGAGTTTGAGCAACCAAACCTTAGGACCAATATATCAAATTTTTAGCAACTTTGCCAGCAAGACAATTTCCATAGAAACAACGAAATCAGAGCAGAGCATTAGTCAGTTTCTCCATTTCTATGCAAAATCTCTTTTTGGTAGTTACCAGGACATTGATATATTGGTCCTTAAAAACAGATAAATAGACCGATTAATTTCGGTTTTTCAAACTTTTGGTAATTTTGCCAGGAAGATAATTTTCATAGAAATTGAGAAATTGTCTAATGCTTTTCTCTAACTCCGTTGTTTCTATGCAAATTATTTTGCTGGCAAAGATAGAAGTGAGTTTAAATTGAAGTGAAGTGAGCAAAAAATGGTAAAGAATGAAATAGATATCACCTGACAAGTGCGAAAAATGATACTTTATAGCACGCTGATTGCACTTGACCGCATTTTCTGTAAATACAATGAAAGGTGAACGTGCAGTAATATCTTTACTTACACGGGTTCGGTAAAAATTTTACTTCACATAAGTCAATGACAAGTAATCCAAAAATTCCTCATTGATTTGCGTGCTACAAAACTTTTTCGGTTTTGCAGCGTTTACACGAAGTGAATGTTTTCATTCAATTCTTATTACGGTTTTGCAATGGTTTTCATGAACTCTAAATTGGAACAATTTTTCACATTTCAAGCGGCATCTAAAGAGACAAATTAACTCATTCAATATGTGGTTTTAATGAGTGAAGAAGGAAAGAAAAATGAGAAAAGATGAAGAAGAAATAATATCTACTGCCATTCCACCTTTTATTTTTTTTTATTTTTGCAAACTCTAAGCTATTTTCTATAGAAACGTTGAAGCAGAACCTGGGTCAGTATCGTGGTTTCTCTGTAAGCTAGCTTGATGGTAAATCTAGCAATATATTAATAATTTGGCCTTTAAAGAAAGAGATAAATTGACTCAATTAAATGTGGCGTTAATAATGAGCGAAGAAGCAAAGAGAACTAGGAAAGGAAGAAGAAGAAATTAAGATAATCAATCATCCTACTTTCTGCCTCAGTTTTGATTCGGTTTTGCACTGGTCGTGAGCCATTTTTCATCAGCCCTAAATCAGTAGAATATCCCACATTTAAGGAGATAAATTGATCTATTAAATATGGGTTTAATGAGGGGAAGAAGGAAAGGGGGAGAGTTGGAAAATAAAATGAGATGAACTGCTCTCATTATATATTCTGTCAAAGTCTTGATTCGACTTTGCGTTGGTTTTCATCGATTCTTCATCAACTCAGTAGAATGGCCACGGTTAAGAAATTAAATTGAGCTATTTAATGCGAATACATGATTACTGAGATAGAACAGGAAGGAAGATGAGGAGAGATAAAAGAAAAAAGAAGAGAACGTGCTTTCACTTTCAGTATTGGTTTTACTTTGCTTTTGTTTAGTTTTCGTTTCTACAAATTTAGCCTGTCAAATTTTCAAAATTAAAGAGACCGGGTAAATTTGTCAATGGAGATTAAATTTAAGGCAAAAGCAAAATAAATGGGGGGGGCATAAGAGAGAAAAAAATGAGAAATAAAGAAAAATAAAAAAAAGCAAGGAAAAATAAAGAAGAGGAAAAAAATCGTATAATCCTCAAATTCAAATGAGTGAAATTTGTTAAATCAAAAAGATTAGAGGTAAAGAGGAGTAAAAGAAAAACTAGGTGATATGAGGGAGGCAGTAAAAAAGACTGCTGGCAGTCATGGATACTTTTGGTAGTAAAAATGTCTCCTTTCAGTACTATTTGTACTGGTTTTTTAAAAATTAATTAAATTGGAAATTAAATTGAAGTTTCAGTTGCAAGCTTGGAGGGCTCCTTGCTCTCTATTTCACGGTATTTTGTGTGTGTTTGAACGATATTATTAATTTTTAATATATTTGTCCTATCTATTGAGTAATGACGTCATTTTCAGAAACATACATGGGATTCCTAAGAAACTTAAAATTATAGAGGAATTGTTCTTTCATTCCCAGAAATTTTTGTATTTTTCTATCTACGAATAGTTAATAGACTTTTTTGGGTTTTTCGTGGAGGTTTTTCAAATTTTTAAACAAATTCCGAGATTCCCGGAGGAACCTGTATTTGTTTTTTTTTTCTTGTTTTTCTTTCTCTCTGCAGAATTTTTAAACGTTCAAATTGCATCCATAAGTTAAACATTAATTAAAATTTCGAGTGTTACCCCGACAATTAAAATAAAGTTGCACTCCTTGAAACCCATTAACTTTACGATCTGCTAATTTCAATTAGAATATTGGGCATTCTCAGAAATTTTAACCGTCGTGTTAACATGCCACTAAATCGCGTTTTATGGTAAACATGTGGTTTTCAACTGCCTTCGAAATAAACAAAAAGCTCAGTTTTAACGCCCAAACTACCTGCAACTGGCTGCAGCTAAAATATTAACATATGATTAGACCATGTCCAATGAGAGGTGATAGATTGCCTTGAGCCACACACAGTGCTGATCAAGATATAGATAGCTGGTCATTCTTATCGTCTTGTGCTCATTGAACTGGATCAACGTTTCAAGTCACGATTATTGAAAATCGGACTAAGCCAGTTCTCCAAATACGCCTATTTTATGTAACTGTTATTGCGGCCAACTGTTCCGTCAAAAACATCCGATCTGCATAAGAAGTACCCCAATAAAACGTATTTGTGACCACCGGAATCAAATCCGCATTGAGTAATGGCTTCAGGGGGGTACCATCGCGGTCAAGATGACTGTTCCCGTATAATTTCCCCATATAAAACTACGACCCCTAACAGTCCGCCTTTATGGGCACCGGGGCTTAATCTCGAGTTTTGTTTCGAATAAGGGATGCATGACCGGAATACGTTATGAATGCCCACGGCCTAAGTAGTTTTGCCTTAGGGGTTATGATATTTTAGGCTGATTCCAACGAAAGAAACCAATTTAGAAAAACAACATATGGGGGATAAAATAACGAAGCACAGGTGTGACATCATCCAGTTTAAGGTGGAGATTTTACCAACGCGTTTTCTCGCGCTGTTGAGGATTTGACGGTAATTTCGCGAGACAAGCGCACCTGCCCAAGAGGCCGAATCCGCCTCTTAAATTGGAAATATTCCGCGTCTCTTGCCGAATATAGAGAAGAATAAATTGTTTTTGCTGTTTTTGTTTTATTAACTACGAAAGGCGGTGGCAAATAATAAAAGAAATGCTGCTATTAAGGGCGAAAAGGAACCCCCCATGGGCGTCCTGAATACTTCACCTAAGGAAATTAAGGAAAGATGCAAAAAACCAACCCCTCCCTGGAATGTTCAGAATTAAGGGAAACTTTTTCCCAATTCGAACCAACTGAAACCATTAATACATAATCTCATTGATAAAATTATTTATAACACTTTTCTCAGCTTCTCGACGACCCTGTTTCTTATGGAATCACAGAATTCTCATGCTTTAATTAGTAGTATCAATTTATGCTGTAAAATGCTTCTACCTTTCAAACAGTCATCATCCATTTTATTTTCTTTTAAGGACCATCTACAGACCTAACTAAAGCCATTGACGTGCAAGGTTTGTTTAGAGACTAATTCTTAGTGAGCAATAAAACTTAATTATTGTTACTCAGTCATGTTTTAGTACGCCACTGTTTTTCATACAGTCATAATATACACAATTTTTCGTGCCTACAATTATACTTATTCCGACAAAACAATCAACAAAACCATAGATGCTCAGGATAGATTTTAGTACATACGATTTTGTTAGAAATTTAAAGTAGAATTTTAATTTTTCGTGACTAAATCATACCTAAGGATGCCACTGCTTTTCTTATAGTCATGTCTACAATTTTTAATTAATAACAATTACATTTGAGTTTTAATTTTTGTTGCTGATCGTGCTTCCACACTTTGCTGTTTTTCACATTGACTTCAGGCTGCATGAAAAAAAGAAAAATTCATAGGCCTGCAGGGTTGATTTTAAAAATTATTTAATTATTATTAATTGAAATTTTTTTAGCAGATTAAGTGTGAATTTAAGTAATTGTTGCTACGTCCCTGGTTTTACAATCGAAAATAAACCCATCGACGTGCATGTTACGGGATTTTAAAAATAACGTATTTAATTGTCAACCATACCTCACCGGCTTTGCTCGCAAATTCCAGCATGTGTTTTGCTGGTTGCCTATCTTACAATTTCTACATAATATCGCGGTGTTGTCAGTTCATTTTTTATTTCCCTATAGGTTGTGCAAATTTTTTTAGCACAAAGTATAATTTTTGAAAATGGTAATTTCGTATGCGATGCGGACAGGGGTTGCTTTAACCCTCGTCTCGTCCCGCATAATGCTAAAATACATATTTTGCTCGTCCCTCTTTTGTCATCCCCAACAGAATGTCACTTGTGTGCTGTATCGTTTCGCTGTGTAAATATTAAACGATTTATTTAATGCTAATGATGGCAAATTGACATGAGAGGGTGGCTTAACTCTGCCCTAATACGACGCGGACATGTGGTGCACCGCCCGATATTACAACGTTAATTCGGGTTAAATTTTTTAATCCGAATGTACACAGCAACTTGCCCGATGATGGATGGGACAGATATTTTCGAGACGTATGCGAATCGGGATTTATCAGAACTGCCACCCCAAATGACATCAGAGTAATCACTCAAAATACACGAAAAAACTAACCTGCATTTGTAATAACTTGAAGTAACCTTAAACGCCTGAATTTGCCTCAGTTAGATACGCGCGGGTGCGCAAAATATAAATATCGCACCCTAATATCAAAGCAAATGGCGGAATTTTCGAAGTAACCTAGAGCGACCTGTAATGTGAATACAAAAAGCTCTAATAAAAAATGTCTCTTTTCGTTTCATCATTAAAAAAAAATTTAGTTCTGCACTATGTCAAGTGTCGTCCATCAGTCTTTTGTAATTTGTGTTTGTATTTGTAAACTGTGGTTTATAATTTGTTATTTATCCTGTTTTTTCTGTCGTTAATCACCTGTCAAATGGCGTTTAAAAACAAATATACAAGAATAACTGACACCCTCTTGTTGATGCATTATGCCATTTAACGCAATACATCGGTAATATTACTTTCGTTTCATGGTATATTCTCGACTTAATACATTACTTAATTTTAGTTAATGTTAGTTATTATTAACGTTTATTTTTTAAATTATTATAATTGTTGTTAATTAACATTAAGTAAATGCATTAAATTGATTAGTACTTCTGAGTTTAGATATTTAAAACAAGTCTTTGTGTTTTTCTGTGTAGTTAACGTTTCTGGCACCAGATATTGGTTACATGGTTTAATGGCGCCGCTGGTACTGCCACCGTTAAACCATGCAGGGGTAAACCTTGCTTTGTCTGTGTCAATATACTGAGCAAGTCTATTGGCATACTCAATAACGCTCATGTTGGCAACATTCAGCAGACCGAACAGTTGTTCAACAATTTTGCAACTTTTTGATATAGATGATAATTTAGATTTGAGCTAAAATGACTTCAGCTTCCATTTAAATTTACCTGTGTCGAACTAGGCCACTGTGAAAGCAGAATATGCTTAGCTATTTTGCTGCTTTTATACTAAAAGCTTCCATGAATTTCAAATGTTTGTTGTTTTGCTTTATCACCTCTGCATTACGCCCGTCAAGATCCATTTTACAGAAAGAAGTAAATTTTTACGTTACGTCCTAAAGTCACTTTTCGGCACTAGTTGCACAATATGCTAATGTACCACTAGTCGTGTTACGCCACTGGGCGAAGCGAGAGACAAAGCCGAAATTAGATTAGTGGCATCGTATGATGCGGATGTTAGCTTATTAAATGGTGATCTCCGGGCCTAATCGGATAATTCGAGGGGAGGATCCAGTCTTATTGTTCGCGTAGCAACCCCGAAAGAAAAGATAAACCCCTCGATAAACCCGGATGGTTTATCTCTGTAATTGCGTTTGCGGTCGATACCTAGTTAATTGCAGTTTAGTTCCAGGGTTCCCGAAGAGTTTTGTTGATACAATAAACATCATCTTGCGGTGGGCCTGCGGCCCTCCTTTGTTTCACACCTCCGAAGCGATCCCTTTGTTAATTAGTTTCACCATCTAATTATCAAAAGCGAGTTTGAGTTTTCGTGCTGGCCATAAATAATCGGCGGCCCCTTTCAGCGTTTAGTGTCGAAATCATTACTTAGGTGTAAACTTCAGGAGGCAATTACCTCCGAGGCTATAAGTCATGCGAGCGGTCCACTTCGGGTGCCGACTTTGACCAAGGAGAATCGATAATGTTGGGGCTGCGTTTAAAATGCAGATCGTTTTTGATTTGTTTCTGCGCCAAAGTTGCCTGAACACCGTAAAAAATCCGGCCAGAAGCCCCCAGAATGTTGACAAAAAGGCGCCTCCCATAATCGTGTAATTAAAAAAATGTTTTCAGCAAAAAACGCTACACGTCCTCGAGAGTGACACTAATATCCACCAGGCGGCGGCAAATTCTTTCATCCCCGCTGCTCGTCGGGGATAATCTATTCATCTCATACATATTTATTTACGTAAGCCACCCCAGAACGTGTACGTAAACCCTCTTTCTCGTACCGAGCGCCCCTCAATGTCTCGCCGCGCCACGTGTGAGGTGTCTCTAACATTTAAACAAATATTTCGAATTTTGTTTGAAAAAATTAATAACAAGTCGAGTTTCGTGGTTCAGGATTAATGACCTCGATGACACGGCCAACAAAACGAAAAAACTGCCTTAAAAAACTTAATCCCATTGCTGTCTTGTTAGCGCCTTCCTTGTCCTTCAAGATGAAGATTTGCACTTAAGGCGATTAAAGGAACGAAAAATGCAATTTCAGGGCCGCATTCGGTACTTCTCTGCAGCAAAATTGAACTTTCAAATGCCAAGAACTGCGGAGAATTTTAATCTTTGTCAATTTCTGTCAACTATTGCCTATCTTTCGTTAGTGTCTGATTTGTAATTTGTCATCTGTCATGTGCTTTTTGACATCAGTCACCTGTCAAATAGCGAATTAACCTGGACCGACCGGCGCAAGAATTTCCGAACGTTTGTATGTAACCCAATATCCTTTAATGTTCAGTCAGTTGTCGTTCATCACAAATGTTCATAAATTCGAGTTTTTCTGACAATTTATCATTTATCTCTTCATGACTTGGCTCTTGAGAATTTCTTCCTCTTCAATTGTAATATTCATTATTGAGTCCAATGTCCTGTTGATCGTAACGGAAGCTCTTACTGATTTGTTCCAAAAACATAACTGTAGCCCGCTGAAAATTCATATCGCCCAAGTCTGAAATATTTCCTGGTAGAGTCATTTCGAACAATGGAGACCGGTTAGCCGAGACGTTCACCAGATTTGTCCTCACTTGATTATTATTTATGAGGAACTATGGAAGACCTCATTGGATTGTCCTTAATATTTGATACGTTATCGTAACGAGAAAAAAAAGTTGAATTCAAAAATGTAAAAATCCAAGATTGTGCCAATGAAAAAACAAAGTTGATGATAACTGTCGAAAATCGAACCGTCGATATTTCAAATATAACATCGCCTCGTTGTCGAAGAGTAAAAGATGCAGTGATGAAATGTTAATAATTTTGAATTATCTGAAAACATTTTGCTGATCTGATTGTGGGAATTTCAAATGTGGGAATTAAATCAAATGGAGAATTTTTCCATGTAATTTAATCTTTTCGACCGGTCAAGCCGCATGTATGTTACTTCCCGACACTCCTAGAGCTTAAGGCAACTTTACCTCGATGACGAGGTGTCACCAACTTCGAAATCAACTTATAATAATTCCCGGCACCGATTTATGGCCCGAAGGAACGAATCGGGACTGGTGCAGCTGCATTTTAACAAATGCGCGTCGCGATTTGACCGTGACAGCGGCGACGGCGACGCTCTTTGATCTCGAGCCGCGCGTGACCACGGAGAATTGGACCGGCGGTCCAATCACGGCGTGTCTCCCGATTTCTCTTTAATCTCCGTATGAAAAAATGCACTTCAAAGAGTGCACAAAGCGACCTTCAAGGAAGTTGCCCATATCACACGATTCAACCCTTTGCTATATTAGATCCCTAGTTAGCATGATTGACATATTAGGGTGGTTTCTTGCGCCTTGTGGCGGCTGTGTCAATATATACACGTTATAACGTGTTACATGCAAATTAGACGGCATTAATATGGCTCATCCCAAACGCATTGTGCACCACCAATTGCGGCAACATCTGCGCCCTTTGGGGAAGTCGTTTGGGCAAACAAAGGGCTTTTTGACGAAATTGACACTTTTAAGCTGCGACATGCTACTTTACATATACAGTTCTTCGCCGATGGACAATGAGGCTTGAAGAGGTGTCTTGCCCATTTCCGGCCAAATTTCGATAACTTAGACAATGATGATGGTCATGGGAGCTTTGGGGGAGTAACACGTGCCTCGTTTGTCCCTTTGAAGACATGATTGCATAGTTTATGGTTATTGCTTCTTTTATGATATAGCTCGCTTTATGTCACGCAAATTCTCTTAATATAAGGTATTTAACCAAACTCTGTAAAGGAAAATGAGTGGGTTGGGTCGTGCTTATACCAGCTGACAGACATAGTGAAATATTCTAGTATCTCAGCCATGTACATGTTGCTACATATACTTACTGGGCATTAACTATGTATGGATAAGCTAGCTAGGGAGCCATTGCTCAGTTCATTCAAAATCCTAAGAATAAAAAAAATTCCAGAAATATCCCTTCATGACCGTCAAATCTGGGCACAGAACAAATTTTTATCGTAGAAAGTTCATTTAGCCTCGATTTGTCCAGGTCAAAACGCAAGGGCGATAATAAAGTTGCTGCTTTCGCTACTTTCAGAGGGTGCGTTGGGCAAGAGGTGCAGTCGATTTGCCAAAGGAAATATTCGGTCGTTCAGTCAAATGACTCATTTATGCTAAGTTTGGCGTTGAAGAGTTTTAGAAAATATGGAAATAATCTGGTCCGACGTAAATATTTGGAATTTTCGAAATGATTTGGATTGATCCGATTATTAATTTTCTACAGGATCCAAATTTCAGACTTCATGTGGGCCTGACACTGTAACCCATCATTGGCGAAGGCATTTATTGGCATTTGTGTAGGCAATGGCTTAAACCGTTCTTCAATCTAGATATGGTGCTTCATAGATAGTATATTTTTTACTAGTGCAAAAAACGACTTTTTTAACTTTAAAACCTTAAAAAGTAGTTTTTTGCACTAGTAAAAATTCATGATAGAAAGTGTGCTTTTATGCAATCGAAAAAAGCTTTTTTTAGCAATATTTCTAGTTTTCTGATAGTCGCAGATTGCAGAGTCAATAAAGACAGATCATATACTCTGCGCACTGAACATGTACATATAAGTGCGCAGAGAGCATTTTGTACACACTAATCGGGGAATGATAATATTATTATTCCTTTATAGATTAAAATATCTTCTTGCAGCCTTTGTGCGGGGGGAATTTTTGGCACCAACTGCACAACATACAATTCCGTAGCTTAAGACGATAATCGAAATCAGGCTAAACAGAAGACAACCTGATTTGAGAGGTACAGGTTTGTTCCGGTTAGGAACGTTTCTTGGTGTCCCATGAGAGATTCTCATTCTAAAGCATTACTCAATAATGTAGCTAATGGTCTTCAAAATCTTGGGACTCGCTTGAGGTATCAGGTTAATGAATCTTTTCATCGAGTACTTTATGGAGGTTTTAATTCTCGTTTTTCCCCGTGATTTCTGGTATATTATAAAAGATGAAGGCGAGTAAATAATGGGTTCCATCAAGACGGTCAACAATGGGCCTCAGCAGTCCACCTGACAGATTTTTATTCTCCCATAAAAGAAATATTACAAAACATTTATTTGGTCACAAATTCCCACCTGTTGTGCCTAGGAAATACGTTTTATTAACCGTGGTCCTCATTTAATTTTTAATCCTCTGACAAGACACCAGAAGATGATTTATGGACTGTATGGGTTCCTCGAGGCGTCTGAAGGTGTGAACGTAGGGTTCCGCACCGCTAGAAAGAGAGTGGTATTCTCACACGCTTCTCGAATTAGAAATTCATGCCCCTTAAGTCGCATTGTCATTGAAATGGCTATAAATTCTAGGTGTTTTACCTTTCACTGACATAATTTAAGGTATCCGAGGTGTCCCTTTTCTTGAAACTCTCTGTGAACAATTATATGGAACCACCGCAGGGATGAATGTGCCTTTAATTGACCGTTAAAGCTCCGCAAACAAGGGGCGATTGCCTTGTTTAGCAACCCCAGTCACAAGAGAACTTTCTTCTTTAACTACAACAAGGAGGTGGTTAATTCGGCATTGTGCGAAAACGAGCATGGAGAATCTGCGATTTCACAGACCTAAGGCTCGTTGGTAATGCAAAGAAACATCGAATAAGACGTCATTAATCATACAGGGTACGCAGCAGTATAAACAAGTATTTTTTATGTCATCGGATACCTGACGCATCCGAATAATACCTTGTTTATCACTGCCATCAACACCACGGGGAGATCCAGCATTAAGCCTTTGGAATGTCCCCATTCAATACTGGCTTGTGGGTGGCCCAGAAGCTGCTTAATATACAGGATGGTTCTTCATATATATCCTGAAGCCGCTCAAAATGTAATTTGACTCATTTTTTACCCTTCCCATGCTTATTGCTTACGGTCACGCTGGCTTTAGAGTGCCTGGTCATTATTTTATATTTAAATTTAAAAAAAATAATTAAGTTTTCAAATCATCAATCATCATCATGATCAATTAGTGATTTACTTTTCATTCAATCTCTCAATTTTACACTCCTAAATCTGCAGTTTCATCTCCATTTCAGTTGAATTTCAATCTTTTTATTTCGTATTATTTATTTGCAATTTAAATTCTTATTTTATAGATGTATCTTATTCAAATTCATCATATTCATCCTCCATCGATTTATATTCAGTTTAAATCGTTAAAATCCTATCCGATCAGCTCACAGTTTTCTATTCATTTTTAGGCGAGTGAAGTTCTCAAATTTCCCTTCACATATTTTCAATTTCAATCAGTTTAATTTAATTCTCAACCAAAAATGTTCGACCATTAGATTGTGTGTTTTAACCTTTAATCAACCTCCAACCAACATTAACACACTACTTAAGTTTAAACCTCTAGATAGCATCTGACTTACATGTCATCTTAATCACATTTCAATTTTGATCCTTAGTCTCTCCCTCCACATTGCAACACCTAAATCGTTACTCTACCAGGTTTTGATCTGTCTGCTCTGTCTTTGGGACGCCCTGTATGCGATGGTTTCGGTTGGATGGTGGTTTTATTGTGCCTGGTCAAGAGTATTTTATGCTTAAACGAGCAGAGGTGACACCTTGGGGGTCATAAATTTGACGTCAAACGAGGCAGGAGTTGCGTAACAAGGTGGTCGAAATTCGGCTTTAAAGTGCGAAATATTATATCCCTTCCACGCAACCATCAGAGGTTTGACAAAGGCCACGGCTCAATAGCACTTAATCCTTTTCACCAGGTTTAAGTAGCTTAAGTCCCCTAAATGCTTCAGCATCATTGGTGGCTAGGTTTACATCCACTTCCTGAATATATGTTATGGGTACTTAACGATTTAAACCTTTTAAATCTTCTAATTTATGTTTTCGACGTGACGGGACGTATCACGAAGTAGATACCTGGTGGTATGTTTATGGTTTTAAGTTTCAAAGAGGCATCTAAATCTAAACAAACAACACCTTTCTATTAGGAGAAGCTCTTTGTTATATGCAGCGGTTATTGCTGGGTTTACCACACCATTCGAATTTGATGGATGATGGTCTTGTATCCTTCACCTGGTTTTTTCACAATAGTATCGTTTATCATTTGGCAATTGTTGGTAAAGTTGTTCATAACCAGTTTCGATTTTCGGGTTGTAACTTATTTATTTCAATTTAAATTTTCAATTTTGTAGTCACTTGACGATTAACCACCCGATAAGAACATCACACATTTTCAAATTTTCTATGTTTTTAATTGAACTTAAAACAGCGAATTAAATTTAAGTTTTAAGCCTTAATATATTGGTGATTTAATTCTCACTTTTCCATTCATGTACATTTACTACGATATGACCTGCACTTCTAACACGTTTAAAGTTTTCTTGGAAGATTTAATTGTGCAGTAGTGCCAATACTTTAATTTCCATTTAAATCGACAAATTTTAATTAATTTAATTGAAGTTTGAATCCTCAATTTTCCTCTCGCACGTTTACAGTCTCATCTCCACCTCCAATTAAGGTTAAATGTTGTTCAAATTGTCTCTGATTTATTTTCAATCACAATTCAATCGCCTTTATGCCCCGAAGTTTCGATGACTTCTTTAGAGTTATCTCTACTTCTGGTGAGTTTAAATTCTTAAATTTTTTAGGATTTATTTTCAAGGTCAATCAATTCAATTTAACTTTTAATCTTTAATTAATTTTTGATTTAATTCCCAATTTGCCATTAAAATCCACTTACCTTGGTCGCCTTCACTTTCAATAAGTTTAAGTCTCCTAATTGCCAATAATTTAATTTCAGTCTAAATCGACAAATTGCCTTACATACAATTTGAATTGCAATCGCTTTAATTTAAATTTTAACCCTCAATTTTCTTCTCGCACGTTTACATCACCGCCTCCAGTTAAGTTTGAATGTTGTTCAGATTGTCTCTGATTTATTTTTGACTCCAATTTAATTGCATTTATACCCTGAAGTTGTAGGGTCAACCCTATTGGGTTGGATCGTGAAGGAAACTACTGGAGGTGTGGTTTTAAGAGTACAACACTTTTAAGTCCTCAAGATGGTTGTTCTTGGTTCCTGTCTTCTACCTAGGTCTTGACAGTATTTAAAATGTGTCGCCGGCTGGTATTGATCCACTGACGTAAATAAATTGGCGCTTGAAATGTTCTTGTCCCACAAGGGACCTTTTCAGATTGCGTTGAAAAGTCTACAGTGAACTTCTCTTCCAACTTCAATTGGGACCTTTGGATCTGAGGCGAAGCTGATTAGATATTGGGCCTGGTCGATGAAAAGTGTAGTTTCGGCATTTTGGAACAAACAGGGCTTCAAGTGAAAAGGTGCCTTCATCTTTGTCGAAGTAGCTATTCTCTCCAAGCTTGTACAGTGTGTGTATATCGAAAGAAAGAAGCTGCATTTCATTGATTCCACTGGATAATCTGTAGAGCTCTCAATACATCTTCTTCAGGCAGCTTTACCAGCGTGAAAATTTTTTTAGAGTTCAACATTTGATTCATTAGTTTTTTTGACTTTTCATGACTACTCGTGAAGTACTAGAGATTAAATTGACTGCCATGATCCAATTAAACCCCATTAATCTGGCTATCGAAGAAACGGCGACCTTCATCAACTTTGATATCGTGGAGGAAAAGTTAATTTTAATCTTAGTCTAAATTTAAATGTGGAACCGGAAGGATCATCGAGAAACGTGAACATGTCCACACGTGTGACGAACACATTCCGGGTGCGTGAATTCATCTAACTAGTTCTTCAAGAACTCACATATTTTTACCATGAGTACCTGTATTGATGCGAGTGATTCCAGGTTCAGAGTCTGAGCCAAAATTTTCAGTTCAAGTGAGTCAAAAGTTTTCAGTGAAGACTAATAAAGGTGTGATTTTAAGAATTCGTCACAAAAATCATTTTAGCATTGTTCCCTTAAGGGTTCAACCCACAATTTAGAGGAAATGTACGTTGTTTTGCTAGCTATAGTTTTGTCAGGCTTTTTTGGTATCTCAAGCAATGACGACAAAATCGAAGGAAGTGATGTCGTGATAATATTTTACGTCTTATAAATCCACCAGCGTATAACACATCTCACGTTACAAGGGTCCTAATACATGGCGGTCTTCCATTTAAGAGGTAAGACCAATTTGACATGCTAAATGCTCCCGGGCGTCTAAGTACGTCGCCATTTTCAATCCAAAAATCTCATTGCGATGCTCCATTGAAAAGGAAAAATATTCATCCATTTCCATTTAAATCTTTAAAGTCTTAAAAACTGCTCAGCAAAATTTAAAAAATATGTAAAATTTAACTAGAGATCTCACCTGTACCGCATACTGATTCATGTACTACTTCGCACAGAACGTGAGGAGAGCTCAACAGCCAATTACGCCAGTTACCCTTTTGAACACTGAAATATGCAGACTTTCTGGCTCATATAGATGGAGTTGGGAATATTTTGATATATAGGTCCTCAGAGATAACATAAAACTTGTTTTAACCCATCACGAAACACAGAATAAACCATGAAATTCCAGGACTATAATTTCCTATTACCAGCAAACGTAATGAGGAGGTTTCAATTCGCTTTAATCATATTGCAACCTTCCCCTGTATTACGCAGACAAGGGGGAATGTGCATAAAGAGCGGGATTATCCATATTTGATTGCCGTATACTTTTCCTCTAGCCAATTTGCTCGAAATACATATTTAACCAACGACCAAAGCAGTAATCCGACTTTTTACTACAAACTTGACAATTTCACGAAACATAAGATGGAGGCCGGTAATTAACCTTTTCGGGAGCGGGGAGTATCGGCCATGGCGGCCGACTAGCCCCTGGTCACTAAACGCCGAGTGGGTGGGCTACTAAAGTGATATCAAGTGCCTGTCTACATGCCGTGTCGCCACCGTTACCGCAGCTGGTCGTGATTGATAGCTCCACTCAACCAAAACGAATGCCAGACCACACACCAGAGCTAGCTCCGCCTGCCATCAAGCTCCACCTAGTTACATCGAAACCACGCCCTTTTGGACGAGCAGTGCTTCCTGCTTCACTATTCTGGAGGTCAGTCTCGTAGCGGCTACGTCGTATTTATGTTGTAGATTCTCGTGGAGAGTTAGCCGCTGGTCTTTTGTTTATTTTTGGTGATCAGTGCGGTGATTCGGGGGGGGATGTTGCTGGGCGCGATGCCCGAGGAATTGGTGGTGGTGCCCACGGGGAAAACGCAGCGCGCCACTGACTTTTCTATTGCCGCCATTATGGCTAAGACTGCCAGTCCGTCGGATAAGAGTGATGGGGTGCCCGGTGATGGTGAGTATCTAGAATGGTCATTTTTTCCTACTTCATGGTGCCGAAATTCGGAGGGATTTCAAGAGAAAAATGTTGCAATCTGAATCATCTAGTTATTAGGAACGATCTTGATGCTTGATCAAGAAAACCGGTTGGGCACTGGGCAAAAATGCTTTATTTAAAGACCCTGTACCCACAATCGTTTAGCATCAGTTGCATTTTAAAAAATAGAGATCCAATTGCTTGAGTAGTTTCCGGTAAAAATATGTTTAAATTCGAATACTCAATATATTTGCTGCAGAGAGCATGAGAACCGACGTACTTGAGCAGATATCTTTTGTTCTTTCAATGTTCTCATAGATCACTCATTCACTACTGACGCTGGGTGGTCAAATTTCAGTTTCTAAAAATTCTATAATTCTAAATATTTCTAGAAAAAGCCGGAAATTGTGACGTTAGTGGTATTTTCTTTCTAATAGTAATATTGCTTGAAGATGAACATTTGAATCAGACCTTCATAAATCAAAACTTATTGCATGTTAAAGACAAGTAATTTATGTAATGCAAAATCCAGGTCCGCATTAGAAAAATTGTAAGTTGATATGGGCCCTAGAGAAACGTAATTTCAGTTGAAAAATAGTATCAGTACATTAAGTTGCCCGTATTTTTTTGAGCACCCCCCCACCGGGAAGTGCCCTAAAAAAGTAATCTCATTCAAAAATAAAATTATGAAATTATAATACAACTACGAAAATCGTAAATTCCAGTTTTTTCTTGGTATTTTCGGAAATTATCCGGATTTTTAAGACTGAAATTTGATAACTATCTTACATCATAACTTTGTCCTCATTGACTCCATGACACCTTGTAAATTTCAAGCAGACAGTTTTTACAGGTTAGTTCAGGTTAGGCACAAATGAATTAACATTCCAGTAGTTTCTCGTTACTTAACTTTAATTATTCATTTTCTCTTTAATTTCCCAAGTCAGATTCTCTTTCTCTCGCTTTAATATCGCAGGTGAAAGTGAATGAAAATGAAGAATATTGACGTATTTGATAGTTGACGTTGATAATAGAGTGAGAAAATGCCTTATTTTGCAACAAAAATTCCTTCTAAGAATGAATAATCATAGTATTTTCTTCCTTAAGGTTGGTAGAATTCAGTTGAATATCTTCAATAACATTACGTCAATTTTTAATTATTTCTAAACCTCTGCAAGTTACTTCTGCGAATAAAAGCAGGGTAAGTTTACTACTTATTAAAGCCATTTAAACCATTGCAAAATCGTTTTTTTTTGCTATCACAAGTTAAGTCACTTTTAATTTGGTCGAACCTTTAATTAATTAGTTGCCCGTCTTTCTCACACTTTATTCTTTTCCAAATGAACAGGAAAGAGGAAGATAATATTTAATTGAACTTTTCAGTAAAAGCCTCAATTTAATTAAAAAGGAGTTTTCACAAATATTTGCCTCCTTATAGGGGCTTAATTACAATATTTCCACCTCGTTTCTGGGCCTCGACATAGGTCAAAAAGGTACTTGAAAATGACTAATAAATGCAATGCAAACTTATCGTCAATACCAAAGTTTTTCTTGTTGTGGAGCAAAAAACGTGTGTACTCATTTATGTCTTAATTCATTTCTTTTTTCAAGTCTTTTTTTTGTCTCAAATTGGTATTACATGACAAAAACCATTCAAAAACTGAATAGAAAAGATGTACAAAAGGACGACAGGCCCAATAGGATTAATGTATTAAGTTTAAAATTAAGGCAATTTTGGACAGTCCGTTGCTACGGGACACAGTTTTAATTTAAGGATATCGCCCTTTATTTGAACCGTCATTTGGAGAACAGGAGAGATGTGACGTAGCTTACTGGATTATTATTTATCCAGAAGATACTAACGCCACCTAAGGTGGGAAATTTAAATCCAAATCTCTACATTTAAATTTAAATTTCCCGCCTTAGGATCCCAACACACTGCACATTTGCATGTAATTTTAGACACATTTTACAAACATAGATATTTTCCGCTTTATTCAATATTTTTGGTGAAATAAGGTTTTTAGATTTCGTGGTAGACTAACCTGAACAAATCTTTCTTTCCAGATTAATTATTCTCTCATTCATACTCCACTAGAAATTCCACATTTTTTACAGCTCACAATGGAGGTTTTAAAATCTACATCTAACTAAAGTCTTCTCTTCAGGTGGTTTATCTTTGGACGACGAGGAAGTATTGGAAGACGACGAAATTGAGGTGGACGTGGAGGAATGCTCGGATACCGATTCGGCCCGAACGCCAAAACCGAAGCCTCGCCGACATTCTCCGTCAATGTCCGATTGCGGATCGGAATGTCCTGCCGATCTTGATCGGGAAAGTCCGGATATCGTGCCGGAAAAAGCTTCAAAAAAGACTAAAATTCTTTGTAACTGTGAGGAACTATTAAGCGTCGAATGCCACCTTGAAACCAAAGACCTGTGGGATAAGTTTCACGATTTGGGAACTGAGATGATCATTACCAAGACTGGGAGGTGAGTTTTTTCTATATTATGAGTGAAAGTGGTACTTTCAGATGCTTAATGAGCATTATTTTCACGCCGCAAATTCCTACTTGAAATAAATGATATGTGCAGGGCGGGTAAATTTCGATATTTATATAGGAATTCGCGGCAATAACAATCTCCTACAATTACTGAGATTTCCTACATAAACATCGAAATTTGCCCACTTTGTACACAGTTATCTTGAGCAAATCGGTACGCAATTATAACGGTTTTTGTTAATAAATGACTAAGCTCTACATTCCTATGCAAATTGCCCTGCAACAACTTCGGATTTTTGATCAAAACGGCGTTCTCCAGGGAGGGAAAAGTAAAACTTTCCATAAATAATTACCTCGGCCGTTAATTTCCGTTATTCCAAGTGGATATGGGACATTAATCGTGCCGGGATACCATTATCGTCCCATATACGCGAATTATTATCTCTATGCGTAGATAAATTATTTCGGCCTTTAATTAGGTAAAAGCGGGCTTGATTTACGTTTATAGGACTCAGCGACCGCCATTTTCCTGTCCAGATCGATACGGCAGCACATCTCTAATTAATATCCAGAAAATTAAACAGCCCCACTTAATTGAAACAGCATCATTCCCCCCTCAATTTTTGCTTGTAATGGGGTTGTTGGGACATTGATTCGCCCCCTTCAACCGGTTGCGGTGATTTAGAAAGATCTGCGCCCTCTAAATTAAGTGCACAGAATTGGACTTAGCTCCGCATACCTGATGACGTAATAAATGAAATTCGCCATCCCCACATAAGCTTTGATTTTATCGAGACATGTTCGAGTGAAAATGAAATTTTTAACGGCGTTGATTACGGAATTTCTTGAGCAATCAGTGTTGCTAAAAATTTCACTTTCGATGTGAGGATCATGACACTACAGTTGCGTCATCATGTATGCGTTCATCTCCAAGTCAATGTGTACCTAGTCCGGTTCTGCGGACTTTTCCAGAGACTCGAAATTTCCAGTAAATCTATTCCTTAAGCTGAAGTCTAGGCGGATTTATACACTTCTGTTCATTGATTTTCCCCTTGTAAAGCCCGGACAAATTGCCTTTCGCTTTCCCTTCTTCTTCCCCAAACGGACGTGTTGCCGTCTTTATTTATGGTCAAGGTGAACTTCCAGAAGGACAATTTCATTGAATTTGGGTGTGCTTATGTGGCCAGCTGTCTTAGGATGGGAGGCATCGCTCTTGTCTTTTTATCTTGTTAGAGAGACCGAGAGAGAAAGAAGGTGGGACAAAGACGAAAAGAGAGAAAATGATACAGAGAAAAAGAGACAGGGAGAAAGATAGAGAGAAAGAATTTTAATTTTGTGAAGATTTTGTATGTTTTCAGAGGGTTTTTAAAATTCTCGGAAGGATTGATTGTGATGATCTGTTGAGACACATAAATTAAGGATATAAAGTCTTCAGAAACTATTCAAAAATTCCTTGAATATCGTCTTAGAAGGAAATGATTCTCTAGAGACTATTGAAGAATGCTGGTTTCCGGAATTGTACCAAAAACTGCTCAAAAAATCAGAAAATTCAGCAAAACATGTTCGTTTCATTTGTCTGTTGATACGTTCCCACTTATTCGCTTCTAAAGGATCTTCAAAGTGTGTTTCGTATGATAAAATGACCGGGAAACAAGAGATTAAAATCTTCTTTACTCCCAAATGCAGGTGATTATATTTTGTGGAAAAACATAAAATAAACTATGATCCTTTAGACCTGACAGCCAAAACGTTAATTTCTCATGGGCCTTAGGGCATTTCGGGTTTGGAACTGCGCTCCATGAAAGCTTTACGTTCGCCCAATGTTTATGGAACGGTTTTCACTTGTGATCTACCGATTTAATTGGATTTCAACGTATCCTGCATTTATTTAACTTTAAATATTTAGATCTAGACCGTGTGCATTGCCCAAATCATCGCCCTCATAGACCAATGAATATACACAAGAATCAATTTGCGTTGAAAAGAGTTACAACAAGGCCTCGATAATAATTGATTCCCTTCGGGGTGAGTGCTTCCGCCCTTAACCCTCGAGGAAATAACAATAATTGCGAAAGCCGGTGCGGAATAAACGAGGGAGGGTGTGAAAATCACCCTGAAATTGCGCATATCGAATATACATTACAGACCCTGTATACAATCAATAATTACGGAGTTAAGGCCGAAATCGAGATGTTATTCCATGGAAAGGGAAGGCGAGGGTGAGTTGACTTCCCCCTCGTGTTCTCCCTCTCGATTATTGTCCAACTTAATTCAGGATGATTTAGTTTATTACCGCTTATCTTCGATTGGTGGATGAGCTTGTTAAAATTAACTTCGTCGAACAAGTGGTCGAGGTAAATTGAACGGGGATTTATGAATTTGGTTCAGATCAAGTAAATTGTAGATTAGCTCGGGTTAGCGTGCAACTGAGCAGTCCTTAATTAACTCGTTTTTCCTTCAGCTCTGGGAACTTTTAGTATACGCCTAGGTCTCAAAAGTCAGGCAAGGAACTTTTTTAAATTTATTTTTAAAGAATTGTGGCCTTTTAAATGTTGAAAATTACAACAAATTAAATAAGGACTCCACAGAAATATTAGGAAGGCATGTTAAATGGCGTGGCCACTAGATCTGTCCCCGTTTAATTATTATTTATGGCGAATTATGAAAGAGCTGATTGAATGTCATGAAAATCAACATGTGATACGTCATCGTAGTCAGGAAAAAAGCTAAATTAAAAAACGTGAAAATTCAAGATGGCACCCGTAAGAAAAAACAAAGCTGATGATGTTTGTCGAAAATCGAAACGTGGGATTTCACACATAAGCTCACCGTGTTGCACAAGAGAAAAAGTTGCAATGATGAAGTGTCAATCGTTTTGGGTTACTTCGTCACATAAGCTGATGAAGAAATAAAAACGTTTTTTACGAATTTTAGTTTATTTTCCATATCTCCAAAAGTAATTGTAATTTTGCAACTTTTAAAACGACATATTCTTCACCTCTAATCTGCTCAAAATAATACTGAAATTTCTCTCACAAAAAAAATCTCGATAATCCACCATAAACTCCAAAAAAAACCTTCTCGAAAACCGTCCTTGTCAAAACACTGCAATTCAAGGCTGCCAAACGCACTTATGGTCGATTCTGAACGGCAATAAAGTCCGATGGGTATTGCTTTCAGACGAAACCACCTTGGACAATTGGTGAATAGTGGAAAGAGTAAAATAAACAGTGGACAAAGGCCTTTAACGGGGGGGGGGCGCCCAATAAATCACTGGGCCTTCAACGTGGACCTGGTGGGTGGCGCAAGAA